>NC_083316.1:90846455-91162915 GCF_963455315.2 Globicephala melas
TTAACTTCTCTCCTTTTGGTGCCATGGTACTCTCCAGTAAAAGGCTAAAGAAGAAAAGGCTTTGGAAGAAAGCTGTCCATTTACAGGATCATGAAGTTACTACTAAAAAGGAGATCAAGAAAAGATCTAAATGAAATATCAAGGCTCAAACCTCTATGGGAATAAGGATGCAATTCTCACTACAAATGCATACATCAGAATCATGTTGTTATAATTTGTAATAGCTGTTAATGTTGACAAAGAATCTCTCCTTGGTTGGGCTCCTCTGAGTCCTCTTTTTTTTTTTTTTTTTTTTTTTGGCTGCATCAGGTCTTAGTTGTGGCATGCAGAATCTTCAGTAGTGGTGCGGGCTCTTCATTGCGGCATGCGGGCTTCTCTCTACTTGGGGTGCGCAGGCTCCAGAGCACACAGGCTCAGTAGTTGCGGCACGCAGTCTCTCTAGTTGTGAGGCACGGGCTCTAGAGCACATGGGCTTAGTTGCCTCATGGCATGTGGGATCTTAGTTCCCCGACCAGAGATCAAACCCGCATCCCTTGCATTGGAAGGCAGATTCTTAACCACTGGACCACCAGGGAAGTCTCCTCTGAGTCCTCTTTGTGACGAGGCCTAGCTCTTGGGCTTGTCCTTGGACCCCTTAGTCTAGTTTTAGCAAGAATCCTGCTGAGTCAGTTTAGTGAAAATCCCCTACCCTCAAATTTCCTTATCCCACCCTCAATCTTATCCCCCTGGCCTGCCTTCAGCAAGAATCCTGTCAAGTTGGTTTAAGGCAAATCCCCCTTCCTCTAATGTTTCCTCCTAGTAATTTTCATTCACTGACACCCACCCTGCTTCTTGGCTATACACCCCTACGTGCCCTTGTTGTATTCAGAATGAAGCCTAGTTCTATACCAAGGTTTCTTTTCCACTATTGCAATAGTTATTGAATAAGATTTGCCTTTACCACTTTCATGTGTGTCTGCCTCTGGTTTTCTGTGACACCGTTTTTGGATATTAGATTTCATGGTCCACAGCCAGATAGTCCGATTCAGTGGGTCTGCTCTAGAATAGGCCCCAGATCTAGGTCCTATAAAAAGCCTCACTGGTCATTCTTTTAACCAGTCGGGAGTGACAGCCACTAATCTAAAATCTAAAGTGACAAAGTCAGTGCTATAGTCAATATTTAACCAGCACAAAGTAGAACATAAAAGCCATGAAACATGATAAACACTAAAATGATATAAGGGGATTCAAGATGGCGGAAGAGTAAGACGCGGAGATCACCTTCCTCCCCACAGATACACCAGAAATACATCTACCCGTGGAACAACTCCTACAGAACACCTACTGAACGCTGGCAGAAGACCTCAGACTTCCCTAAAGGCAAGAAACTCCCCACGTACCTGGGTAGGGCAAAAGAAAAAAGAATAAACAGAAACAAAAGGATAGGGACGGGACCTGCACCAGTGGGAGGGAGCTGTGGAAGAAAGGTTTCCACACACTAGGAAGCCCCTTCGCAGGCGGAGACTGCGGGTGGCAGAGGCGGAAAGCTTCGGAGCCGCGGAGGAGAGCACAGCAACAGGGGTGTGGGGGGCAAAGCGGAGAGATTCCCACACAGAGGATCGGTGCCGACCGGCACTCACCAGCCCGAGAGGCTTGTCTGCTCAGAATGGCCATCATCAAAAAATCTAGAAACAATGAATGCTGGAGAGGGTGTGGAGAAAAGGGAACCCTCTTGCACTGTTGGTGGGAATGTAAATTGATACAGCCACTATGGAGAACAGTATGGAAGTTCCTTAAAAAACTACAAATAGAACTACCATATGACCCAGCGATCCCACTACTGGGCATATACCCTGAGAAAACCATAATTCAAAAAGAGTCATGTACCAAGATGTTCATTGCAGCTCTATTTACAATAGCCAGGACATGGAAACAAACTAAGTGTCCATCGACAGATGAATGGATAAAGAAGATGTGGCACACATATACAATGGAATATCACTCCGCCATAAAAAGAAACGAAACTGAGTTATTTGTAGTGAGGTGGATGGACTTAGAGTCTGTCATACAGAGTGAAGTAAGTCAGAAAGAGAAAAACAAATACCGTATGCTAACACATATATATGGAATGTAAAAAAAAAAATATGGTCATGAAGAACCTAGGGCCAAGACAGGAATAAAGACGCAGACCTACTAGAGAATGGACTTGAGGACATGGTGAGGGGGAAGGGTAAGCTGGGACAAAGTGAGAGATGGCATGGACATATATACACTACCAAACGTAAAATAGATAGCTAGTGCGAAGCAGCCGCATAGCACAGGAAGATGAGCTCAGTGCTTTGTGACCACCTAGAGGGGTGGGATAGGGAGGGCGGGAGGGAGGGAGACGCAAGAGGGAAGAGATATGGGGATATATGTGTATGTATAGCTGATTCACTTTGTTATAAAGCAGAAACTAACACACAATTGTAAAGCAATTATACTCCAATAAAGATGTTAAAAAAAAGAGTAAATACTGCAAACAAATTATGCTGAAAAAAATAAAGAAAAAAGATATGATATGGAAAAACTGAAATAAAATGATACAGAAGTTCAGGGAGGAAAATAAAAAAACTTTTCCTGTATTTTCTTATGCTCTGTCCCTGAGACCTGCAATTAAATTGACAAAAGATAGATTAACAGAAAAAAAGGCAAAGTTTACTTGATGTCAATATTTAATTTTTTTATGCAAAGAGGCTTTCATAGAAAATAACTGGAGACTCAGAGAAGCTTATATACCCTGAGCTTATACACCATCTTAAAGGGTGATAAACTCTGGAGAAATGACAAGACAAGGGAAAAGGGGTATGAGCTTCTAGGGGTGGTAAATTATGGCAAGATAAATATATGGGAAGAGACTAATAAAAGGTAAACGCAAAAAAAAAAAAAAGGTAAAGGTTATTTTAGTGAAGTTTGTTTGTGTAGACCATCTCAGTTCAACTTTCTATCTCCAGTGATAGCCGTTATTCTCCTGGTATAGGAGAGAGGAGAGGGAAGACCTTCACCAAAGGATATTTATGTCCCATTTTTAGGCAGATAGTGGAAGGATAAATGGTTCTTTCCGTGTCTGCTGCTTCCTAATTGCCTTCAGCTCAAAGTAACCTTTATTCTGAAGTGGCATGTTTTGGGGTGGTATATCCCTTCAGAAACATGGGAAAGTATATATAGAAAATTCAGTAATATAGAATTTTGGATCTATGAAAGTGATGTGAAATATCTAATAATTATAGATCCTACCCATAAGAAGTAGATTAGCTCATTTAGAAAGTCTGCCAGTCAGGAATAGATCCCATTTCCACTCAAGAGACTGCCAACTTGATAGCCAGTACAATGACCTTATTTAAGGGTATGTTATAAACAAACACAAGTTCTTAGAGAGGACTTGAAAAAGAAATTTTATTTATCCATCACTAAGGATCATTATGATTAAACAACATTCTTTAAATCCAAAGGTCACATGCCAGGTTCCTGTGGCTAGCAGATAAGAGTATTTTCAAAACTCTTTGATAGAAATCAAAGATGAAGTGGAAAGCTACTGTTAGCATAGACAACATTACCTTTAGGTAAATCTAGCATACAAAAAGTAAGCAATAAAAACTACCTATAAAGATGAGAATCTGAAACTTTAAGGTGTTTACCTTAGTTATCATTAACTCCTACTGGTTAGTATAAAATCCAAACTCCCTAATATGTCTTATGGGCCCTTTTATATTTTGGCCAAGCTCATTGCCTAATTTCTACTCTTCTTTCCTGGACCCCTCTTAAGACTATGTTAGCTCTCCCGCCAATGTTAAAAACTCCTATTAATGAGCCTCTCTAGTGGTGGTGGAGTAGGAGGTAGGAAAGGAAGAAAATAAAGTAAGTATAAACTTGGAAATCTCTTTTAGCCCAATGAAGTATTTAACCAGGCAGTTAATCTTGATGAAAAAAATCCATGCAAGGGTTAAGTCCAAAGGGAATAACAGTTACTTTCTAAACTGATCATCTGTGTTTAGACAGGCAAGACAGAGAATCTCTCAAAAACCAAGGTGGGGTGGGGATAGGGGAACAATATTGGGATTATCAAGGTCTTGGTGCTCTCTTAATATAATAGGGCACTCACATTAATTGAAAAGAAAGCATGCAATATGCCCTATTGTAATCTCTATCTGTGGAGAATGTCAGGAAATGTTTTAAATACCATTCTGAACTCCCTCTTTCTTTTATTCTCCTTGCTGAACTCATAGCACGAAACTCTCCAACACTTCCATGTCAGAGAAAACAGGTACCACTTAACTGTATCAGAATCTAACAGCTCCATAAATGGGTTATATACTCTTGACAATTCTATAGCCAGGTGCTAAGTAATGTCCACCTTTTTTCTTTCTTACTCTAACCTTTTTGGTCACGTTTTCTATGTTTATGTTTTTGAAGTGACTACTAGTGTAGGCAGTTGCTGCCACCATTGAGTGGGCAGCCTTCACAGGTTAAAAAATTTTCTTGGGCTTCCCTGGTGGCGCAGTGGTTGAGAGTCTGCCTGCCGATGCAGCGGACACGGGTTCGCGCCCCGGTCTGGAGAGATCCCACATACCGTGAAGTGGCTAGGCCCGTGAGCCGTGGCCGCTGAGCCTGCGCGTCCAGAGCCTGTGCTCCGCAACGGGAGAGGCCACAACAGTGAGAGGCCCTCGTACCACCAAAAAAAAAAAAAAAAAACTTTCTTGAGGCCATCTATCAGCACCACAGTCTTTGACGGATACAATTTTAATTTTTGTCAAATGTCAGTGAAATGGCCATAGGTTTTAATTAACTATGGAATATAATAAACATTTTAACCTCTAATAAAAAGTGAATGCCATAAAAATCCGTTTGTACTTATGTAGTATGATTAAGTCAGAATTTACGTATTAAAGAAACTCATATCAGAATCGTTTCACCTTCCATTACCTGATTGATATGTTTCATGTATGTGAATAGCTTCAATTTAACATGCCATAGATCTTCCCCAAGATGTGCAAACCAAGGCCTTGTAAATTAAATATTTTCTACCTAACATAAAAATTCCAGCATAGGCTTAATTGCCAATCAATTTTGAATTAGTAATTTAGCTTTTCCAATTAGTCAAATACGGTAGTTTCTCATTTTTGAGACTGGCTGTGGCAGGAATGCAACAGGGTAAGTCTTCATCTGCAATGTGACTGATGATACTCCGATTCAGTGCTCACTTTGGCTTATTTTAGGACAAGCTTTACAACACCAATGAGACTTTTACAACACTTAAGACAATATTAATTTCTAATAATGTCACAGCTTTAAGTTTGAGTCCAAGTTAATGTTCAAGCTCCTAATGCTCTAATCCTTTATTTAAAAACATAATAATAGCTAACATTTATTGATCATTTACTATGTGATCAGTCTTTCTGGCCACTTCAAATTGTATTATTTCATTTAATCCTCATAAATAACCTTAAGAGCCCATCCTATTATTGCCTCTATTTTACAGAAAGGGAAAGTATCAACACGGAGGTTAAGTCACTTGTCCAAGATCACACAGCCCATAAGTGATGGAGCCAGAATTCCAACCCAGGACCTCTGCCTCCAGAGACTGAAGGTCTATTCTGTAAAACACTGGAAGCTGATCAAAGGCTGCAAGAGACTCTAAAAATCTGACATCATGTTGAATTTGCCATATTTTGTCTTGGCTGCTGAACCTAAAAAATCTCAGGTAATCTTTCTTAATTGTAAATTAGGGATAACAGCAACATTAAGTTATTGAGGAATTACAAGAGTTAATATATTTAGTACCGAACTTGGAAGATAGTAAGCACTCGGAAAACACTGCCTCTTAACAACACAGCTCCGTCAAAGCCTGGTGTGAGGGAATGGACCTTCTGTTGTCTGTGCACCTACTAAGAACCAGGAAGCACTGTGCCCATCACAGAACGGTATCTCAATGAATCTTCACCCAGGCCCCCCGAAGCGAGGTTATTACCGCCCTTTCCCCATTTAACAGATGAAGTAACTTGGGCCTAATCAGCGTCCTAACGCTGATGAACTGGGTTGAGGAGGAGAGGGGCAAGCCCTGGGATCCAACCAGCGCGACCCTTACCCTCAGTTTTCTCTTACCTGTGAGGTCCACACACGTCCGGACGCCGGTTCCGCCATCCTGGACCTCCACGGCGGCTTCCCTCTCCCACTGCCCGGAGCAGCTCCGGGAAGACCACCCTGTCGCTCCGCCTCTAGGCGGCCTCACCTCCGTGCTTCTACTCAAGGCTACTTGAGGTGAAGCAAGGAGTGCGACCGATATCAGGCGTGCGAGGTAGACAGGAAACTCACTCTTTCTGCAATACTAGCTCTACAGCTCTCTCGGCTTCCCCGCCCGCCGAGGCCACCGGCGGCAGCAGCCAATGGTCGCCAAGCCACTGCCAGTTGCAGCCAATTGGAAGGCATCAAGCCTTCCGGGGAAGGCGGGCCGAACCCCGCAACCACGCCCCCGGCTCGAACCCTGGCCTCCGGGGATGGGTAGCGGCAAAAGTTGGCAGAAGCAACGTGTGTTTGCACGGATTGGCTGGCGCGGCAGCGTGCGGAGCGCTGATTGGTCGCCGAGAGATGGACTGATTCCGCGTCGGGTGAGAGTTGACGGTCTCCGGGCCAGCTGCGTGTGTGGAGTCGCCTGTGGGGTTGGCTCTGGAAGGGTGCCGTGTGGCCGATTAATTCTGAAAGAATTTCGCGTGGCAGTAAGTCCCGCTGGGAGAATATGAACGCGAAGAGGGAGTGAATGACGACGGTGAGGGATAAGGCTGGCTTAAATTCGCTCTGAAGATTAGTATCGCGCGGCTGCATTGCCCCTCCCAAGGCCAGAAGTCAAATCAGAAATGAGAAAAAAAAAATGCACCCGTGCGAGGATGACCGGCTCTTCGGCTTCCTGCGGCCTCCCGTGACTCAAAGCTGAGAGTACTATACGAGAAAACATGTAAACAAAGTCACTGCACAGTGTGAATTGATCTTTCGCCAAATGTTTACCCTCAGATATGGGAGTTCAGAGGACAACCTTTTAAGTAGGGAAGAGTTGGGGTGCGCAGGTGGCTTTAGCAGCCTCACAAAGTGTTCTGGTTTTCATCTGTTTGAAGGTGAGTAACATTTATACCAGTGTCTGTGAAGTCACCCATCTGATAGGATGCTTGGCAAATCTGAATACTAAAAATCAGGTGTTTGCAAATTACATATACCAGGATATGTAGTTTGAGAACCAAGAATAGGAAGGAATGCAAGGCTACACCATTAGTCATTTTTGATAGACTTGCACTGAGAATAAGCAATACTTCATAAAAATTTTAATTAGCATCACTAAAAGAATCACCAAACACCACTTGCTAGTTATTATTGGCAGATTTTAAAAATCTTACCTCATTGTTTATATATAAAAGGAATAATAATTTGGTGATTACTTTTCCGTTATCATCTTACTTGTATTCATCTGTAAAACACACCTACCTTGGGGGGCTGTGTGGAGTTAATGAGATATAAAGTATGTAAAACTTTAACCAAAGCACTTTTCCATGACTATCTCAAGGTATTATCCGTACATACATGCAAACAAGAACCACGATAATTGGCCAATACTAACTAGCAAGTGAATGGAGCCCCAGGCATAGATCGTTAAGGCAGATTATGTAATTTCTGAGTGGCTGAACTGGAATTTGGTCCAGGTCTGCTGGATTCTGAAACTGGGGCTCTTTAACCCCCATGAAACTCATAATGTGTTTCACAGGCTGTCAGGCACATACCTGTGCACAGCAGGTGGGACCAGAAATGAAAGCCCTAATCCCTGCCGGGAAGGTTTACACAGTTAAATGGTGGAGAGGAACAAGTCCACTTAACCGTTTCAGAAAAGTAGAAGATTAGTATCTCTCATTATTAGAATTGAGCTGGGTACATTGCTCAGTAGCTTTGCATATTCTCTTACAGAACCTGGTAGAATATGTTTAAAAGAAAATCAACGTGACTTTTTTTTGAAAGGGTTTTCTGCGTAAAGTCATACATCACACTTACTCCTCCTGTAGGGAGGTTTTGTTTCTTTGCCCTTTGCTCTTCATCTTTTGCCTTGTTTTTCTTGGTTAGAAAGAAGTTGGGCTGATTCAAAACCCCTCTGTGTCTATCAAAGTGGAATGCTACTGAAAGCAAAACTGCATCAAAACTCAGAAAAAATTAAATAATATTATCTGAAGCTATTATTGAGTACCATGGACCAGGCACAGTGCTAAGCATTTTACATGTATTAACTCATTTAATCCTGATAACCTCATAAGGTATGCATTATTATTATTATACTCACAAGAGAACAGTTATATATAGGGCAACAGACAGGTCCCCTATCCAAATAGTTTGGAATAGGTAGAGTAGATGGAAATTAGCTTTCCATCTAAAGTTCAAGTATAAAAGAGATATATAATGTATTTGACCAGCTATAGAAAGTCACCCTAGAGAGGAAAAATAGCTTCGCTGCCAATCCCTGACTGTAATCAGACTGAATATATTAACAAATCTAAAAAAGGAATTTTCAAGAAGAAAAACAAAAAATTCCAAAACACAGAAATAATATATCCACTATTTCTGCCAGGAGGCAATAAATCTAGAATTAAAAAGCAAAATAAAAACATAGAAAAAATCCCCAACTACTTGAAATTAAAAAAAAACCTGTCCCCCAAACTCTGATCAAAAAGAAAATCAAATATTACATACTGAAGAATGTTAATAAAATATTGCAAACATTAATATTAATAAATTAAACATTAATAAATATTAACCCCTTAGAAAAATTCATAGCCTTAATTCAAGTCAACAAGTATTTATTAAATCCCTGCTGTAGGAAACCTGTTGAAGCTGGGGCAGTTTATAAGGTGACCCCCAACCAATTCCAGAGCTGGATTGAATCCTGAACCTTCTATTTATATAATCCAATAATTTTTTTTAACATCAGTTTGAGCTGACTTTCCCTTGTTTAGGATGAAAAGAGCTTTTAAGGAATAGAGGACCGCTTTTCTCTTGCGACACTTTCTTCCTTTGGTCAATTAATCTATGACAAAGGAAGCAAGAATATACAATGGAGAAAAGACAGTCTCTTCAATAAGTGGTGCTGGGAAAACTGGACAGCTACATGTAAAAGAATGATATTGAACATTCTCTAACACTACACACAAAAATAAACTCAAAATGGATTAAAGATCTAAATGTAAGACAGGATACTATAAAACTCCTAAAGGAAAACATAGGCAGAACACTCTTTGACATAAATAGCAGCCATATTTTTTTGGATCCATCTCCTAGAGTAATGGAAATAAAAACAAAAATAAACAAATGGGACTCAAAGGAAACCATAAACAAAATGAAAAAGCCTATGAACTGGGAAAAAATATTTGCAAATGATGCTACTGACAAGGGATTAATTTTCAAAATATACAAACAGCCCATGAGGCTTAATATCAAAAAAAAAAAAAAAACTCAATCAAAAAATGAGCAGAAGACCTAAATAGACATTTCTCCAAAGAAGACATACAGACAGCCAACAGGCATGTGAAAAGATGCTTAACATCACTAATTATTAGAGAAATTCATATCAAAACCACAGTGAGGTATCACGTCACACCAGTAAAAATGGCCATCATTAAAAAGTCTACAAATAATAAATGCTAGAGAGGGTGTGGATAAAAATGAACCCTCGTACACTGTTGTTGAGCATGTAAATTGGTGCAGCCACTATAGAAAACAGTATGGAGGCTCCTTAAAAAACCAAAAATAGAGCTACCATATGATCCTGCAGTCCCACTACTGGGTACATACCTGGAGAAAACTCTAATATGAAAAGATACATGCACTCAGTGTTCTGGTGGCACTATTCACAATAGCCAAGACATAGAAACAACCTAAATGTCCATAGACAGATGAATGGATAAAGTTGTAGTACACATATACAATGGAACACTACTCAGCCATAAGGAAGAATGAAATAATGCCATTTGTAGCAACATGGATAGACCTAGATTATCATATTAAGTGAAGTTAAGTCAGACAAAGATAAATATCATATGATATCACTTATATGTGGAATCTAAAAAAAATACAAATGAACTTATTTACAAAACAGAAATTAGACTCACAGACATAGAAAACAAGACATACATACTACTGTAGATAAAATAGGTAAACAACAAGGACGTACTGTATAGCACAGGGAACTATACTCAATATCTTGTAATAACCTATAAGGAAAAATATCTGAAAAAGAATGTGTATATATATGTGTATATATGTACACATATATATATACACATATATGTATATATACATATATATATGTACAACTGAATCACTTTGCTGTACACTTGAAACACAACATTGTAAATTATACTTAAATTTAAAAAACTTTAAAAGAAGAATATCGTCTTCGCAGCGTTGTTGTAAGTGTTCAAGACTGGCTGCTGAGGCTGGAGGCTGGCACAGATTTGGTACTGGTGGGCACAGAGAAATGGTAGCGGGGATTGGGGGGAAGCCCTTGGATGAGAACACGAGTTAGAGTGTGGAACAGAGGTCCCCAAATCTCCCATACATCTGCCTCATGGATGGGAAGCATTTAAAAGTACAGACTTCGAGCCCTATCCTGAAGCTACTAAATCAGAATCTTTGGAGGTGGAGATCTAGGAATGTGACTTCTGGTTGATGTCCCACAGCAAATCTAAAGCCAGTCTGAGGACTTCCCTGGTGGCACAGTGGATAAGACTCCACGCTCCCAATGCAGGGGACTGGTCAGGGAACAAGATCCCACATGCATGCCGCAACTGAGAGTTTGCATGCTGCAACTAAGGAGCCCGTGTGCTGCAACTAATTAGCTGGGAGCTGCAACTAAGGAGCCCACCTGCCACAACTAAGACCCAGTGCAGCCAAATAAATAAATATTTACAAAATAAATAAATAAAATAAAATAAAACCAGTCTGACTAGTGTTTAAGCGCTACCAGAAAAGAAAAGGAAGCCAGGTTTGTGTGAGAAGAGAGTGGGCCAGAGGCACAGGCAAATGTTAAGATTCAGTGGGTAAAATACTGAATTGTCCTTAGTATTTATTTCTGTTACTTAATTTTGTGCTTTACTCTTTTGTGCTGTCTGCTCTATTGTTTAAAGCTTATGCTAATTTTTTATTTATTTTTGTTGTTGTTGTTGTGGTACGCGGGCCTCTCACTGTTGTGGCCTCTCCCGCTGCGGAGCATAGGCTCCGGACGTGCAGGCCCAGCGGCCATGGCTCACGGGCCCAGCCGCTCCGCGGCATGTGGAATCTTCCCGGACCGGGGCACGAACCCGCGTCCCCTGCATCGGCAGGCGGACTCCCAACCACTGTGCCACCAGGGAAGCCCTAATTTTTTTTTTTTAAGTGCACTTTTGAGAAAATTTAGGGCAACTGAATAGTAAAACATGCTCTACCAGTGTATAGAAAATATTCATGTTAGACCATGATTAAAATGAACAAAACAAGGAAACAAAACTCAAATTTTACTTGTTGTTCATATATCAAAATATTCAGATGAAAATGAAGGCCAACCAGCAATATTATAATCATCATAAATTATATAACTGGCCGATACCAAATTCACTCTTGTGGATAAAATCTATGGACTGTTTAATATAGTCCAGGCACTGCTCTAGGTAGATATTATCATGATCTCCATCTTGCTTACTAGGAAACTGAAGCTTAGGAAGTTTAGGTAATTATCCTAAAATCACATAGCTAATGAGTGACAGAGGTCAGAGGTCAGTAGGAAAGCTGATGCCCCAGCAGGGACAGCAGTAGAATTTGTCTGGGTGTGGGAGGCCATGCCAGCTCATGTGTACTCACGGTACCTGAAGATCAGGAGCCTGTAGGCAAAGCCAGCCCACAGTCGAGGCCGACAGAAAAACACACTGGTTACTTCACCTGTGACTGAGCACATTTGGTAGCAACTTGCTATCTCCACTGTAAAGATGGTTATTGAAGTTAAAGAAATTTCCTGTTGTATTTAGGTTCATCAGTGGTCAGAACATTGATACATGACTGTAAAGTGAAACCAAGCGGAGGGAAGTGCCGGTCTCAAACACCAGAAGTTAGGTTGAGTGTTTGTGTAAAAGAAAGGACTCTACACGCAGAGAGAGAAGAGAAAGGACCAACGATAGTCCGTATCTGTGGACTGATATGATCTGCAAGGTAACTCTGATAGAATTATTTTTTAATTTATTTCACACAATTATCTAAAACAAGGGTCCGCAAATGACAACCCACGTGCCAAATTAGGTCCGCCACATTTTTTGTAAGTAAAATTTTGTTGGAACATAGGCACACTCACTAATCTATGTACTATGATTGCTCTCACACCACAATGTCATGATTGAGAAATGGCAACAGACATTATGTGGTCTGCAAAGATGAAAACATTACTATCTGAACCTTTATAGTAAAACTTTGCTGATCTCTGCTCTAAAACATATTTCACAAATCTAGGTTTAAGATTTAAAATTTTAAAGATAAACGTAGTCTTGATACACATCTGAGAGCCCTTATTTCCTTGGATCACAGGTATCAAACACATGGGGAGGTAAAACCACTTGAGAAGGAACAAAGTATAAGAGAATTCAGTTGGACCAGGATCTTTGACTTACAAGGTCAATTTTTCCTCCAGAGAATGAACTTTGTTCACTGCAAGTGTACATGTATAAATATTCCAGCTCAGAAAACACTGTATTGCACTTGGATAAGCAAAAGTGCAAAGCAATTGTGACATAGTTTGCCTTTTGCAAACCTGATCTCCTGGATTTTTTTTTTATAAATTTATTTATTTTATTTAATTTATTTATTTTTGGTTGCGTTGGGTCTTCGTTGCTGCACGTGGGCTTTCTCTAGGTGCGGTGAGCGGGGGCTACTCTTCGTTGTGGCGCACGGGCTTCTCCTTGCGATGGCTTCTCTTGTTGCAGAACACAGGCTCTAGGCGCGCAGTCTTCAGTAGTTGTGGCGCACGGGCTTAGTTGCTCCACTGCATGTGGAATCTTCCCAAACCAGGGATTGAACCTGTGTCCCCTGCATTGGCAGGTGGATTCTTAACCACCGCACCACCAGGGAAGTCCCTAATCTCTTGTTTCTGATTTCACATTTTCTCTTTTAAGAACTTGTATTGTGTTTCCATAAATTTGTCAGTAAGGGCCTGCTCTGTGTCAGAGATAATTCTAAAATATTTACATTCATAATCTGACTACTTCTTCTCTATCTCCTTCCCCCTTTTCTCTCCCTTTTCTCTCACAGAATTAGAGCTGTTAATTTTCAGCTGGGCACATCAGAGTCCAGAAAAACAGACATTTCCCAGGCACTCTGATAGCTAGAGCTCTGAATGGACTTGGGTCCTGCCAATAAGATGTACTCGTGAGAGATCTGAAAAGATGTCAAAATCATGCTTTACTGCTTCTGCAATTCTAGGCAGGCTTCTGTCTTCTAATACCCTGCCCCAGTTTAAGGTTGCCTTATGATCCTGATGGTTTCCCAACAGCTGTAGGAACATCTGCATTGTTGGCTCCACACTGTTGTACTGTTCAGAAAGGATTTCTTCAACCTTCCAACTGCTTCTCTAAGCAATAACAAAACCTGTACTGAATCTTTTTCTGATTAGACTAGTTAAAATGGCTTCTGTTCTTTGCAAGTGAACGTTGACCAATACAAAATTTGGAATTTAGAAATGGGGTGATGCCCTAAAGGATATTAATGTACGTTTTCTTGACTTAGCAGTCCAAGAAGCAGATGATGAGGACAGGTAGCCGTAGGTCCTCCTTATCCACGAGTTCTGCATTCACCAATTCAACCGCAGAACCTGAAGATACTGAGGGCAAGCTGTATCTCTGCTAAGGAAAGGATAGAGAATCTAAAGCTGTAGCAGAATCTCAACCTGTGTCAGAGAATCTAAAATATTTGTAAGCCTGACGATTTGGTGTTTCACAGCATTCAAAAATGTCCACTGTGTCTGTACCTCCACACTGAAGTGATAATAAAAGCTAGCTGTGAAGGAGTACAGTGGCCCCAACTATTTACAAGAATCTCTAGAAAGCCTTCTGGGCTGGGCAAGAAGAATCAGTACAGCAGCACAGATCAGATTAAGGGTTGTGCCCTACCACTCAAGACCCTTATTTTAGGGCATTATGGAAGCTGCCTCTATTAGTTGCTAGGGCTGCTATAAAAAAGTACTGCAGGGCTTCCCTGGTGGCGCAGTGGTTGAGAGTCCACCTGCCGATGCAGGGGACACGGGTTCGTGCCCCGGTCCGGGAAGATCCCACATGCCGCGGAGCGGCTGGGCCCGTGAGCCATGGCCGCTGAGCCTGCGCGTCCGGAGCCTGTGCTCCGCAACGGGAGAGGCCACAACAGTGAGAGGCCCGCGTACTGCAAAAAAAAAAAAAAAAAAAAGTACTGCAAACTGGGTGACTTAAACAATGGAAATTTATTGTCTTACAATTCTAGAGGCTAGAAGTTTGAGATCAAGGTGTCCATAGAGTGGTTTCTTCTGAGAGCTGGGAGGGAAAATATGTTCCATGGCTCTCCCCTGGCTTCTGGTGGTTTACTGACAACCTCTGGTGTTCCTTGGCTTGTGGCTGCATCACCTTGATCTCTGCCTTTATCTTCACGTGACATTGTACCTGTGTGCATGACTGCATCCAAATTTCCCCTTTTTTTATAAGGACACCAGTCATACTGGGTTAGGGCTCACCCAAATGATCTCATTTCAACTTGATTACCACTGTAAAGATCTTGTCTTCAAATAAGGTCACATTCTGAGGTACTGGGAGTTAAGAATCAAACATATCTTTTTGGGGGGGACAAAATTCAACCCATAAACACCATAATCAGGTTGAAAAGAGGCTGTGCAGATCATAGCAGGTAATAATTAAAATGATCTGCAGACTTTTATATATATATGTATTTGATTGATAAATATATATATAATACATATATATGTGTATACATATGTACACACACGTGTGTATACACACATGTGTATATGCACATGTGTGTATATACATATATATACATGTGTGTGTATGTGTACACACACACACACACACACACACACACATAATGTCTAGATTATTTCTTTGGGTACAATTTTTACACTGCAACTGACCAGAAGAAAGACTGGATGCCTATTAAGTTAAGAGGAAATTCTTTACCAGAGAAACCATAAACCTGGCCTGCCAAAGCCTGACTGAGTACAATGCAAACTTAAGTACCCAAACCTACACTAGCAAAAAGTAGGATGTGAAAGTTTTGCAGCCCCAAGAAGGGCAGACTCTCCAATGCCCAATGAAGCTGTGATCGAGGAGGCTAATGGACAAAGAAGGACCTCCAAGAAAACAAAGCCAGTAGTCATGGAGATGATAGAGGAACCAGAGGTTTTGGATGGGCTAACCTAGAAAATTATAATAGTCTATTGCCAGAGCAGACATCTCTGAAATTTCTACCCATTACAATATATTTTTTTGGAAGGGAACTTTTTGTTATAGTTATCCTGTTCCTATTCTACCAGAGAAGTGGTGTGTGTGTGTGTGTGTGTGTGTGTGTGTGTGTGTGTGTGTGTGTGTGTGTGTGTGTGTGTGTGTGTGTGTGTGTGTGTGTGTGTGTGTGTGCTGGGCATGGGGGAATAACCAGTCACTTCCTGGATCATCTGTCCACAGGTAGCCACATCTGGACCTAATGGAGAGAACTTTGTGTCACTCAGATATCCTGGTCTTTGAGCTGGGTTTAGTCTCTGAAAGATGGAACTTTGAAGTCATACCTCTTAGGTAAGGTATGAATTTTCCCTATTTGGGAAAAAGGGTGCTCACAGATCTCAGGGATGGAAGTGGTGGTCTATGGCAGACTGCTAGATGTCCTCCAATAGCTGTTCTTCCCCTTTCTTTTAATCTATGATGATAGAACCTCCAATGTTTTATTTGGACATAAGGTCATTCCAGGGCTTCCCTGGTGGCGCAGTGGTTGAGGGTCCGCCTGCTGATGCAGGGGACACGGGTTCGTGCCCCAGTCCGGGAAGATCCCACATGCCGTGGAGCGGCTGGGCCCGTGAGCCATGGCCGCTGAGCCTGCGCGTCCGGAGCCTGTGCTCCGCAACGGGAGAGGCCACAACAGTGAGAGGCCCGCGTACCGCAAAAAAAAAAAAAAAAAAAGACTGTATATCTGAGTCTCCCATGCAGCCACAGCTGTGGTTATGAATTAGTTTCTGCCAATCAGATGCTCTCTTGAAACATTTAGAAGGCAAGAGCCAGGAAAGACAATGTGGAAGTCTCTGGTTTGCCTGCACTGGCTTCTTTTTTTTTCCTTTTTTACATTTTTATTGGAGTATAATTGCTTTACAATGGTATGTTAGTTTCTGCTTTATAACAAAGTGAATCAGTTATACATATACATATGTTCCCATATCTCTTCCCTTTTGTGTCTCCCTCCCTCCCACCCTCCCTATCCCACCCCTCTAGGTGGTCACAAAACACCGAGCTGATCCCCCTGTGCTATGCGGCTGCTTCCCACTAGCTATCTACTTTACGTTTAGTAGTGTATATATGTCCATGCCACTCTCTCACTTTGTCACAGCTTACCCTTCCCCTCCCCATATCCTCAAGTCCATTCTCTGCTAGGTCTGTGTCTTTATTCCTGTCTTACCCCTAGGTTCTTCATGACATTTTTTTTCTTAAATTCCATATATATGTGTTAGCATACGGTATTTGTCTTTCTCTTTCTGACTACTTCACTCTGTATGACAGACTCTAGGTCCATCCACCTCATTACAAATAGCTCAATTTCGTTTCTTTATATGGCTGAGTAATATTCCATTGTATATATGTGCCACATCTTCTTTATCCATTCATCCGATGATGGACACTTAGGTTGTTTCCATCTCCGGGCTATTGTAAATAGAGCTGCAATGAACATTTTGGTACATGACTCTTTTTGAATTATGGTTTTCTCAGGGTATATGCCCAGTAGTGGGATTGCTGGGTCATATGGTAGTTCTATTTGTAGTTTTCTAAGGAACCTCCATACTGTTCTCCTTAGTGGCTGTACCAATTCACATTCCCACCAGCAGTGCAAGAGTGTTCCCTTTTCTCCACACCCTCTACAGCATTTATTCTTTCTAGGTTTTTTGATGATGGCCATTCTGACGGGTGTAAGATGATATCTCATTGTAGTTTTGATTTGCATTTCTCTAATGATTAATGATGTTGAGCATTCTTTCATGTGTTTGTTGGCAGTCTGTATATCTTCTTTGGAGAAAAGTCTATTTAGGTCTTCTGCCCATTTTTGGATTGGGTTGTTTATTTTTTTGTTATTGAGCTGCATGAGCTGCTTATAAATTTTGGAGATTAATCCTTTGTCAGTTGCTTCATTTGCAAATAATTTCTCCCATTCTGAGGGTTGTCTTTTGGTCTTGTTTATGGTTTCCTTTGCTGTGCAAAAGCTTTGGAGTTTCATTATTTCCCATTTGTTTATTTTTGTTTTTATTTCCATTTCTCTAGGATGTGGGTCTAAAAGGATCTTGCTGTGATTTATGTCATAGGGTGTTCTGCCTCTGTTTTCCTCTAAGAGTTTGATACTTTCTGGCCTTACATTTAGGTCTTTAATCCATTTTCAGCTTATTTTTGTGTATGGTGTTAGGGAGTGATCTAATCTCATACTTTTACATGTACCTGTCAAGTTTTCCCAGCACCACTTATTGAAGAAGCTGTCCTTTCTCCACTGTACATTCCTGCCCTTTATCAAAGATAAGGTGACCATATGTGCATGGGTTTACCTCTGGGCTTTCTATCCTGTTGCATTGATCTATATTTCTGTATTTGTGCCAGTATCATACTGTCTTGTTGACTGTAGCTTTGTAGTAGAGTCTGAAGTCAGCGAGTCTGATTCCTCCACCTCCGTTTTTCTTTCTTAAGATTGCTTTGGCTCTTCGGGGTCTTTTGTATTTTCATACAAACTGTGCAATTTTTTGTTCTAGTTCTGTGAAAAATGCCAGTGGTAGTTTGATAGGGATTGCATTGAATCTGTAGATTGCTTAGGGTAGTAGAGTCATTTTCACATTGCTGATTCTTCCAATCCAAGAACATGTTATATCTATTTGTATCATCTTTAATTTCTTTTATCAGTGTCTTATAATTTTCTGCATACAGGTCTTTTGTGTCCTTAGGTAGGTATATTCCCAGATATTTTATTCTTTTTGTTGCAATGGTAAATGGGAGTGTTTTCTTGATTTCACTTTCAGATTTTTCATCATTAGTGTATAGGAATGCCAGAGATTTCTGTGCATTAATTTTGTATCCTGCTACTTTACCAAATTCATTGATTAGCTCTAGTAAATTTCTGGTAGCATCTTTAGGATTCTGTATGTATAGTATCATGTCATCTGTAAACAGTGACAGCTTTACTTCTTTTCCGATATGGATTCCTTTTATTTCCTTTTCTTCTGTGATTGCTGTGGCTAAAACTTCCAAAACTATGTTGAATAAGAGTGATGAGTGTGGGCAACCTTGTCTTGTTCCTGATCTTAGTGTAAATGCTTTCAGTTTTTCACCATTGAGGACGATGTTGGCTGTGGGTTTGTCATATATGCACTTTATTATGTTGAGGAAAGTTCCCTCTATGCCTACTTTCTGGAGGGTTTTTATCATAAATGGGTGTTGAATTTTGTTGAAAGCTTTCTCTGCATCTATTGAGATGATCATATGGTTTTTCTCCTTCAATTTGTTAATATGGTGTATCACGATGATTGATTTGCGTATATTGAAGAATCCTTGCATTCCTGGAATAAACCCCACTTGATTATGGTGTATGATCCTTTTAATGTGCTGTTGGATTCTGTTTGCTAGTATTTTGTTGAGGATTTTTGCATCTATGTTCATCAGTGATATTGGCCTGTAGTTTTCTTTCTTTGTGACATCCTTGTCTGGTTTTGGTATCAAGGTGATGGTGGCCTCGTAGAATGAGTTTGGGGGTGTTCCTCCCTCTGCTATATTTTGGAAGAGTTTGAGAAGGATAGGTGTTAGCTCTTCTCTGAATGTTTGATAGAATTCGCCTGTGAAGCTGAAGGCTCAGTAGTTGTGGCTCACGGGCCTAGTTGCTCCGCGGCATGTGGGATCTTCCCAGACCGGAGCTCGAACCCGTGTCCCCTGCATTAGCAGGCAGATTCTCAACCAGTGTGCCACCAGGGAAGCCCCTCAGATTTATTTTTGAGACCTCAAACTATAACTGATTTTATCAGTCTTCCCTACAATTCAATAGTGCTCTCTGGAAAATTCCTTTTCTATTTAAACTAGCAGAGGGAATTCCCTGGCAGTCCAGTGGTTAGGACTCCACGCTTTCACTGCCAAGGCCATGGGTTCAATCCCTGGTCAGGGAACTAAGATCCCGCAAGCCATGCAGCACAGCCAAATGAAACAAAAGTCCTGGGCTTTTGTTTGTTGGAAGATTTTTAATCACAGTTTCAATTTCAGTGCTTGTGATTGGTCTGTTCATATTTTCTATTTCTTCCTGATTCAGTCTTGGCAGGTTGTGCATTTCTAAGATTTTGTCCATTTCTTCCAGGTTGTCCATTTATTGGCATAGAGTTGCTTGTAGTAACCTCTCATGATCTTTTGTATTTCTGCAGTGTCACTTGTTACTTCTCCTTTTTCATTTCTAATTCTATTGATTTGAGTCTTCTCCCTTTTTTTCTTGATGAGTCTGGCTAATGGTTTATCAATTTTGTTTATCTTCTCAAAGAAACAGCTTTTAGTTTTATTGATCTTTGCTATTGTTTCCTTTATTTCTTTTTCATTTATTTCTGATCTGATTTTTATGATTTCTTTCCTTCTGCTAACTTTGGGGTTTTTTTGTTCTTCTTTCTCTAATTGCTTTTGGTGCAAGGTTAGGTTGTTTATTCGAGATGTTTCCTGTTTCTTAACGTAGGATTGTATTGCTATAAACTTCTCTCTTAGAACTGCTTTTGCTGCATCCCATAGGTTTTGGGTCGTTGTGTCTCCATTGTCATTTGTTTCTAGGTAATTTTTGATTTCCTCTTTGATTTCTTCAGTGATCACTTCGTTATTAAGTAGTGTATTGTTTAGCCTCCATGTGTTTGTATTTTTTACAGATCTTTTCCTGTAATTGATATCTAGTCTTATAGCGTTGTGGTCAGAAAAGATACTTGCAGCGGCTTCTTGATCAGAGAGGCTTTCGTGGTCATGGTAGAAGCAAAGTAGTTTTAAAACTGGTAACCAGGCTTCCCTGGTGGTGCAGTGGTTAAGAATCCTGCCAAAGCAGGGGACACGGGTTCGAGCCCTGGTCCCAGAAGATCCCATGTGCCACGGAGCAACTAAGCCCGTGCACCACAACTAATGAGCCTGTGCTCTAGAGCCGGCAAGCCACAACTACTGAAGCCTGCGCGCCTAGAGCCCGTGCTCCACCACAAGAGAAGCCACTGTAATGAGAAGCCTGCGCTCTGCAACAAAGAGTAGTCCCTGCTCGCCTCAACTAGAGAAAGCCTGTACACAGCAATAAAGACCCAGTGTAGCCATAAATAAATAAATAAGTAAATAAATAAATAACTGGTAACCACAGCAGCAGCTTCCCAAATGGACAGGTGGCTTCCCGAACATAGAAAGAGGCAATAGGTCCCTTGGTGGCCTAGTTTTTTTTGTTTTTCTTTGTGTGTGTGTGTGTGGTACGCAGGCCTCTCACTGTTGTGGCCTCTCCCGTTGCGGAGCACAGGCTCCGGACGCGCAGGCTCAGCGGCCACGGCTCACGGGCTGAGCCACTCCGCAGCATGCGTTATCCTCCCGAGTTGGCCTAGTTTTATGCTATGACTCTCAGATTTATTTATTTTATTTTATTTATTTATTTATTTATTTTTGGCTGTGTTGGGTCTTCATTTCTGTTTGAGGGTTTTCTCTAGTTGTAGCAAGTGGGGGCCACTCTTCATCGCAGCGTGCGGGCCTCTCACTATCACAGCGTCTCTTGTTGCAGAGCACAGGCTCCAGACGCGCAGGCTCAGTAGTTGTGGCTCACGGGCCTAGTTGCTCCGCGGCATGTGGGATCTTCCCAGACCAGAGCTCGAACCCGTGTCCCCTGCATTAGCAGGCAGATTCTCAACCAGTGTGCCACCAGGGAAGCCCCTCAGATTTATTTTTGAGACCTCAAACTATAACTGATTTTATCAGTCTTCCCTACAACTCAATAGTGCTCTCTGGAAAATTCCTTTTCTATTTAAACTAGCAGAGGGAATTCCCTGGCAGTCCAGTGGTTAGGACTCCACGCTTTCACTGCCAAGGCCATGGGTTCAATCCCTGGTCAGGGAACTAAGATCCCGCAAGCCATGCAGCACAGCCAAATGAAAAGCAAAACAAAACTAGCAGAGAGATTCTGTTTACTGCAAGTGAATAAGTCCAATACAGATTGGAATTTTTTTTTTCATTTTATGGATGAAGAAACTAAGGCCTAGAGGTAAACCAGCTTTCTATGGGGAAAAAAATGCCCCCATTTGTAGCATTTGACACTATCTGTGGTAAATACTCCTACCATGGCTTGTTTCAAGCCTCCAAAGGTTTAAAATCTTTTAGGCAAAATTCCTGAAAGTTTAACAATTGGCTCTTGCAAGCTGGCTCCTGTTCTAACACACCCCTGCTTACAAAATTTAAGTAACTTTCCCAAGGTACAAAGTCAGTAAGTATTTAACAAAATGATTGAAAATAGAATGATATTTATTGTGCCTAAAAAACCATTATACTACAGAACGTTAATTAGAAATATTAAGGAATTCTAAAGAATATTATTAAAAGCAATAATGGAACTACATTTATATAAGAAAGCATCTATCTTTTTTAAAGGTAACACACTGAACTATTTCAAAGTGAAAAAAAAAAAAACATTATCAGGAGAGTTTTGGGCTGCCAGCATTTACACGAAACAGAAATTTACATCACATGGTATAAATGCTTCCAATGTGTTCACTTCAGAGATTTCATTAATGAATGCTGAGGCGGTAGTGGAGAAGTTCAGAGTGTTTTTAAGCTTTAGGTAGGATTGGGGTGAGTAGTCATTACCGATGTTATTACATGCACATGACATAAAGGGGATTTAAACAGCTTAAGACCATCAAAGTTGCAAGTGGAGCTCAAGGAATGAGGGAAATAATTCATAAATTGAAAAATTTAAAGTTGTTGCTTCTTGACTGCTGTGAAACTGAGTTTGTGGTTGAGGTAGTTATGCAACTGACCTACTAGAAAATTCCCGAAGACCAAAAGGTAAACGGAAACTGGGCTTTCTTCAAGCATGTTTAGATCATCATAGTATTGCTTTTCGACATTAAATGAGCCATAGAGAAACATATAGTGTACTTCCTATTTTTCTGGGGGGTTTGTGAAGAAATTTGTTTCTCAGTCTAATGAGTTGTACCTGGCCATTGATCGAGTCTCCTGATAGCAATGACACCAGGCATCTATTTTGTAACCTCGCTGTGACTGTGACGACCCGGCCAGGGCAAACGGTTTTAGGTAAGTGCTCAGAAGAAAACTTAAAATGAGATGACAGATCTTATTTTTAAAATTTTGAGCAAAGAGCTAAATAATCTGCTAAAACAAGAGATAAATTGTGCAAGGCACAGAATAATGAACATTTCTTAGATCTTAGCATTCAAAAATTATAAGGTCCTACTGTATAGCACAGGGAACTATATCAATATCCTGTGATAAACCATAATGGAAAAGAATATGAAAAAAAGAATGTATACATATATATAACTGAGTCACTGCTGTACAGCAATAATTAGCACAACATTGTAATTCACCTATACTTCAATAAAAAATAAATTTTAAAAATATTATAAGGCGAGAGAGGTAGGAAAGAGAAGTACAAAGGAAAGGAGGTGGGTAAAGAAAGATGTGAGTGGAAGGCTTAGACATGGGCCTTCTCCATCCATTGAACAAGCCCAACAAGCTGCTGCCCAGCTCCAGGCACTCCGGAGGCACTGCAGGAACCAGGGGTGGGCTATGTCCTCTCAGGGATTTATTGACAGGAAGACAGTATGAGTTCTCCTTCTCTAGTCAAGTGACCAAACAGGTTTTGCTTCTACACATTGCAGGGTAACAAATAAAGGTATAATAAGATAGAGATAGTTCTCAAATTTGCTATTTCTTTATGTGGAAAGGATATAATTCAAAAGGGACTAAGAATTTCTTAGAAGGTAATGTGGAGTTATATGAATCCTGTTCTTTCTCAGATATAATTGCTTTAGACACATTTGCCCTGGTTTCCTTCTATGAAGAAACCCTTATTGAGTAATTAGAAAATATTACTGCCTGACAAGTGAGAATAAATGTTAAGAAAATAGATATTTTAAAGATAAAACTGAAGACCCAATTTTACCTTAAAATGCCACTGCTTTAAAGATAAACTAATTTGAATTCCTACATCAGTCAATAAGTCTTTTAAATCTTTTGTTTTAATATTTCTTCCACCCATCCTGACGTCTTCATTCTTCTGTCACCACCACAACCTCATGTTTATAGTATTATATTAGAATCTTAATGGTATGGAATACATTTCCCTACTTCCAGTCCTTCTCAGCCCAAATCTGAGAATGGAATTTTCTTTACGGGAAGGTTTAAAGTTTCAAATTCAATATCTTCAGTAGATATCGGGCTCCTCAGGTTATCTACTTCTTCTTGAATAAGGCTTGTGGTTTGTATCTTTTAAGGAATTTGACATTTGTTGCTGAAGGTGGAAGCTGATGCCATTGACTCAAGGTCTTTCTCCTTTTTTAATATAGGTATATACAGGAAGAATATTCCCCCTATATTACTGCTTTAGGTAATATTACTTCTTTAGCTGTATACCATAAAATTTCTTATGCTATGTTTTCATTTTTATTCAGTTAAAATTTTTCCTAATTTCACTTTAGATTTCTTTTTTGACTCATGGGTTATTTAAAAGTGTGTCACTTAATTTCCAAGTAGGGTTTTGTCCAGATAACTTTCTGTTATTGATTTCTAATTTAATTCCATTGTGGTCACAGAACATACTTTGTATGTCTTTTGTTACTCTATCTTGATTGCAAACAGAAATTCAATCCCATATTTTTGGACTTGTAGGTTGTTTCTAATTTTTGTGCTATTAAGAACAATTCTTGGGCTTCCCTGGTGGTGCAGTGGTTGAGAGTCCACCTACTGATGCAGGGGACACGGGTTTGTGCCCCGGTCTGGGAAGATCCCACATGCCGCGGAGCGGCTGGGCCCGTGAGCCATGACCGCTGAGCCTGTGCGTCCAGAGCCTGTGCTCTGCAACGGGAGAAGCCACAACACTGAGAGGCCCACGTACCGAAAACAAACAAACAACAGAAAAAAACCCCACAATTCTTGGACGAAGATGAACTTGGAATCGTTGCACCCATTCTTTAGTATTTTCTTAGGTAAATTTCAAGAAGCAAAAATTCTGAGTCAAAGAGTGTTTACTTTTTATAGAATTTGTACATACTGTTAGGTGGCTTGTTTCATGCTTTCCTTCATATTCAATAATGTGCAAATACTTTCTTCAGATCAATTTTTTCTATAACATGTTGTTTCTGATTGCATAATTATTGATATACCAAATTGTATTTAATAATTCTCTCTTGTTGGACATCTTGGCTCTTTCTAATTTGGGACAAATTTCCATAATGCTTTAATAAATTATATTGTGGATCATTAGTTTCTGAGAAAATATTGACCTCATAAAATCAGTGATTTGGGAAAATTAGTCAGGGACTAGGTATCTGTTGAAGACATTGAATCAAATCAAATCTAACACCATATTAAAAGGATAATACATCGTTACCAAGAGGGGTTCATCTCAGGGGTGCAAAGTTAGTTTAGCATTCGAAAAGCCAATCAATGTAACTTACCACGTTAACAGACTAAAAAAGGAAAACAATATCATCATCTCAATAATGAAGAAAAGGCATTTGACAAATACCCGACTTCGATCCTGATAAAAACACTGCAAACTGGGAACAGAAGTAATAGCCTCAACCTGACAAAGGACATCTATGTACTGCTAACATAATGATGAAAGGCGAACTTCTTCCTGCTAAGATGAGGAAACAGGCAAGGATGTCTACTCTCACCACTTCTATTCCACATCGTACTGGAGGTTTTCACCAGTCCACCAGGCAAAAAAGAGAAATAAAAGACATCGTGATTGGAGACGAAGAAGTAAAATTGTCTGTAATCACAGATGACTTGATCATCTATATAGAAAATCCTACGGAATCTATATATCTATATATTTACTAGAGCCAATAAGTAAGTTTAGCAAGGTTGGAAGATGTGTGGTCAATATACTAGCAGCAAACAATTGGAAATTGAAATTAAAATAACAATACCATTTATGATCACATAAAACGTGAACTACTTAGATATAAATATAAGAAAAAAATGTGGAAGACCTGTGCACTACAAATATAATGAGAGAAAGTAAAGAACTCCTGGGACTTCCCTGGTGGTCTAGTGGTAAAGAATCTGCCTTACAATGCAGGGGACACAGGTTTGATCCCTGCTCAGGGAAATAAGATCCCACAAGGTGCAGGGCAACTAAGCCCAAGTGCCATAAATACTGAGCCCACGCGCTCTGGAACCCACGCACCACAACTACAGAGCCCATGTGCCCTGAAGCCTGTGTGCCACGACTAGAGAAGAGAAAACCCGCACGCCACAACTAGAGAGAAGCCCGCGTACCACAATGAAGAGCCCACGTGCCACAACGAAAGATCCCGTGTGCTGCAACTAAGACCCGACACAACCAAAAATAAAATAAATAAATAAATAAATAAATAAATCTTTAAAAAAAGAAAATAAAGAACTCCTAAATGAATAGAGAAGAAATGCCATGTTTATGGATAAACATGGATAAAATATCAATTCTCTCCAATTTGCTATATAGGTATAACACAATCCCAATTAAAATCTCAGCAAACTCCTTTGTAGATGTTGACAGCTAATTCTAAAATTCATGTTGAAATGCAAAGGATGTAGAATAGCCAAAACAACTTTGAAAAAGAAGTTGGCTAATTTATACTCTCTGACTTCAAGTTTTAGTATAAAGTTACACTGATCAAGGTTGTGATATTAGAATTAAGAAGACAAATACATAAGTAGAACGGAATACAGAATCTAGCAATAGACCCACACACATATGCTTAATTGATTTTCAACAAAGATGCAGAGGCAATTAAAAGTATGAGATTAATTGAGTAAATTATTTTGTATAGGATGCAGCCATTAAATTTTGCTGTAAAAATACATATGTCAACATAGTAACATGTTCATAATACATTAAGAGAAAACTATAGGGTCTAAAACCGTTTATGAATTATTATTCTATTTTTGAATAGGATCTATATTTTTTTCAAAAGGATACACAGATAAATACATGCATACACATACAATAGTGATTGTTAATAGTAGGAGCTTGGAATTGCTTATAATTTTAGTTTTGCTTTTAATGTTTATGCTTCTATTTTGTTTATAATAGATATACACTGTAATAAAAGACAAAACCAAAACATTAAAATGCTGTATAATTATTACATAAAGTGCAATAACAGTATTATTTGGGGGAAAAAGGGGGTTGTGTGTAATATAAAGAATGGAGGGCTTCCCTGGTGGCGCAGTGGTTGGGGGTCTGCCTACCGATGCAGGGGACACGGGTTCGTGCCCCGGTCCGGGAAGATCCCACATGCCGCGGAGCGGCTGGGCCCGTGAGCCATGGCCGCTGAGCCTGCGCATCCGGAGCCTGTGCTCCGCGACGGGAGAGGCCACAACAGTGAGAGGCCCGCGTACCGCAAAAAAAAAAAAGAATGGAAATATATTCCAAGTAATACAAAGAGAGATGGAGTTACAGATGGTCTTTTAGCTTTCTCTTTACTGGTTTCCAAGTTTTCTACATTGGACATATCTAGCTTTTAAAATATTACAAAGGCAAGGTAATCCATGTTATCCACACTCGCAATAATTCTCTGTAACTACCCGGCTAAAGATCTAACTTAATCTGATGTTAAGATCCTCCACGAACAATATGGCCCAGACTGACCTTTCTGACTTTCCTCTCTTCCCCTGCAAGTCCTCCTGTTCTCTGCTTCATCTACCTGGTTCTGTTCCCGGCACCCACCCTCCCTCCCTTCCTCCACTGCTGTCCCTTCTTATTTGGGCCATGCTTCCTCCTCTGTACCTTTCTACTTCACCCCAAAGTTTGAAGTCAAGTTCCTGCTGTCTCTGAAACTTCTCTGAGAAATGCTTTTGTCAAATTCTATCTGTGAATTCCTATGGCACTTCTGTCTTTCCCATACATTTGACGCTTAACCACGTTCTAGTTAAAGGATAAGCGAGCATTAGATTAATGGGGAGAATTTTGATTCCACAGTACTAATGTACGTGTTGACGCTATGCTACGGAGACTTAAGGTTCTGGAACTAGACTGTTGGGTTTTCAATCTTGGCTTTACCTTGTTAATAGGTGGTTGATCTTGGGGGAAAATTTTAACTCGCTTTATCTCAGTTTTCTCTTTTAAAAATTGTATAAAAGAGAACTTACCTCATAGAGTTGATGTGGGGTAAATGAGTAGTACTGAAAAGTATTAGAATGTTTTCTGGAACATAATAAGCACTCAATAGATGTTAGCTATATTATTACAATGATTGTTTTTATTATCATCACAACCTTAGAACCAAGTCTCAGTCATATGTGTCCTTTTGGTAAATCTGGAAACTTAAGGGCTTAGAAAGCATTCTGAAATAACCCCTATATTTGAATTTCTAATATTTAGTCTCCTTAGTTAATTTAAGATTTCTCATATGCTATCTGTCTCCAAGCAGTATTTAGGCAGCAAATAAAGGTAGAATTTAGAGCTGATTGAAAAATTAAATGTCCATTGCAAAGCCCAATATTTGCCACGAGGTGGCGATAAAAGACTAGTCATGATTTTTAAAATCAACTACAAAAAACATTCATAATTTAAAGAAAAGTTCCATATTTCACATTTACTTGCATGATTTCTAATTGCTCCCTCCTCAAATAGGGAAGAAGGAGAGAAAGGGAACCAGGAGTCAGAACTCTTCCTCTTTGAGACCAGGGGGCTTGTTCAGAGTATTTTAGGGACCTCCCTAGTTTGGCTGCACATCCTGACGAGAAGCCTGACAAAGGTCCTGTTCTATCAGAAGCACTGCTTGCCTAACCTATGCACTCTGGACATGAGGAATCTTGACTTTTCCATCACTTGCTGCCTAATAATAGGCGAAGTCTTCTTTACCTGCAAGCTCCCTCTGGCTTAACTCTTCCATAGGTGAGAGCAATGCTGTGGTCTGACATGATAGGGCACGGGCATCCAGCAAGAAGACGGAGACAGAAATGAGGTTTAATGCTGGGGAGGTTGCCAGTGACTCATGAGCAACCTGTCCAGGTTCAAGGGAAGGTCTAAGTCCTTAGGAGTCAGTGCTGTAATATTATGAAAATACAAAATTCTCTTAGTCTCTATATCTGCAGGTCCTAAACATTCAGATTTAAAATACGCGATTGTCCACTGTATTTAAAGTTTTTGAATATATTCTCCCCAAGATGGCTGCCACCAGTCTTTCTTTTTTTTTTTTTTTTGCTTGGCCATGCCACGCAGCTTACAGGATCTTAGTTCCCCGACCAGGGATCAAACCCAGGCCCACGGTAGTGAAAGCGCCAAGTCCTAAATACTGGACTGCCAGGGAACTCCCCACCGGTCACTTCTTGCCAAGTAACAGCTCCTCTCTGCACCAACAGGAAGAATGTCTGTATGGCTCTGGCTGCTGCCCGTGCCTGCCACAGGTGTGGAGCTCAGAGAGAATCACATCCCATCCTCCTTTTGCTGGGGAGTAACTTCCAGATCCAGGTCAAGCCTCCAATTGGTCTAAACATAGACTCCATTCTCCTGCAATACTATAAATGTTCTCTACGGATGCCACTTCTCAGGAGGATTCGTTATTATTACTGTGGTAAAAACATCAAAAAACATAAAATTTACCATTTTTAAATACACAATTCCGTGGCATTAAGTATATTCACAAATTGTGCAACCATCACCACTACCCATTCCCAGAAGTTTTTCATCATCACAAACAGAAAATCAGTGCACATTGGACTAAACCTTCCCATTACCTCCTCCCTCAGGGGGTTACTTGTAAGCAGTTTTGGTGCCCACAAAACCTGCAGCTGTTTTTACACCTCTTTTAAAGGACTTTGTTATTTCATTTCTTTAACAGACATTTATTAGGCAACCATACTGGGTGAAATCAAATATATACCTGAAGGAACCTGCAGCGAAGGAGCTTGTAATGAACTGATATAGAGACATAGATAAATGATATCAGCGCAGTGTGATAAACGCTATGAGAAAGGAAAGAAGAGAACTGGCTAGAGATCTAGTATTTATGGAACACAAACTGTCAGACTGCACCAAAGTGATTAGGCATTTCATTTCTCTTCATAATAACCCTGTAAAGTAGTTACTGTTACCCCATTTTGCAGAGAAGGAATCTGAAATCTAGAAGGATCTAGCAGTTTGCCTACAGGAGCTCAGTAGCTCAGGGTGCAGTAGAGGGGGCAAGCCCTAAACAGACAGTTAGGAGTTCTGGGTGCCAATCCAGACTGTGTGATTGACCAGCTTCATGCATATAGGTTTGTGCTCACAGTTCCCTGGGCCTTAGTTTCCTTTGTATAAAATGGCAGAATTACACTAGTAGACCTCTTAGGACCTTTTCATCGAAAGATGAAAAAGACTGAGTGACTACTGGAGAGTTCTAGTCGCAGATCTGAAGAGGAAACAGACTGAAGAGAATTCTGTACTTCTGGACTCAATGCGGGAGTGTCCCAGAGCTGAGACCCCATTAGCTGGGTAGGTGGGGCTTTGAGACCACAGATGTATGGCTTTTAGATCAGTTTGGGACTCAAGACTGCTTAACAGAGGAGGTTGGACTTGGTCTGGTAAATTTTGTTGAGTTATTAATTTATGTTTTCTGCCTCAGTTTTCCATTTTCTTTATGCCGTATTCAGACAGTTAGCCAAACTCCCCCCCTTGCCCCAGGAGAGGACTAAGGCAGGGTGGTTTGTATTCAAACCCACCCAGCTAGGGGATTGTATGGAGGGAGCAGAGGGAAACAGTAATAGGAGAGGACTGAAGATGTAGGTCTTGGATGAGATTCCTCCAGGCTGGGAGGGAGAGAAGATACTAGGTGGATTCTCAGAAATGCACCTAACTCTGTCCTGGCACTGCTGATGGGGTGGAGATGGAAAATTCTCAGATACAAGTGTACATAAAGTGGAGTGTGGGCAGAAGGGACTGTAGCCTCACTTACGTAGCAAATACGGGTAGATCTCCCCATATACATAGCAGAGTATGATGCTTCCAGGCCTTGACCAATGCTTTGCTCTCTGCTGGAGAGGTCCTCCTTTCTTGTCTACTTGTTGACTTTGTGTTGTCGGAGCAAAATTGCAGCAAAGTTAAACAGGCAAGGAAGACCTAATCCAAAGCTATTGCAATTGAGGAGAGGATCCAGAACCAAATCTTAACTCCACTGAAACAAAGGGCAGGAGGGTTTTTAAGAGCAAAATGAGCTAGTGGAAGAGTACTTGGGGACTTTAGAAGGGGGCTAATCAATGGGATGTGTCCAGCACATTGAGTTATTCCTGATTAGGTAAATGGTTTTCTCTGTGATGAGGCCATGTGTTTGCCAGTTGGTACCATAGAAGTTAGGCTTCTCCCTCCCACAGAGAGTGAGTATGGGGGTGCCATATTCCTGATGATTACATTTCAAAGGAATGGTTCCCAGGTCCTTGAGAAATACAGTCTTGGGTTGTAAAACTGGCAAGCCGCTTTTAAGAAGGTTTACATCTCAAAGGGCAGAGAAAAAATTTACAATTACAAGTTTTCTAAAGAATTGCTCTAAGAAAAGGGAGGTCAGGGCCTAGAGTCAGAAGCAAGCCTTTCTAAAGTTGCCAAGCTGAGGGGAAACTTAAGGCCATTTGGTCACTTATTTTTATTTAAATTAATTTATTTTATTTATTTTTTGGCTGCGTTGGGTCTTCGTTGCTGTGTGCACAGGCTTTCTCTAGTTGTGGTGAGTGGGGGCTACTCTTTGTTGCGATGCGCAGGCTTCTCATTGCAGTGGCTTCTCTTGTTGTGGAGCACAGGCTCTAGGCACGCGGGCTTCAGTAGTTATGGCACATGGGCTCAGTAGTTGTGGCTCGCGGGCTCTAGAGCACAGGCTCAGAAGTTGTGGCGCACGGGCTTAGTTGCTCCGCGGCATGTGGGATCTTCCCAGACCAGGGATCAAACCTGTGTCCCCTGCATTGGCAGATGGATTCTTAACCACTGAGCCACCAGAAAAGTCCCTATTTTTTTAATTAAATTTTTTTTTTTTATTTTTGGCCACGCCACATGGCTTTGCGGTTATCTTAGTTCCCCAAACAGGGATTAAACCCGGGAGTCCTAACCACTGGACTGCCAGGGAATTCCCAGTCACTTATTTTTAAATTCCATTTTTTTGTCACTGAAAATATAACACGTCTCCTGAGTCTCTTTCTTTCCCCCATCCCTAATTTTTTACTTCAAAATCTATAGAAATTCTGATTCTTGTTCATGCATCCATCACCAGTATATGGAACTGAGCTGCAAGTATTGATTTATATATTTGAGATATTTGGTTTTATTTTTGTTTGTTTGTTTTTTGCGGTATGCAGGCCTCTCCCGTTGCGGAGCACAGGCTCCAGACGCGCAGGCTCAGCAGCCATGGCTCACGGGCCCGGCCGCTCCGCGGCATGTGGGATCTTCCCGGACCAGGGCACGAACCCGTGTCCCCTGCATTGGCAGGCGGACTCTCAACCACTGCACCACCAGGGAGACCCCTATTTGAGATATTTGAAGCAGGGATGGTATCTTATTCCATCAGTACTGTCATGATCACATGGTTGGAAATGCAGAAAAAATATCTGCTAAACTAAGTCTTACCAATTCATACAGGCTATTCCGACTGTTTTCACTGACTGACCTTTCCATCAAACTAGCTAATTACATCAATAAATGCACTTGCTTTCCCTCACCTGTTTACCACATATGACTTGTTTTTTTGTTTTGTTTTGGTTTTTGTTAATTTGAATAGTTTGTGTTCTTAGGTTGAGTGACCAGAATTCTAACAGGACACACTACCACTCAATTTGAGTCCAGTTCAAAGACTGGATAATTTTATCCAAATTCTCAGTTTTGTCACTAAGTTTTCCACTTTCTCTGTTAGCAACATTCAGGGATGGTAACACCAAAAAGAACCTTCATGGGTGTTATGATGGTTACTTTTGGAAAAGGAATTTGAGTATCCAAATGGCTCCCAATTGTCCATCAACGAAAACACTGCCCCTCACATGGTCCCATCAGTGATCCTACTCAGGCCAAGACTTTGCCTTCACACAGCAAAGGGAAGCATTGAAGACATGGTTCGCATTGATCTCAAATTCCCTCTTCAAGACCCTCTAGTAAGAGGAAGCGTTATTCTTTTGGTCTGAATTATCCAGAACTGATGTCTATTTTGATTAAATCCACCAGACAATTTCTAGTCAGCTCTGAGCAGTAACCCCATTGAGCCACCCAGATGGCTGAAGATGCCATGCCAACATCCTTTTTCTTAGTATGTTGTCTACCAGACACAGCCTGATTATTACCTTGGGTTTCAATAGGCTCACACACAAAAAATATGAAATATTATATGGTTGTTGTTTTTATATCAAGCAAGAGCATTATTCTACTCCTGAGACTTAATTTAGGCAATTGTGGACCAACAGTTCCTGTTGGCCACTAGAGTAGCATTTTGTCCACAGCACCAGTAGGTTACTAAATGGGTCCCATCACATGAAAGAGTTAACGTATTTCTAAAAATTATTAGTTGCCAGGTCTCAGAAAGTCGGTTATGTCCAGACCACCAGATGACAAGGAAATAACATCACATACAAGTCTCACGATAAAGTGCATCCAAATTAATTTTGCTCAGGCTAGAACATAAGGATATTTTCTAACTACAAAGAGAATGAGGTCCTTTGAGACAAACCATATTTCTTAAAATATGGGCTTCTGTTTTCAAATATCTCTTCCTCACAGCTTCCATTCTTCTACTGCTTCATTTATATCAATTACAGTGTATTTTTAATATAATTATCTGATTTGTTCACATGGAGATTGATGCAATATATATGCTGGAATGAAAAACAGTTGCATGAGAAATACATATGAGAAGATGGACTCTCAAGGGAAGATGTTTTTTCAGCACTTTTAAATCTGAGACTCCGATTGGTGCTGTGTTTGTTAGAGGCTTGTTATTTATATTGGTTTTTAAAATATTTCCTCCTAAATATCTTTGGTATGGGGGAAGAAAAGTACACATTTAGATGCTAAAAACCTCCTCTGTTTTTATGACATCTTATTTATTTGATGTGACATTGGGCTCTGATGCCAGTAAAGCGTTGGCACGAATACATGCTACTAAGTCTGGTTCATGGTGTCTCACATTTTTGAGTATCCTCCACGTTTAAGATTTTTGTTTATACACATAGAGCTTTGGAATGATGTCATTAATAAATTGTATCTCTAGTTCTCTCATGGAAAAGGTCGTGCCTCTACAAGGCCACTGAATCAGTTGATTGAATTAACCTTGCGTTAAATTCAATTCAGTTAAGAAAGCCCAAACTGCCACGATTAACCATTTCTCATTCTGTGTATCTGCTTAAAGGAGAAAACAATAATCTAACAAAGATAATCATCACACTCCACTTTTTCTCAAGGAGAAAGTTCATTGTATGCACATGGCAATCATTAAACAAAGGAGATAAAATTGAATACATTTATGATAAATCATAAGATAATTATCTTACAATAAAAAAAAACTACCATGAAAACGAAGTCCTTACCCACAGATAAAAGAGATAGGCTGGCTAAGAGATGTCAACTTTCTCTAAATCTGAGTCTAGGCGGAAATATGAACAAATTATTCCTTTTTCCAGCTGTGCGACTGTGGAAAGTTATTTCATGCCATTTGACATATGTTTTTCTGTGCCCTCATCTGTAAAATGGGAATAAAACCACCTGCCTCTTAAGTTTGATGTAAGAATTAAATAAGACACTGTTTAAAGCACTTAAGAAAAATGATTGGTGCGTATTAAATTCTCAGTAAATACTAGTCATTATTAATTTCATTGTTAATTAGAGAGGAAAGGGCCTGAGAAGATAGGTAAAATGTCATAGCCCAATGCCTACTGGAGAGGTGTGGGGATCAGGAAGTCCCAGGGGTTCATGGTTCCCTCAGTCAGTCGTGACATTTCTCTTTCTCCTCCAGACATTTCCCTTGCTTTTCCTCTTGGAGAAACCCACAAAGGTGCTCAAACTTCTAAATCCCACTCTTATTTCCTTATTAATCACAGATCTCTAGGCCTCAGCCTGCTTTCTTCTCTTCATAACTGCCACTACCCATGTTGTCCCTGGATGTCTTGTTCCTTCCAAGATGCTAGAGTTGGGGTATGAACTCCCCACCTCCTTCATTCATTTCTGGTTGGAAAGTATGAGACTCCCACAGTGGCATATAAGCATAAGGGAGGATAGCTTATGTAGGAAAAATAAAAGTCAACATGGCTTGCACTGGAGCACAGGGGCAAGGGAAGAAGCAGGAGAGAAGGGGTCAGATCATGGAAGGCCTTGAAGGTTTCGCTGGCAGGCAGGATTTTATCCTGAGGGCAAAGGTGAGTCAATGAGGTACAGTTTAAGCCTGGAGGGACCTGATCACATTTTCATTTTATACTGAGGACTTGGGCTATAGCATTGAGAATGGGTTGGAAGGCCAGATTATTTGAAAGACATAATAGGAGCCTCTTTAAAAGCTGTGGTAATGGGGATAGAGAAAAGAGACCAATATGAGGAGATATTAAGGAGGTAGATTCACCAGGACGTGGTGGCTCACAGGAGATGGGAAGTGAGGGGCAGAGGGAGGCAAGGACTCTGGGGTTTCTGGCTTGGAAGACTAAGTGAATGATGGACATAATAAGAGGAGCCAGCTGTGAAGAAAGAGAATAAGGTGGAAAAGGCAAGCAAATGGGCTCTCTGCTAGAGCCTGAAGAAGGAACATGGCCCTGCTGCCACTTCGATTTTAGCTCAGTGAGACTCATCTCAGATTTCTTTCTTTGATTTTTAAAAATATTTATTTATTTATTTATATAGCTGTGCTGGGTCTTAGTTGCGGCATGTGGGATCTAGTTCCCTGACCAGGGATTGAACCCAGGCCCCCTGCATCGGGAGCGCAGAGGCTTAACAGCTGGACCACCAGGAAAGTCCCTCATTTCAAATTTCTGACCTTCAGAACTGTAAGATAATATATTAGTGCTGTTTTAAGCCAGTCAGTTTGCGATAATTTGTTACAATAGTAATAGGGAACCAATATAGGCCATTTTAGCTCCAGAGCTTTCTGTGAGGTCAGACAAGGATGTGCTGGGGCCTACATCATAGCGTGACTTCTCCCTCTTTCCACGCTGTTCCCTTCACCTCCTTTCCACACATGTTGGGGCACCAAGGGCACTCCCAAGTAAGCATCCTGCACGTGAAACTCTGTCTTGGAGTCTGCTTCCCAGAAAACCAACCTGGGACAAATTGTAAAAGCTCATGTTAACTTCCTATGATTGTAAATATATGACTAACAAATATAGTAAAGCTTATCATTGTTATCCCTTTTCAGTGTCACTCAAAAAGTATAATGCCTAACATGAATTGCACTGGCCCTGATATTAAGACAATGTGAAGTAAACATGAAGAACATGAGCTTGACAGGAAGGTATGAGTTCAATTCCAGCTCCTTTACTTGGTCACATTACTTAAACTTTTTGGATTTAATTCCCCTCACTTGCCATCCCCTGCCCCATAAATAGGAATGATAAACACTTTCCCCCACTAGGTAGCATTAGAGTATTTAAACACCATTACTGATCTATGACAAGGGCTCAGTGAAAGATAGTCAAGCCCCCTCAACTCTACCTCACTGTTATAATTGATGCTCCAGGTGGCGGAGGCAAGTCACCACTAAACTACATGATTCTGCTGTCAAAATGTGTGCTTCAAGCTAGGAGGGGTCTGGGAGATCAGTGTGACCTGGGGAGGTGAAGGAAGGCTTCTTGAGGGATATGGGAACTTAGCTGGGCTAATAAAAACACCTGAAAGAGAGAAGGGCCGGGAAAAGGCACCATAGGGATCCTCATTTCCAACTCTAGTGTGTAGTTCTAGTTCAGGTAAACAGAATTTGGAAGCGCAAGTACCAGATAATCAAGTTTGCACAGTGCTGCTCTTGTTTTAGTTGTTTTAACTGGCAACGTTAGACATGGAAGACAGTATATCTTGTAATGTATACAGTGTATTTTGATCTGTTTTACATAAGTATGAAGTATTATTATAACCAAGAGGAATCTGAGAAGGAAAAAAGCTGGATAAGGACAACAATGTTGAGCTATGTACTCATCGCAAATAAATGCATAAAACCTTTGAAATTATGATATAACCAGTACTGTTAGATTTATGGTTATGGGTATTGCTCTCATTCCAAGCTCCTACTTTACATTTATCAACTTCATATTCATATGGCATCTCTATTTTCAACGTCTTAGAAATTTCTCCCTTTCCTAGTAACCTTTTCAGCTGAAATTTCATATGCTTCGTATTAGCTCAGAAGGAAATTTTTTTTTTTTTTTTGGCTATGTTGGATCTTTGTTTCTGTGCGTGGGCTTTCTCTAGTTGCGGCGAGCGGGAGCCACTCTTCATCGCGGTGCATGGGCCTCTCACTGTCGCGGCCTCTCCTGTTGCGGAGCACAGGCTCCAGACGTGCAGGCTCAGTAGTTGTGGCTACGGGCCCAGTTGCTCTGCGGCATGTGGGATCTTCCCAGACCAGGACTCGAACCTGTGTCCCGTGCATTGTCAGGCAGACTCCCAACCATTGCGCCACCAGGGAAGCCCCAGAAGCAAATTTTTTTTCTGGTAGGTTGAACCTATCTGTTCAGCCATTTCTGAGTTACTCAAGCATGAACAAATGTTGTTTAGGAAATGTGTCGAGATCCACTTTTTATGTGTTCAGATTTAATTCAAGATGGTTTAAACTTAAATCCCCAGAGCTGTCATGCACATATTCTCTCAGGAGAAAAACATCCTTTGCTTTGAGATATAATTGGTTGAGGTTTACACTCCACTTTCTGTGTAAATGGAGTTTGGTTATGAAGAGATCTACTCAGATCCTGGAAAACCTTTTGGGTTTCCAGACCCTCCATGCATATTTATAAGAATGCTTTTTTTCTTTTTTCCCCCCCAAATTATCAACTTTCTAGGAGAACTTGAAGGTAACAACTCCTATCTGGCTGTTTACTGTCAGAAAATAATAAAATCTTATTTATGAAAAATTGGAAAAATAAAGATTTTAAATATTTATTGAAACTTGGGCATTAGTCCTTGTTCAGTTGTAGACAGCAATATCTGTATTGCTAACAGCATCTTTTAAGCAAATATTATTGGGTATATTGATAAGACTTTTCTAAGATGGCATACTATTCATCATAAGATTTTAAGTGCTCTGAAATACTGGGAACTTACAAAATTAAAAAGAACTAAAGTAGGAATAGGTGGATGGGGTAGAGACAAGAGAGAAGAGGGCAGAGACACCTTCCTCATGACCTGGCAGACAGTCTCAAAACATATGAATGTATCCTAGTTATCTATTGTTGCGTGACAAATCACCTCAAAACTTATGACTTAAAACAATAATCCTTTTAATATCTCTGGGGGTTGGCTGGGCTCAGACAATTATTGCTCAGGGTCTCTCATGCATTTGCAGCTTCTAGGGCTAGCATCCTCTGAAGGCTCACTCACTGACTCACTCAGGTGTAGCACCTGGGCTGGGAAGCCTCAAACACCTAAGGCTCCTTGGGCATCTCTTTCTGTCTTTACATGGTCTCTCCACATGGTTTCTCCAGCATGGTAGCTTCAGCATAGCCAAACATTTTTCAAGGTAGTTCAAGGCTTCAAAGATCCGTGTCCCAAGTGAGACACCCAAATGGAATCTGTATTTTCTTTTCTAACCTGGCCTCAGAAATCAAGTCACAAAGGTCCACTCAAGTTGGACGGGAGGAGACAGACTCCACCTCTTGATGAGAGGTGCGCCAAAGAATCTACAGATGTGTTTTAAAACTTCCACAGGATTTCATAGACCTCTGGCAGAGTCTGGGACAGAATAGTGAGTCATTCACTAAACCACAAATTAGTTCATTGTGGTTCCTTTTCTGCTGTGGTAGAAGGATACTGCCATGTTTAAGGGCTCCTGCTCTGGAGTTAGAATGCCTGCCTGGGCTTGCCTCTGCCCTTACGCTTACGAAGCTTGAAACCTTAAACAAGTTCCGGTGCCTCAGTTTTCTTATAAGTTGGAGATAATGAGAGCTAACGTTTATTGAGCACTTAGTAGGTGGCAGGCATTGTCATAAGTGCATTATATACTATCTTATTTTATCACCAAGATAACTCCATGAGGTAGCTACTTTACCTCCTAAATCATAGGGTTGACAATAATAAAGACATCTTTCAGGTGTGTCTGTGGTGTGGATCAAATGAGACTTATTACTTTCCCTCTTGATGTTATTAAACCTGGTGGGGCAAATTCTAGTGATGCCAGGTCAGGAGGGTGAGCCATTTCCAGAAATGGACCAAATGTGCACAATGCCACGTAGGAGCGCAGACTGTTCCCAGTCTAGTGCGGAAGACCCAAGGAGGATTAGATTTCTTGATAGGAGTTAAAAATGCATAAAAGATCAGTCATTCCGGGTCTTACTTGGGGTTACGGGTACAGAATCCAGCGCAGTCCAGCAGAGTAGGACCACGAGCCCCGCTTTGAGTTTGCAAAAACGGAAGCGTTTATCTTTTTCCTGAAAAATCCATGACTTGGGGCAGTGAAAAGAGTTCTGGCCAGAGAACACGCTCCCTCAGCCTGGAGCGTCCGCAGGTGTCGAGAGCCCGCTTCTTAGCCGGATGCACGACGCTGACACCCTACCCGGGCGGCCTCCCCTCGCGTCCCCGTCGCCACTCTCAGTTCCCTGACTCCAAGAGCGTCCTCCCCCTCCTCCCTCTTCCCTAAGGTGCCTACTCCCGCGACTGCAGAGCGCCCATCTTCCCAGGCCGGGCAAAACCCGGAGAGCTGGAATCCCTCTCCTGGAGCGCCCGGGCGGCCACTGGGCATGCTCAGTCGTCAGGCAGGTTCGGGGCCGCGAGCGCGTGTGCGCCTCGCAGATTCCTCCCGCGGCCGCGCGTCCTCCGCCTCCCGAGCAGGGAGCGGGCGCATGATGGCGGCGGCGGCGGCTGGGAGCGCCAGCAGCGGCAGCAGCGGCGGCGGCGGCGGCGGCAGCGGCAGCAGCAGCAGCGACACGTCCAGCACCGGCGAGGAGGAGAGGATGCGGCGCCTCTTCCAGACGTGCGACGGCGACGGCGACGGCTACATTAGCAGGTACTCGGGGAGGTCCGCGAAACAGGCTGGGGCGCGATCAGCCTCTCGGCGCTGCCCTTGACCTCTCCTCTGCCCCCTCGTCCCCAACTTCCAGCAAGTTGCTCAGAAGCTCACGCGAAAAGTTGCCTGTGACTCTGAGAGCGCGTCGCCAGCTCGGCCACTGAGGCCGAGGGGCTGCTCTGCTTGTCTTCTGGAGGTGCCAGTTGGTCCAACTTTTCCCAGCGCCGTCTTTGTCTGGGCATTGGGAGACATCTCTTTCGGATGGGAGTTCCCCCCCGGAGCCCGGAGCGCTCCTGCCTGTGGGGAGACGAGTTATGGCCACTTGTTCCCGATAGAAGAGGCTGTCCTACAGATGTGGGTGTCAAGATGCTGGGCCACCAGGCAGCGATCTTGTCCGGTTGCTCGGTGGACAGACCCGGGGCCGGACCAGGATAGGGATGCGCTCTCAGTGACAGAGTTGACCATGAAAACAAGCTGTGAAAAACTTTCGTGTGGCACAGAGACCCTGCGTTCCCAACTTCGGAGTCCAAAGAATGGGCATAGTTTGCCGCTCAGTACTGATTTAATAAACCTATTAGCCTGAGGGGAACGAAGCGCCCAGGTGCAAACTAGGGGTTTAGAGGTGAGGCTGGAAGTAGACCCTACGCCCTAGCCCGGCTCCGCGCTCTAACCAGGTGAGCCTCCGGAGGGGTCTCGGGGCGCCTCTGCGCGACCACTCCTAACCCTCGCTGTGCTTGCCTCCAGCTCCCCTTCAGGGACGGTGTTGCAACGTCAAGCGGCAGGGCTTGGCAAAATAATTACTTCTGCCCAAATTTTTATAACTTATCAGACACTGATGGTGAAGAAGGTAATCGTAATGTTTTCTGGTATGCTTATATGAAAGGTCGACACCGGGCGCTGAAGCCTGTACGCGCCGAAATGTGAATTGCCTTCAAAGGCGTAGGCAGCCTGAATTGTGTACTACATCTTTCTTTAGCCTTTGTCTTGGTGATGCCGAAGATCCTCTGAAAATTCCAGGATGCCTCCTGCAGTTTGTCCTTGCCTACCTAGAGAAAAAAAGAGTGGGGAATCCCTCCCCACCCCCAAATTAAAAAAAAAAATCTCTGAAACAGGTGGTTTGACATGTAAAAGAATTTGACAGTTAAAGAATTAATTATTTATTTGGGACTTCACTCAATTATGATAATTCTTAGCTGAACTTTATTACTTTTCTGAAGTTTCATTGGGAAACATTAGAAAGATATCAGAAAACTGTATGGAGTAATTATGTTATGAAATGGAAAAAAATATGTAACTCTAGTTGACCTCATATAGATTTTTATCTGGAAGTCTTTCCCTGTTTTGGTTCTGGGTTAAAAAAATTTCATCCTATAGTTTAGGATTTGGGGTTTTTTAACTTTATTTATTTGTTTTTGGCTGCGTTGGGTCTTCATTGATGCGCGGGCTTCCTCTAGTTGCTGAGAGCGGGGGCTACTCTTCGTTGCGGTGCGCGGGCTTCTCATTGCCGTGGCTTCTCTTGTTGTGGAGCACGGGCTCTAGGCATGTTGGCTTCGGTAGTTGTGGCTCTCAGGCTCAGTAGTTGTGGCTCACGGGCTTAGTTGCTCCATGGCATGTGGGATCTTCCCGGACCAGGGCTTGAACCTCTGTCCCCTGCATTGGCAGGCAGATTCTTAGCCACTGCGCCACCAGGGAAGTCCCGTTTAGGGTTTTTTTGTTGTTGTTTTCCTACTTGAAAAGCCGTTATCTCATTTGCAATAATAAAAACTATTTACATTCTTCATGTTAGAATGCAAAAAGAATTTAATTTCACATGGGCAAGAGTGCATATAGAAAACTAGCAAAATTCTCTGCTTTCCTCCCACTAATCCTATTAATATGTTGCTTTACCTGAACTACACTTTCTGTGTAAATGCTCATATTGTTTTGAATGGGGGCTATATGAGCACTGAAGGATAATGAATTCTTTAAGCACAGTTTGAGAACTTTGTTTTGGAGGGTGAAGCATTGTGAGGGCATGATGTTAAAGAAGGAATTTTAGATGAAGGTAGAAACCTGCTGGGGCAAAAGTGGGAAAAAATGTTATCCTTCCTTGAGCCACATCACTTTAATATATCTGCTTGAAAGTTGGAAGGCATGTGCAGTAGTGGACCCAAAGCCAAAACTTTAGCTGTGGGCAGAGTTGCCCTGGAAGTTATTTTTAGGCTGTGACAGAATTTCCATATAGGAGTAGTTCAGGGATGGCAATCTCATTGAGAGCAGGCACCAGAGAACTTGTCTAGAAGTGTGTTTACATAGCAAGCACAGTTTTATTGGAATATATGTTTATTTGGTATGCTTGAGGAATGGAGTTAATGAAAATAATGACTTCCTTTCCAATGTCACTCCTTCGTGCTGCCCCTATTTAATGACTTTACTGACCACTGTACAGTGGGAGATAAGGTGTGGAATGCTGTGAATTTTCTCTTTTATTAAACATGAGAGTTGGGCTTTCTGCTTTAAAACCTTGAAAACCTTGAATTCTTCTAAAGATGTCAAGTTTATGCTAATCATAAATAGCTGTATCCTTTAGGATTTCAGTTTGTCTATAATAGAATCACAAATAAGTGTTGACTGTCACACCTAGAAGTCTTGAGGTGGGCCATCCACGCTGAGGCAGCAGCTCCAGAGTGGTATCAATGTCCACCTTCCTTGTATCTTTCTGCATTGCATTCTTCACATGGAGCATTCATCCTCATGGTTATCTCGCAGTCCTAAAATGATTGCTGTGTCTCCAACTTCATCTCCAAGTTCTAGGGAGGGAAGGTGTAAGAGGAAGCTGAAATGAATGCTGCCTGTATCATCAAAGCACAGCTTTCCCAGATCCCTAAATTGACATCATGTTGGTCAAACTACATCACTGTACCATGCCTACTTGCAGTAGAGTTTAAGGAAGTATATCATCCAATTAGGTACATCGCCTCCTATACAAAAGCTGAGTTCTGTTATTAAGAGCGGGAAATGGATATTGGGTAGGCAAGTAGCAACCAATACGTATAATAAAATTCCCCATGTTAACCTAAATTCAACTATATTGGCTCCAGTCCTTTTACCTAGCCATTATCCTCAAACAGGAGTGAGCTGGAGATGTTATATTTGGAGGAAGGATGAGTGGAAGAGAGACTGAGGCCATTGGGGAAATATCAGGGTACATCATTTCAGGAAGCAGGGAGGTAAAAGTTAGGGCTTTGTGTCTTAAATATCCCCTTGGCTCAGCCTTCCCCATCAAACTGACAAAAAGGGTATTAGCTAGCTGGAGGTTCCTGGAGTTGCTACTTCTGCCCTGGAGCTTCCAGCCTGCCAGAGGGACCCAGAATCATTTCCATGGATACTTAGGTGGAGCAGACAACTACCGTCAGGTGGAGCCAAGCCGTAGCTTGGACAGTGTGACCACAGCAGGCTCTTCTGGTGCATTTATTAACCTTACAATGAGTTTTGGGAGCCCTATATATCATGTTGTAGGAGACGGTGGTTTTACTCTATTTGTTGAAATTAATTTCCCTTTGGAATTTTAAAGCTTGTGTTTATCCTTCAGTTTAAGAAACTGTTGAACATTTTGACAAATATCTAAAACCAACACTTAACATTTATATCTAGTCCCCAAGCCTCAGCTTAAACATTGTTGCCTTAGAGAGAACTTCCATGACCACTATATCAAAGTGTTAGGGAATTCCCTGACAGTCCAGTGGTTAGGACTCAGTGCTTTCACTGCCGAGAGCATGGGTTCAATTCCTTGTTCGCGGAACTAAGATCCCACCATTGGCTTTCTTCCAAATCATTCTTTACAACTTGTTATTGCATTTCTATTTATTACTTTGCCCATTTATTGTCATTCTCCCATTGGCCTTCATGAGGGCCAGAATCATGTCTGTTTTATTAAAACAGTACACTCAGGATCTAGCAGAGTATTTGCCATATAGCACTCAATCAGTAAATTCTGATGAATAAATGACCAAGAATCAACAGTGGTATGTCCATATAGGTTGAAAAATCTTTCAAGCATTTTCCATGTTTATGAGATACTTAAATGTAAGTATATTTTATTATATAATATTTTCCTTTAAAATAACTTCTTTTTGGTTATATAAAAGGTATTTTTGTTGATGAAAATTTGCAAAATACAGAAATATATAAAAATAAAATCAAAATCACCCATTATCCCATAATTAAGGTGTATTATTTCTGTTTTCCTGGTGACATATCTATACCATATCATTCCTCTAGTATGTTTAGAATGATTCAATAAAAGGAAAGGCATCTCATTTTCATGGTTAGGAAGTTTTAATATTGTTATGATGGCAATACTCCCCCATTTCGCCCCAACCTTCCCAGCCCTAGGTAACGATTAATCTACTTTCTATCTCTATTGATTTGCCTATTACGGATATTTCATGTAAATGGAATCATGCATTATGTGACCTTTAGTTGCTTGTGTTTTGGTGTCATATCCGAGAAGGTTTTGTCTAATCCAAGGTCACAAAGATTCACTCCTATGTTTTCTCCTGAGAGTTTCATAGATATAGTTCTTACATTTAGGTTTGTGATCCATTTTGAGTTTATTTTTGTGTATGGTGTGAAGAAGGGGTCCAAGTCCATTCTTCTGCGTGTGACTATCGAGTTGTTCCAGCATCATTTGTTGAAAAGACTGTTCTTTCCTATTTTCATGACACTCTTGTCAACAATCAATTGACCATAAACATAAGAGTTTATTTCTGGACTCTCAGTTCTTTTCCATTGGTACATATACCTGTCCTTATACCAGTACCACACTATTTTGATTACTGTTACTTTGTTGTAAGTTTTAAAATTGAGAAGTGTGAATCCTCCAGTTTGGTTCTTCTCTTTTTAAGATTGGTTATTCTTAGTCCTCTGAGTTCCCATACACATTTTAGGATCAGCTTGTCAGTTTCTTCAAAACAGGCAGCTGGAATATTTGATTGGGGTTGTGTTGAATCTATAGACCAATTTGTTCACATGCATTTTTAGTAAGTATATTTTTCAAGATAGTTTTGTTTTTTTCCACCAGCCCTTTATTTTACAGTCTTAATTTGGAGTCAGCAGGTTAGTGAACATCTGAAGTAATAATAGCAAATGTGTATAGACGCTTTTATAGTTTACAATCAATTGGTCCATATATTATCTCATTTAATTCTTGCAACAGGAATTAATATCTCTGTTTTAAGACAGGGAGCCAAGATAACATAGCCTCTAAGGAAAAAGAATGAACCTGTGGCCCTGACTTGAGAGCCTGTTTTACCATAAATGCTGCGCAGCTAACACCAGAAAACCTATTAAAACCCCTAAAGCCTTAAAGTTATTTCCTGTTTAATTTACCCAAGGTCTATGGTGCAGATGAATTTTCATTTTAAAACTGGCTTCTTAGCATCAATGGGAATGGCATTTAAATTCTTGGTACAGAAGGTGAGGCATTTGCACTCTAAATGAGTTTCCATGGGGGTCTCAGCTGGGGAGACTCTCTGTTGTTCAGTAAATTGAAAATCTCTTTAAGTGTTAGTCCCAGAGTAGAAACCGTATGGAGAGAAAGGGCATTTCCTTAGAGAACAGTTAATTGTCAGCTTCTCATTGTCATTTCAAAATGTCAGTTTAAATATGTAAATGAGTAATTACTAAATCTGTGCAATTGATTATTGATGACTCTGATGGGAGAAAAAGAGTTGGGTAGGCAGAAGGACTCTCTGGACCTATTCATTGTTCAAATATTTGGATCCCTGTCCCTTAGCAAAGTGAAAATGTAAACGGAACAAATTGCTAGGTTGACCCAATAAGCATTAAATGTGTTTGTCTGATGTGATAGTTGAGTTTAAGTGTAGCCCTCAGTTGAATATTTAGTTGTGAAACTTTTGCTTGGAAAACTCTAGATAGATGAGCTCTTTGTTTAATTTTTTAAATATTCACATCACAATGTAGAAGATAGTTGAAAATACATCTTAGACTTGATGTTGGTGTTAATTGGGCATCTATTCAACATTGTGGCAAGTGCCGTAGATTAAGGCACCTGTTGTCTATTGTTTAAAAGTTCTCATGTACACATTTGTGATACAGATGAAGGAAGTAAAAACAGATAGGATGAAGGAGGGCATTTATGTAAAAGTGTGACTGCATTGCATTTAAATGTCAGAATTTTTCACTTCTTTACAAAAAAATCAGAACTTCTTTCTGAGAATAACAACCTTAACAGAATATTCCACATTAGAGGTTAATGCTTTTAGACAAGAGTTTTACTTTAACAATTGTAGGTACTGTAGAGTCTTAACCTGAGTGTACTTCATGATAAACAGCATGGAAATCATTGAGAGAATATTGTTGGGGAAGTATTTACTCTTCTAAAAATATGTTGGCAGTTTTATATTTATTGTAAGAAAAGGGTGAAATCAGTGCTGCTCATCTCCCTCCCCCTTCTTGGTTTCCTAAGTTCCTTCATCTCTGACCAGAATTATTCTCCTAGTGTCGTAACATGCAGGCTCGGCTCCTCCAGGCCACTTTACATGGACATTAAAGTCATTTTTCTATAAAATAAAGCTGAGCAGGCAGCTCCTCGTAAAGTCCTTCAACAGTTAGTTGCCTGTTTCTTACAGCTAATTTCAGGCTCCTCCTAGGGCCTTTTGATTTGAAGCGCCTGGCCATCTGGCACAGTGATTGTATCCCCTCTAGCATTATCTTTCACACTCCCTCCTCTGGCAGGCCCAGCTGTTCCACACTTCAGTGCTTTGCACATGCAGCTCCTCTGTAAGTGCCCTTCTTTCCCCTTGTTGTCTGGTAAGCACCTTCTCAGTTTTCCTAGACTCAGTTCTTATGCAGCTCTTTCTCTCTGGAGACTTTCCCTCATGCCTCAGGACCTTATACACACTCCTAGGCCAGCACAGCTCATCTTTGATATTCTCACCGTTTCCATTTCCTTGCTTCCCACACTCAAGGCAGAGACTATACTTCTTTTGTCTTTTGTCTTCATAAACTCAGTGCCCAACACATAATAGAAATGTATTAAATATTGATCAAATAAAATTGTTCATGTGTAATGGTAATTTCAAACACTTTAGAATACTTAGAAAAACATTTATCAGGTTTTGTCCAACTTAGAAGAAGCTGAGAACCTAAATGGCTGTCGACAGATGAGTGGATTAATATGTGGTACATATATACAATATATAAAATATATAATATATATAATATAATATATAATATATAAAACATATATATAAAAGAATGAAATAATGCCATTTGCAGCAACATGGATGCAACTAGAGATTATCATACTAAATGAAATAAATCAGAAAGAGGAAGACGAATACCATATGATACCACTTACATATGGAATCTGAAATATGATACAAATGAACTTATTTACAAAACAGAAACAGACTCACAAAGAAAACAAACTTATGGTTACCAAGGGGAAAGGGGGTAGGGGAGGAATAGATTCGGAGTTTGGGATTAGCAGATACAAACTACTATATATAAAACAGATAAATAACAAGGTCCTACTTTATAGCACAGGGAACTATATTCAATATCCTGTAACAAACCATAGTGGAGAATAATATGGAAAAGAATATATATATAAGTGAATCACTTTGCTGTACACCAGAAACTAACACAACATTGTAAATCAACTATACTTCAATAAAAAAGAAGAAGCTGAGAAATATTTATATTTGAAAATATGTATCATGTGCATTTTACCTAATCTAGAATATTAGAGTGATGGGGACTCTGTGCCCCTTCAGCTAACTAGTCATGTGACTTTAGGCAAGTCACACAAACCTCTCCAATCAGTCTTCTTCTATAAAGTGATTTTAACATCTTTTTCAGGACTGAAAACATTTTATTTTATGAACTGTAAGTACTAGGATTTTTTTGGTAGCATATTTTTTTGGAAAAGCATACTGTTTAAATTAGTCCCATTGGGCAACTGTTGGTGTTTGCTTGTGAACTAACTGTGATAAATCCATAGTTTCTCTGTATTAGTAGCTGTTATCATCCAATAGGCTTCAATACCATCTAGTTAGTAGTATTTTCAAAAGCATTGAACTGTTGGTTAGGTTTTGTGTCAGTTCTTGAGTAAAGATTATAAGATGAAGTAAATGAAAAAAAAAAAACCAAACTACTCTTAATTGTGTATTCCAGTTGTTATTAAAAAGTTGTTTGGCAGTCTACCACATGGTTCTATCCTGACTCTTTCAGGGTATAATATAAATGCTTTAAAAAAATATTTTCAAATTAATATTTATAGTCTACTTTTCTTAGGCTGTTCCTTTCTGGTTACTGGGTATTCACAGTGAACAAACATTTTAAACTAATCACAGAATAAAAAACTAATAATAGAATTAAGGGAATTTACTTAATCCAAACTTGTGTTACAGTAACTTCTATTCAGTTTCTTTCACCTACCAGATTATAAACTTCATGAGTGTAACAACCATGCCTTTTATCTCTCATACCACCTGACACTATTCCTTGTACATAAATGCTGTGTACATAGATGTTAAATCAGTGTTGAATGAATGAAGTGATGGATTAATACTACCTTAAGACAAAATTATGTTGCTACTTCTACACTTGCAAGGTAGGATTTTGATTTTTCTTATTCCTAAAATAGAGAAAAACTCCTGTGTCAGTGTTAACCTGTCTCTAACTGTATGCTTACATGCTTCCATCAGTAAAATAACATGGAACGAGGAAAACACAAAGACTATTGCCATGTAAGTTAGTTTGTTGAAGTCCCCTATTTTTGGTAATATAAAATAAAGTTCCCCTTAAAGGAGTAATTTGCTATCCATAGTGGTTTTTTACTTTATAGATTCCTTCTCAATCTTCAGTCCCTATAGCATCTGCTGACTGTCATACCAGAGCAAATTTAAGAATATTAATTTTTATTTTTAAATGTTTATTGAATGCCCACTGTATGCACAGAGGAATTCAAAGATGGGTGTGTTACAACATCTTCCTTTAAGGAGTATTTGGTCTTATGCAATAAGTACACACATGACCAGAAACAAGGAAAAGTGCAAAGCATCTAGGAAGGTTCAGGGGAAGGGAGGAAAACACCTGGGCTTTATAGGAGGATATTGTTTTAGTAAGTTTGCTGCAAGGAATATGTAACTGGCCCAGAATGATCGCTTAGCTTCACCTCCCATCATAGATCATGGCCTCTGTCTTTACTTCAGCCAGAGTGGCTCTAGTGATGGCTTCCCTGCTGCCCTGCACCCTCCCACAGACAAAGGAGCCAAGGGCAGCCCTGGTGACAAGGAGAGACCGCCCTGCAGAGGCCCTGGCTTCCTCAGCGACTGCCTGGACTTGTCAGGTGCACAACCCTGAGCTGTTGTGGAGGTCACACCCTGTGGAGCAGCAACCAGAGAGAGACAGGAAACAGGAGGGAACCAGCTGTGAGGCTTCTCCTCCTTCCTTCCCCCCTGAGGACCTGTTCTGAATGCAGTAGTTTCCTCTGGCCCTGTAAGACCAGACAACCAGCTACGTGTGCTGCAGAGCTGTGGCCAGCTTGCTTGCACACCCCTTACGTTAGCTTTTCCCGCTTTGTTTCCTCATTCAGCTTTTCCCTTCACTCATGCTTTCCTGAGACTGCACCCCCAATAATGTATAAGCATGTAAGTTTAAGACAGAACCCGTATAAACAGCTCAAAAAAGGAGATTATTGTTTAAATACATTGGGCTTCATTGGCCCTGAACCTAATTGCAAAACAATAAAAAAATAAAATTCATTCAATAAGGAAAAATACAAAGAAAAAGAGATCATTCTTAATCTCATCTACCCAGAGATAGTAAGAGTAAATACACAACAGATACACACAGATATGATGTAGTGCTCATTATTTGTTGCCCACATCTATCCCTACTTCTCTTCTTTCCAGAAGATCCCTAAGAAAAGTGCAGGCAGCCTCTCCTCCTACAAGAAACCCATGTATTGCAGGGTCCCACCTCCCAATGTAAGGGGAAGCCTGACAGACATAAGGGTAATCCCAGCCTCTTGATAACATTTGAGTTAGGAATGGACATGTGATAAGACTTGCACTAATGAGTCTCTAGAAACAGTGTGCTGGAGATAGCTAGAAAAGGTTTCCATGTTCTTCTGGTAGAGTTTCTGAAAGCAGCTCCTTCTCTCTTTCCCTCCCAAACGGGAGATAAACATGAAGAGGATGCCTGTACCCTTGATTGCCAGTAGTAGCCACTACAGATCCAAAGGAGATTAATATTAGGAAGAAGACCACACTTTTTTTTAAAAGCTTATTTGTTTATTTATTTTTGCTGTGTTGGGTCTTCGTTTCTGTGCGAGGGCTTTCTCTAGTTGCGGCGAGCAGGGGCCACTCTTCATCGTGGTGCACAGGCCTCTCACTATCGCGGCCTCTCTTGTTGTGGAGCACAGGCTCCAGACGCGCAGGCTCAGTAGTTGTGGCTCATGGGCCTAGTTGCTCTGCGGCATGTAGGGATCCTCCCAGACCAGGGCTCGAACCCGTGTCCCGTGCATTAGCAGGCAGATTCTCAACCACTGCGCCACCGGGGAAGCCCAGAAGACCACACTTTTAAGGGAGAAGAACAGCATGGAAACAGCTAGAGCCTTCATGATATTGATTGAACCACCCTGCCTCTAGCCTTCCTGCTGCACAATACACTTCTTTATTATTTAAGATCTCTTGAGTTATATCTTCTTTACTTATGCCCTAAAGCATACTAATGTATTTATATATAAATGGGATTTTACTAGGCAGGGTGTTTTGTAATCTACTTTTTTTTTTACATACTATATCATGTAAATTTGCCATGTAAATATAGACCTCATATCACCATTTAAAATTAAGTATTTCATGGTGTGTGTGTGTTTGTGTGTGTGTGTGTGTAACTTGATATATTATACTAGTTGCCTCTCTACAGAAATGTTACTTTACTTTCTTAGTTTATTTGTTGCTTACCGCAAAACTCAGTGGCTTAAAACAACGCATATTTATCATCTCAGTTTCGTGGGTCTTTAATCCAAGCATGGCTTAGCTGGGTCCTCTATTTAAGGGTCTCTTAAGAGGCTGCAGTCAGGGTATCGGCTGGAGCCAAAGTCATATCAGGGTTCAACTGGGCAGATCCGTTTCTCAGCTTCCTCAGCGGTCGTTGACAGGATCCAGTTCCTGGAGAGCTGTTGGACTGACGGCTTCAGTTCCTCCCTCACTGTTGACCCGAGGCCACCCTCTGTTCCTTACTCGATGCTCCTCTTCCCCAGAGCAAGCGAACAAGAAGGGCCAGCAAGACAGAAGCCACAGTCTTTTGTACCATGATCTCAGAAGTGACATCCATCACTTTAGCAGTATTCTGTTCTTTAGAATCAAGTCCCAAGGTCCAGCTGACACTCAAGGGGAGGGGATTACATAAGGGTGTGACTCCCAGGGGGCAGGGTTCATCCGGAGCTATTTTAGAAGGCTACCTATCCCACTTGCTGATTACAGACAGTTATCTGTAAGCCAAGGAGAGAGAGGCCTCAGAATGAAAGCAACACTTCCAGTACCTTGATCTTGGACCTCTAAGCCTCCAGAATCGAGAGAAAGTAAATTTCTGTTGTTTAAGCCACCTAGTCAGTGGTACTTTGTTATGGCAGCACTAAAAAACTAATAAACCCCTCTATGAATATCTGGGTTAATATATTACTAATTGCCTTCCAGAATTTACTGTGCCTCCTGGAACCTGTAAAAGTGCCCATTTCCTCACATATTCAGTAACGTTACACATTATTACCTTTTTTAGCCTTCACCAATCTGACCTCTGAATAATGGTATCACATTATTTAATTTTACAATTCTTTGAGTCCTAGTAAATTTGGACATCTTTTTGATTTATTTATTGACTAGCTCTGTTTCTAGTTTGTGTCTTTTCTCAATTCTCATTTTTTTTCTGTTAGAGAATTTGTGTTTTTCTTTTTGGTTTATAAGAAGTCTTTGTATATTAGGAATATTAATTTTTTGTCAGGTTGCAAATGTTTTCCCCAAATTTTTGCTTTAGTTTAAAATTTGTGATATCTTTTGCAAAACATAAGTTTTAAATTTAAATGTAGCCAAATCTGTCACTTTCTTCTTTTACTTTTGCACATGTTAAGGCTCTATCTATCGAGCTCAGTAGATAAATATTGACATTATTTTCTTATAGCTATCTTATGGTTCATTTATAAATATCTAATTCTTCTGGAATTTATGTGTATATGATTTACATGATAGGAAGCATCATTTTTTCCCCAAATGATTAGTCATTTGTCCTAATCCCATTTAATAAATCCATTCTTTCCCTGATGATCTGAATGTATGCTTTATATATACCAACTTTAAAAGTATATATATTTGCATTTGATTATAGATCCTACATTTTCTTTTATTGATCTATCTGTTCTTGTATTAATACTGTTACTTCATAATATGGTTAAATATGCCATATGGATTGGCTTCCGTCATTGTCTCTCCTCACCCCCAAAAAAACCATTTTGGCTATTTCCAGGCATTTTTCCCATCTAAAAGAACTTTAGAAATTCCATTGAATTGTTTTTCCTTCTAGTTTTATTGAGGTAAAATTGACATACAGAACTGTATAAGTTTAAGGTGTACATTATAAAGATTTGACTTACTTACATCATGAAATAATTACCACATTAAGTTTAGTGAACATCTATCATCTCATATAGATAGAAAATGAAAGAGAAAGGAAAAATATTTTTCCTTGTGATGAGCACTCTAAGGATTTATTACTCTCTTAACTACTTTCATATAATGTAACACACAGAGGCGTCAATTATACTTATTATGCTGTACATCACACCCCTAGTACTTATTTATCTTATAACTAGAAGCTTGTACCTTTTGACCGCCTTCATCCAATTCCCCCTTCCTCCATCCCCCCACCTCCGGTAACCACAAATCTGATCTCTTTTTCTATGAGTTTGTTTGTTGGTTTGTTTTTGAAGTATAATTGACTGTGTTAGTTCCTGGTGCACAACATAGTGATTGGATATTTCCATACAATACAAAATGATGACCATGATAAGTCGAGTTACCATCTGTTCCCTTACAAAGATGTTACATTATTTTTGACTATATTCCCCATGCTGTACCTTTCATCTGGTGACTTATTTTGTAACTGGAAGTTTGTACCTCTTAATCTCCCTCACCTATTTCTCCCCTCCCCCTAACCTCCTCCCCTCTGGCAACCATCTATTTATTCTCTGTATCTATGACTCTGTTTCTATCTTGTTATGTTTGTTCATTTGTTTTGTTTTTTACATTCCACATATGAGTGAAATCATACGGTGTTTGTCTTTCTCTGTCTGACTTATTTCACTTAATATAATACCTTATAGGCCCATCCATGTTGTCACAAATGGCAAGATTTCATTTTTTATGACTGAGTAATATTACATTATATATATATAATATATATAACATTCTTAATATATATATATTCTTTATCCATTCATTGATCAGTGGGCACTTATGTTGCTTCTGTATCTTGGTTATTGTAAATGCTACGATGAACATAGGGGTGCATATATCTTTTCAAATTAGTGCTTTTGTTTTCTTCAGATAAATACCCAGGAGTGGAATTGCTGGATCATATGGTAGTTCTATTTTTAATTTTTTAAGGAACCTCCGTACTGTTTTCCATAGTGGCTGCACCAATTTACATTCCCACCAACAGTGCACAAGTGTTCCCTTTTCTCCACATCCTCATCAATACTTGTTATTTATTGTCTTTTTGATAATAGCCATTCTGACAGGTATGAGGTGATATCTCACTGTGGTTTTGATTTGCATTTCCCTGATGATTAGTGATGTTGAGCATCTGTTTATGTGCCTGTTGGTCATCTGTATGTCTTCTTTGGAAAAAATGTCTATTCAGTTTCTCTGCCAATTTTTAAATCGAATCATTTATTTTTTTTGATGGTGAGTTGTATGAGTTCTTTGTATGTTTTGGGTATTAACTCCTTATCAGGTATTTTGTTTGCAAATATCATCTATCATTCAATAGGCAGCCTTTTTGTTTTGTTGGTAGTTTCCTTCACTGTGCAAAAGCTTTTTACTTTGATGTAGAAATTTCATTGACTTTTAATTGTCTGTTAATTTTAATTTCATTAACTTGTCATACATTTCTAAATTAATGTAGAAATAATTGATATCTTTGCAAGCCAGTTTTTTCATAAGAGGGATTGTATATCTCTACATTTACTCAAGTCTTTTTGATGTCACTCAGTGGTTTTCCTCATATTTGCACATTATTTTTTGTTTTGTTTTGTTTCTCTGTCTTTCCCTCCAGATTTTGCTGCTATCATGAATGGAGCTTTTTTTAAACCTCTTTGTTTTTCTAGTTGATAATTTATGGTGTATATTAAAGCTATTTATTTGTTCAAATATTTTATTTTTTCAACACATTTTTTGAGTGCTTACTAAGTAATAGACACTGGTCTAATCACTGAGACTGCAGCAGTGATCAAAATAGATAAAATTCTCTGCCCTCAAGAAACTTACATTCTTGGGGGAGGGGATGAGGTAAATAGTAAACACAAAAGCAATATATGATCTGTCAGATGGTAAGAAGTACCAGATGAAGCAGGGAAGGGAATAGTCAGCACAAGCGAAGAGGTGAATTTTAATATTAAATAGGGTAGATAGGGGAGACCTCACTGAGAAAATAATTTTTGAGCCAAGACCTGAGGAGTTAGGGAGCAGCCATTTATTTATGTGGAGGAATAAGTTTCCTGACTGAAGGAACAGCAAATGCAAAAGTCATGAGATGGAAGCTGGTGCATCCAAAGAATAAGGAAGTCAGTGTGGCCCGCGTGAGAAAGGGAAGAGAAGTGGAAGACGCAGTAAGGAGGGGTAGATGGTATGGCCTGGTAGGTTACTGTAAGGACTTTGGCTTTTAGTCCGAGTCAGAGTTTCCTGCTTGATTCTGTAGGACTGGCTTTACTTACGTTCTCCATTTTTTCACTCCCCGTAAAGTCCTCAACCCACTCAATGCTGGCATCTGTCACTGTCATCAATCCATACTTTCACGACATTGCTAAAGTCACTGGTGACTTTGTCAGTGAATAAAATGGGCATTTTCAGTTCTTGCCTTGTATTAATTACCTCTCAGCAGTCGACCATGCTGACGATTGCCCGCTGCTCGCAGCCCCGTCTCTTCCTGGCTCCCACGACCCCACAGTCTTCTTGCTTTTCTCCCATCTGTCTGGCTCCTCCTTTCTGTCTCATTTGCAGGCTCAGCTCTTCTGCCTAGCTCTCGAGGGTCAGAATTTCGCAAGGCATCAACTTTTGCCCCTTCCTCTTTTAACCTCATGCATTCTGTCTGGGCATTTATGTTTCATCTCTCTTACTTATGTTTCAGCTTCAGTTATCTTTGAAGAGGCCGTTGACTCCCATAGTAAATGTCCAGTTCAGACTTCTCTTCTGAGCCTCAGACCTGCAGGACAAATTTACTCAATTGCCTATAAATCATGTCCCACCAGATATTTCTAAAACATGCTGAATTATACCAGTCCAATATTGGATTCATAATCTGCCGCCTAGTCTTGCTATCTCAGCAAATGTATCTCCATGTATACCCACTTACACAAGCCAGAAGAGATCTTGGCATCATCCTGGACACCCCCTTTTCCATCAACTCCCGTACTGGTTTCACGACCAATTCCTAATATTTTTTAAATTTAATTTTTATTTTATATTAGAATATAGTTGCTTTACCATGTTGTGTTAGTTTCAGATGTACAACAAAGTGATTCAGTTATACATATACATGTAATCATCCTTTTTCAGATTCTTTTCCCATGTAGGTTATTACAGAATATTGAGTAGAGTTCCCTGTGCTATACAGTAGCCAAGTCCTATTATTTCACCTTCTAAATCTCTCTCATATCTGTCCACTTCTTTCCATGTCTACTCCTGGCAGCCTAATTCTCTCTCTTGGAGTGCTGCAGATACTCCTAACTGACTTTCCTGTGTCTCCTTTGGCCCTCCTCCCATCCAGCCTTCCACACTGTAGGCAGAGGAGATCTTTTCTGAAGTGCCAGTCTGCACATGTCACCCCAGCTTAAAACCCTTCAGTTCAGATTCTTAACTTGGCTACCACAGGCCCTGCATGGTTCCACCTCCAACTTCCTCTCCTGCCTCATCTCTTCTCTCCTCCTGGCTCTCTGTCCACCAACCACTCTAGTCCCTGAATTTCAGCTTCTCCATCCTGTTCTGCTGTCAGTTCCCATCCAGTTCCCATGCGGCTGAATATATCCAGCTGTTCTCAAGCTCCTCAACTGAACTTCAACATCACTTTTTCAGCCTTCCTTGGCCCTCCCTCCCAACTTTGTTGCCTTCAGAGCACTTATTTCAATTTGTAACAATGTGTTCATTTGTGGGAATTTCCTGGTGAATGTCTTTCTGGCTCACTCAACCATGAGTTCAGGAGAACAGGGACTGTTTTTGTTCACCATTAAATCCTCAGGCCTAGCGCAGGAACCTGGCACATTGTAGGCACTCAGTAAATATTTGAGGAAAGAATCAGTGAAGCCCTTTTTGCTTCTTAGAACTAAACCAAACGTTGCATTTTTGCATAACTGGCACACTAGTACACGTATTTTTATTTGCGTAGGCACCTTATTTCTATAAACATAAAAGCACCCCTTTTGAGAGGTTTCTGAGTTTTTCTGGAGCTGCTAGAGAAGAAATGGATGTTGGGTATTTTCTTACTTTATCAAGATCTGATATAACTCCTCTGTTCTTTGTGCGTGCCACGACGCCTGACTCAGGATTGAGTAAACACACACATTCTGAGATGATAGCTATCCAACACTGTTAATGACTTTTCCAAACGTGTTAAGGGTGTTGTTTTGATTAGGGTGAAATCCACTTTCTGGAGGCTTCAGGAAAATATTGCAACTGTGAGGTGCTGTTTCCTGGTGTTCCTGTTGAACACTGCCCAGGGGACTATGAAATATGCAGCCAGGAAACCCAAATCTGTGGGCAAGTTTGAGATCAGAGCTGTGAGGTGTTTCCGAAGGATGCCAGGCCCAGAAAAGAAAGTAGAAAGTGGGTGAATGGGTGGGCCTGCTGAAGTCACATCGCCACACAGACAGTTCCAGAGGCCCAACTCTGTGGGTGGTCTGCAACTAATTTTGAGGTATTTTGACCTGACTGACAAGTCAAGCAAGAAGAGTACCAATATTTAAATCTTAGTTATTTCCCTCAGTTTCTAATGTGCTGTGTGGGCATTAACTGGCGAAGTTTCCCAAACGTGTGGGTTAAACCTTTTTACTTTACCATTCAAACTGACCTTCGTTTCTAAAAACGTTTTTAAATGTATCACTAAAGTATAGTAGTTTTTGTTTGTTTAGTATAACAATTTTTGTTTATTTACTAAATAAGTTATCACTCCTACTTGTCTTGAATTCCTGATCATCTGATGGGAAGAAGTTTTCACTTCTTATAGCTCTTCCTGAACTAACAATCCTTTTGGAAGAGAAGGATCCCTCTGGACATTCTAGTGTAATCCATAGCTTCCAGAACTGTTATTGTTTTCAACACCTGTGGATATATTTTTAATGGTGCAAAGCGGCCATCCTTTAATATCAGTTGTAATTATTTATTGTATGTCTCCAAGAGGCAGGCAATATAGAGTTGTGACATTCAGAATGGGTTCTGGGGTTCTAATCCTGACTCCATCACACACTAGCTGTGTGACCTTAGGCAAGTACTTAATACTTTCATACCTTGGTTTCCTCATCTATAAAATGGGGGTATAATAATACCTACTATACTATTATAAATGAGGTTGTTCTGAGGAGTACATGAGTTACTGTTGGAAAGAAGGTGTCCTTAAGAGTGCTTGGCTTATAGTACTTACTATGAGGTTTCTTAAATAGAATAAATGTGATAAAGTTCCATAAACCAGTACTTCTCAAATTTTGATGTGCATAGAAATCATTTGGGGATATGGTTAAATTGCAGATTCTGACTCTGCAGTTCCAGTGTGGGACTTGAGAGTCTGCATTTCTAAGATGCTCCCAGGTGTTGCAGCCGCTGCAGGTCCACAGACCACACTTGGAGTAGCAGCAGGCAAATACACGGCAGCAGGCTGCGTCTGTCTCCAAAATTCTGCCCGCCTGTGACATGCTGCATTTATAAGAAGCTGGGGCTCCCAAATGCTCCTCTCTTCTGCGGCTCTGTGGGTACAGTGGGCACAGCATGCAGCATGGGGCTGTCAGGGGAGCCTCAAGCGGTCTGCAGGCTCCTCTGGTCCCCACAGCTTTCAGTGGGGAGAAAGGCCAGTATCCTTGTTGCTGGAAGTTAGTTCTCTTGTCAGCTGGGGGTGAGCTACTGACGCAGCACATGTGCTGTGTGTTTGGCGAAAGAGAGAAGGAAGAGGGCAGGCTGATGAGAAAATTCACAGGAAGAGGTATTCATCCGAGTATTAGTTGAACAAAAGAACGAATGGTCACATCCAAGTAAAGGTTCCTGTGCCTCTTCGGTTGAGGGATCCTCACTGACAAGGTGCCTCAGAGGATTTGTCACCTGCCTCGGGTTTGACCCTCTTTCCTGGCTCCACAGATGGTCGGGATTGCCAGTGGAAAGAGGGTTCCCTTTATACAAGATAGTCCCCAAATCCAACCATGGCGATAATGAAAAGCTAGAAATAATTTCAGCTACAACTACTTGGGAGGTTCTTTTTTTTTCCTTAAACATTTTTTTATAGTTTAATAAAAACTGCATCTGTTTTCATGCAGGGAACTCTCTTAGGCAACCTACTTTCTATTGTTTCAGTGCTTTCCCTTTCTCTCAGCTTTCCATGAATATCATGTGAACAGAGAAAAAGTTCACAACTCAGTTCCCTGCCCTAGGATGTCTAGTTTCCCTTTCTTTAAATGTCTCTATCCACAGAATACGACTCAGGTATGTGTGTGTGTGCCACATGTGTGCATGCATGTTTCCATAGTAATTCTGGGTTTGTTTTTTGGAATGGGTGTCTGGGTCATCTAGTTTCCTTTGAAGCATTTGTCTGCCCTTTGACTTTCAAATCATTGATCTAAAGGTAGATCAGTTGGTTCAGTAGCAACACAGGTTTCTGAGGTAGCACATGATTACTGGTTACTTCTGCTCCAAAAGTTGCCTTAAATCAGGATTACCCCTCCTCCCCCACCAGTCAGAGAATAACAGAGTGTTTACAGTTTAAATAAAATTCTTTGAACACAGAATTCTGATTTTTTCAAAAGATCTCTTTTTCCAAGGTCTTCACTCATATTCTACACACAACACACACACACACACACACAATACACACACACACACACACACACACACGCACACATACACACACACACACACACAAACACACCCCTCCCCCTCGGCCCTGGTCTTGATTGGCCCTCTCAGCTTGCCTGGATCTTCTTGAGCAATCTGTCTGGGAGAGGCCGGTGCCTGGCACCAATGGGATGTTTGTTCTCAGGAAAACTCTCCCACGAAGTCAGTTCCACTTTGCTGAGGTGAAAACCCTTTCATCCTCTGAACCTTTGATCTAGGTAAGTTGAAGATTCCTCTGGTCAACTGAAGTGCTGAAAGTGAGATCTTATTACATAAGCCAGGCCACTTTGGGTTTTATCTTTATCTGTGGACAACCACACCAGACACCTGCTGGTTCAGGGCCTGGGGCACTCTCTCTGTATGTAACCCCTCAAGCCTTCCTTTCTAATCCCTTCCACTTGGCCCAGCAGCTCAGGTCAGCACACAGCCCGCACTCTCGTTACACTGGCCCCATGAGCAGCACACACCGGTCTATTCCAGTCACACACCATTACGTTTTTATACACTGTGGTGCCTTGTATAAGAGCCCTCATTCATTTATACCTCAAATTGCATCATTTTTACAACTTGGAAGCAATATGGCTTTGTCCCCTCCTCTTCATAGGTCCCTTGCTATTATAAAAGAACTTAATTTCCCCTGGTGTGATCTCCTGGGCCCCACCCTAGAAGCTGACATTTGAAGCCTTTAAAACCCAGCCTATGTAGCACAACCATTAAAACCTACTGTGAATGTAAGTTGGTGCAGCCACTATGGAAAACAGTATGGAGGTTCCTCAGAAAACTAAACATAGCATTACCATATGATCCAGCAATCCCACTCCTAGGAATATACCCGGACAAAACTATAATTCAAAAAGATACATGCACCCCTATGTTCATAGCAACACTATCCACAATAGCCAAAACATGGAAACAACCTAAATGTCCACAGATGAATGGGTAAAGAAGATGTGGTATGTATATACAATGGAATACTACTCAGCCATAAAAAAAGAATGAAATAATGCCATGTGCACCAACATGGATGCAACTAGAGATTATCATACTAAGTGAAGTAAGTCAGAAAGAGAAAGACAAATACCATATGATATCACTTACATATGGAATCTAAAATATGGCACAAATGAACCTATCTACAAAACAAACAGACTCACAGACGTAGAGAACAGATTTGTGGTTGCCAAGGTGGGAGGGGGAAGGGAGAGGGAAGGTCTGGGAGTTTGGGGTTAGCAGATGCAAACTTTTACATTTAGAATGGACAAACAATAAGGTCCTACTGTATAGCACAGGGAACTATATTCAATATCCTGTGATAAACCATAATGGAAAAGAATATAAAAAAAGAATGTCTATATGTGTATAACTGAGTCACCTTGCTGTACAGCAGGGATTGGCACAGCATTGTAAATCAACTATACTTCAATTAAAAAATAGTAAATAAAATTAAAAAAATAAAACCCACTGTAATGTGACAGTAATAACTTAGCCTGCTCTGGGGTGCTGTATCCAGGGGTTAAGATCAGTATTCATCTCAGTAAGTTGGGTAGCCGGTTAATTTTTAATTTATTATTTTAATTATTATGTGTTAATTTTCATAAATGTCACATATATTATTTTGTGTGTATCAAATACTATATCATTTAACCTTTTTAAAATTTTGAGTTCTGGAGTCAGGCATTGAATTTTAGTTTATTCACTGTATGATTTGGGGCAAGTTACTTAACTTTTCTATGTCCCATTTGTTCATTTCTAAAAATATATATATATTTATATATATAAAATATATATATAATTGTGCACGTCCATACACATTTATTTGCATTTCTGATATCCAAAAGCTCCAAAATTGACAGGTTTTTTTCATAAGTTTGCTGCAAACTCAGTAGGAAGCAAAACTTGACCTGAACTAATCAGAGTCTACTTACAGTCCATATTTATTTCACTTCATGTGATTATTCATATGTGTGGCTGATTGTATATGATTATATGTGTATGATTATCAGTGATGCCCCAAAAATCTCTCTGGTGGTATTATATATACTCTTTAATATAACATATTGCCTTTCTAAAATACAAAAATGTGTGAAGTTTACACCCTATCTAACCCCAAGAGATTTGGAAAAGGGTTTTTGGACTCGTACTTTCCACCTCAGAGGGCTGCTGTGAGGATTAAACATGGGTAATCTACTGCAAGTGCCTATCATATAAATTGTTGGTTGTTACAGACCCCTGAAAAACAAAAACAAACAAAGCTATCAATTTTTTTAACATCTTTATTGGAGTATAATTGCTTTACAACGGTGTGTTAGTTTCTGCTTTATGACAAAGTGAATCAGCTATATGCATACATATATCCCCATATCCCCTCCCTCTTGCGTCTCCCTCCCACCCTCCCTATCCCACCCCTCTAGGTGGTCACAAAGCACCGAGCTGACCTCCCTGTGCTATGCGGCTAAAGCTATCAACTTTTTACAGGGAGGAATGTGAACGATTTTTAGGGAATTCTTTTTAAAATACTCTTTATATTTATTACTGTAATAATTTTTAAATTAGTCCCTGCACCCTCGCTCCAGGGATCTTCTTTTCTGTGACTCTGTTCTTGTTATTTCATCTAGTTTAACTGTGATGACACAGAAAACAACTGCAAGGCAGCTGTGAAGTCCCTTATAAACCAGGCCTGCTTTCACAGAGGGAAACACCTCTCCTAATGGCTCAATACCAGAAAGGGAATCATACCTGCCCTTGTGGAAGAGTCACAGCCACTGCTACCTGCTGACTGCTTGTGAAGCACGAGTGATGACAACTTAGACTGTGACATTCCATGGGGGCTCCAGTTACTTCAGGAGATTTGTGAAAATCTGAAAAAAATGTCAACTTTAATTTTCACTTATTTAAAATAGCTGTTCCACAACATTTTATGGTGGTGGGACTCTGTGTGTGTGTGTGTGTGTGTGTGTGTGTGTGTGTGTGTGTTCGCACAGGAGTGTGTGTGTGTGTGTGTGTGTTCGCACAGGAGCTGGGGACCCGGAGAAGTGGGGGGTATGTCAGGTGAGTTAGGCATGGAGGAATTTCATGCCTAAAAGAATCTCAGCTGTAACCATGTATCTGGCTAAGGAGAGGTTTTAATTGGATGACCATGAAATGTGCCTTCAAGCCAGAAAATTCAATAAGGCTGTGAGTCAGTCACATAAAAAACCTTCTTCCCATGATTTCTGCTGCCAACTGGCTCTTTGCCATTAACATTCATCAGCAAGTCCCCTTGTGCAGCCAGTCATTTGTCATCTCATACCTTGCTCTTAAAGTCCTTATTGAGAACATTGGCGTTATATTAACTTAGGCCCACAGTTATATATGGGCCTAAGGTAATCTCTGTCTTCCAAATAAATGAAACGTAAAGGCAAAGGTGCAGTGATGCCAGCATCACCTGAGAGCAAGTAGGGAATTACTTTCCTGGGTGTCTGTCATGAAACTTAACCCTAGACTTGGACATAAAGAATTAGCAGAATAGTGGCATTCTCACTGATCTTCCTGAGTTCCAACTATACCCCTCCTGGTGTGGTAGATTGTCTGCAAATACAGCTGCCCACAATTCTTCCCATTCCTGTACATGCATGTGGCTTCAACATCAACAGATTGAATCTATTTCCTTTGCCTTGAATCTGCTTGGCCGTGGCTTGCTTTGACCAGCAGAATGCAGTGGAAGTTGTATTATGTGACTTCCAGGCCTAGGCTTTAAGAAACCTGGCAGTTTCCATTTTTGCGCTCTGGAGATCCTGCCATGTAAAGAAGTCTGGGCTGTCCTACTAGAGAGACCATGAGAAGAGAGGTCTTGGGGGATGAGAGGCCATGTGGAGGAGAGCCACATTGCCCCCACCAATGGCCAGCACCTACAGCCAAACATGAGAGTGAGACCCTCTTGATTATTCTAGCCCCAGCCAAGCTCCAAGTGGATACTCTGTGAAGCAGAACTGCCCGGCCAACTCGCAGAATCATGAGTAATTATAAGTTAATTTTTCTGAGCCGTTACATTTGGGGGTAGTTAGTTACACAGCAGTAGGTAACTGAAACACTTGGTGTGTGACTTGGGCAAATGATTTGACTATTCCAAACCTCAATTTTCTTAATCTGTAAAATGGGGATTATACAAATGACACTTGCCTCACAGGTTTGTCATGGTGACCAGTAAGATAGGTAAATGTTCCAGATAAACTGTAAATTGAATTTAAAATGCTAGTTGTTTCATTGTTATTCCTTCTTCATCTCCTCCTGAAGAAGCACTTGTTTTTACCTTGGGGCCTTTTGTTATAGTACAGAGGGAAGGCAGGCCCATGTGGAGAGTATACATGCAAAGAAATTCCACCTCAGTCAGGGTATTCAAAACGTTTTTTCTTGGTGTTATTTTTTTTCTCTACATTTAACCCTTTTTCTTTTGACAGTTTGATGTGTATAGTGTATGAGTGTGTTTATTTAGTTGCAAATGTAGAAACATTTCAATGTTTGCTTGAGAAGAGATTCTCTAAATTATTTCATGCAGGTCATATAAATGAAAGGGTTTGGACAGGGAACATATTCTCTTTTCTGTTGTTAAGTATGAAGCGGAGAAAGTATTATTGAAATACGGAGCTTTACGTAAATGTGAAAGCATGTAGAACAGTGTCTGGAACATAGTAAGAGCTCAGTAGGTGTTAGCTATAGTTATTATAATGAAGCCCTATCACCTTTCTGTAATGGCTCCACTACCCACACCACCCACTCCAAACCCTCCACAGACATTTGGCTTCATCTCAGGGGTCTGAAGAAGAGGTGAATGGGTAGAGCATCTCATCAGGTGTGGTTAGCAGTATGGACCACATACTGGTCCAGACTAATAAGACTTCCTTCCACCAGGTAGGAAGTCTTATTTTACTTCCCGAATTCCACTTAAGGGGGCCAAACTGTATCATGACATGTGCTGGCCTATGTCATAGGTAGGAAAGAAAAATATACAGTTGTGGAAAGGGAAAGATGAATAAGAATAAACAAAGCAGATAAGGCTGTGGGTCAGAGGGAAAAATCAAGGACAAAGAAGCCAAGAAAAGGTAGGTAGCGGCTGTCCTTAGAGCATTTCAACCTGCAAGGCCCTTCTGTTAGTACAATGAACACTAACCGGCCTCTTTCAGAATAGAAAGGTAAGTCTTTGTAAACGTGTTTCAGGAATTTGCATCTGCAGCCTTTACCAAAGCTGCTGATGGTGCATTGCAGAACCACTCCCTCTCGAGACTTCTTTTCTTGAGTGTGTATGTATATGTGTACAATGGAAGAGGCCGTTTAAGGGGAACATATTTGAAAACGCTTATGAAAACACATTCAAAATCAGCTTTCGAGAGGGGTGTGGAAATTCTGTACTACCTTACAAGCATTTCTTTTTATAAAAATTTATTTATTTATTTTTGGCTGCATTGGGTCTTCGTTGCTGAGTGCAGGCTTTCTCTAGTTGCAGCAAGCAAGGACTCCTCTTCGTTGCGGTGCGTGGGCTTCTCATTGCGGTGGCTTCTCTTGTTGCGGAGCACGGGCTCTAGGCGTACAGGCTTCAGTAGTTGTGGTGTGCGGCTTCAGTAGTTTTGGCTTGCGGGCTCTAGAGCACAGGCTCAGTAGTTGTGGTGCACGGGCTTAGTTGCTCCGTGGCATGTGGGATCTTCCTGGACCAGGGATCGAACCCATGTCCCCTGCATTGGCTGGTGGATTCTTAACCACTGCGCCACCAGGGAAGCCCCACAAGCATTTCTTAATGTGGCATATGCAGTGAGAACATCTGTTAAATGGCTTCAGAGGTGTGCAGGGTCCCATAAGGGTCATGGTAATAAGCAAATGGTCCCAGCCAAAACGCTTTCTCTCCCAGGGTTCACACACATTTCTGTTCATGGGGCTGCCAGGTTTGGGGGCACCATGTTGGTCAAAGACAGTTATATTTGCCAAAAGAATTGTCTCAAGCTGCCGGGTCCCCGGGGGCCAGGCCCGCCGCAGCCTGGAGCTCACCTTCGCCTTCTCCCCGAGGCCCTTCCACAGCCTGAGCCGCTCTGATGCCTCCCGGCTGCCAAGAGGCCGTTCTCTAGGCTCAACTTAATAAACAAGCTCAAAATACGGTATTAATAACAAGGTAACATTTAATGTTATTTCTCCTCAACCCAGCATTTGATTTTAGCTGTGGACTTCTACTGTAACTCAAGGGAAGAATTCAATGAAGGAACTTCATTCTTAGGGGCTTGGGGAAGGGTGTATACAGGGAGAGCCCCTTCGAGTTTCCATAAAATCATGTCTTTAAAAAAAGTCCACTAAAACGCTGGCAGTGTATTATTCTTCACATTGTACCTCATGAGCTGTGTCCCTTTTATAAAGAAAAAAGTAAACCTTTTAAAATCGAGAAAATCAAACTCCAAATGCAGCCATAGACTTCACCAACCTGTGACACAACCCAGGCCTCCCTGTCCAAAGAAGGGTGTTCTTTTCTTTGTCCCACACAGGACTATAAATGAAATTTCTCATCTGACCATACATATACTTTTAAAATCATCATTAATTTGTTGTGATTTTGAAGATATTGCTAGGATCAGATTAGGCAAATGTGACCGTAAAGATAAGTTCATGCCAAGTTTTTGTCTTGTAGACTGTCCTGGGTCTTAGCAGCTGTAACTCAGGGGCAGCCTCACCTCAAAACCTGCTCAATGGGGACTTCCCTGGTGGTCCAGTGATTAAGACTTCGCCTTCCAATGCAGGGGGTGCGAGTTCGATTCCTGGTCGGGGAGCTGGGATCCCACATGCCTCACGGCCAATAAACCAAAACATAAAACAGAAGCAATATTGTTAACAAATTCAATAAAGACTTTACAAATGGTCCATATCAAAAAATCTTAAAAATAAAAAGACATGCTCAATGACTGCTCCGAGTTTGAATATTGCTTTTTTCCTATTTCACTTTACCCTGCTCTGCCTCCCTCAGAAAGGAAGAGAAGAATCAGAAGTGAAATCCCTATTTATCCCTTTGTCTTTAGGTAAAACTGCACAGAAATCATCACAGAAGAGGTGGTGACTGGCCTCTGCTGAGGCAGCACCCAGCCAGTGTCTTGCTGGGGCTAGAAACTTAGGTCTTACTGTGGAAGGAAAGAAGGAAAGAAGGAAGGAAGGAAGGAAGGAGAGGACCCTTTCCCAGTTCCCAGTTATAGTGTTGACTCCCCGACATCACTATATTGGCCTCATTTTATTCTTGTTCTTGCTTCCTTGCCCCAACTATCTTTTCCACTTTTGATATATACAGGAAGACCTTTATTACAACATTCTTCAGCTTTGTTTCATTTAGCTTTCCTCATAGGTCCTATTCTCTAGCTTTTACAATTAGCTAATTTTCCTCTCACTTAAATCCCCAGGGCTGAGGAATATCAAATGGGCTTCCAGTAAGGATCTGCCCTCACCTGAGAGTAATTATTGATTCGTTCGTGAACCATTTGTGCTATTTATTCCCAGTAACCAGGAGAGCTGACCCTTGTAGGATGTTCCTGGTGACTGTGAGAGATGGGGCAGGCACCGAGGAGGGGTTGGACGTCAACAGTAAATCAGAGCCCCAGACAGTGTGAACTTTTACCTGTTATGTACAGTAGATGTAGCACAAAATGGATTAGTTAAAAATTGAATCTATGTTGCAAGCCTTCTTTACTAGAGAGTAATAAGTCAAATACAAGATTGACAAGGTCAGGATCAAATACTATGCCTTCATTTGTGTAGTTGCTTTGGAGATTTCTTTAAAGATCATCCCTTCTTGTCTTTCTCTCCTTTCCCGTGAGCACTGAGATCTAAGGACTTTACAGTAATGATTTTTTAAGGTGACAATTATATAATGCCAGGAAAAACACATTAAAGAGGAAATCCTTAATATGTAAAACAAAGCATTTATTCCTAATATCAATATAAAGGCTAAAGTTTTAAGGATCTGGGGTCTGTATGCATCACAGCTGAAGGCAGTGTATCAAATCTGAAAAATAAAAGACGTCAGGGGTCATTGAACCTACAGCTGTCTTTCTGTGTCAGGGTCTGACAGTCTGGGGAAGCATTTATGAATTCCCTTTCACTTGAGGATATCACTGCCTTTCTTTGTTACTTAGACTGTATTCTTGTGTCTGGTTTTACTTAAGTTTAAGATTTAAACAAAATGTTTACCTTGGAAAGTTTTTCTGACGTGAAGCCAGTTGTGTCTGAAACCATGATATATTCACGAGTTATGTGTCCTTATCAGACACAGCTCTTCCTCATATGTTCTTCCTGCTGAGGTTATGCACCAGAAAGGAGAAGAAAGGAGAGGCAGACCCACTACCCCACTAATAGCATGGCGCTGCCTGCCCGCCCACCCCAGGGACTCTCCATCTCTCAAAAAAGGGCTCTAAGCCTCAGCATAATTAAAAACTTTTGGAAGCTAATAGTAGGCAAATGACAGAAACATCCTGTTGTGAGATGTCATATGTGTTCCTCATTTTATTTACAGCAGTGGTGAAATCCACACTTCAGTTCTGTTACTTTCCAGGCACTTTTCATTTTCCTTCCTTCCTCCAGCCCCTTTCCACCTTCCCACATAATGGCCAGATTCCAGCCCATAGGACTCCTGAAGAAGGTCACAAAAGCCACAGCTATTTGTTGGCCCTCTCCCAGCGATTGCCCCGGAGTGAGGCAGCTGGCCCTCTGTCTCAGAAAGCTCTCCCTCGGCATTGCAGACACTGCAGGACATTTGGCACGAACACAGAGGCCCCATGTGTCTTACAGTCTCGGAGGTGGCATCTTCCAACTCTGAGAGAGCAGATCTGGAGAGAGAGAATGTGAGGAGGATCTGTTTGTTTGAATTCTAGCCAATTTAATAGTAGCTCAAGTGTTTAAAAAAGACAAATCTTAAAAAAAAAAATCCTTGGGGAATGAACCAACTCCAAGTGAATGTCAGAATGTATTCATATTGAACATGTGGTCTCGCTCATCTGTCAAAGGAGGTGGTGGGACTAGATATCTCTAAGATACCTCTTCTAGCTCTCAGTTCAGCTGTAGAGCAATCAAAGTGGGATCATAATGGACACAGATACCTGCAGACCCTCAGGGAGAGAGGTTTAATCAAAGCTGAGAAAAGGAGGGTGAAGGAAGGACTGGACCAGTTACTACAAATTATATCATGTTCCCTAGACCCAATTTATGACTCAGAGAGACAAAGAAGGTGGCTCCAGCCTTTCTGGAGAGTGGGGATGAAAAAGGGACCATATTCCAAGGTGGTCATTCAGGGAGCTTGAATGATTTAAGATTATGCATCATGTCATGTTACAGTTAAATATGCAGCTCCACCCTTGGCTCGCCCTGACCTTGGATAAGTTACTTAAATGCTTTGAGCCTCAGTTTCCTCATCTACAGCTGTAATTCCTTTATAGGGTTATTGTGAGGATAAGTGACATAAAGCAATCTAAAGCCCACTTTAACATTATTATTGTTGTTATTATTGCCATTGGGTCATTGGCCTAGAAACCAATTCAAATCCTCCAGTATAGAGAATTATAGTACTAAATGAGCCATTAACTTAAAAGAGCTATAATAATTGATGAACAAAAGAAGCTTTTTCATTAGTGAAATAAAAGAGCCAGGAATCAGTAGGAACATTAAGGAGATAGATGGATTTTGAGCTCCAGTAATGAAACCAGGCATTGGTTTGACGGCCAAACACCATACAGATGGCCACCCATCCCATCCTTCCTTTGATTATCCTCAAGGTTGTATGGTCTAGATGTGGAACATACAGCTGTTACCCAAATAAATCTGGGGTCCACACGACCCAGTCTTGCTTCCTTCTTCTTTTTTTTTTTTTTTGTTGTTTTGGTATTTTTATTTTCTTAACATCTTTATTGGAGTATAATTGCTTTACAATGGTGTGTTAGTTTCTGCTTTATGACAAAGTGAATCAGCTATACATATACGTATATCCCCATATCCCCTCCCTCTTGCGTCTCCCTCCCACCCTCCCTATCCCACCCCTCTAGGTGGTCACAAAGCACCGAGCTGATCTTTGTGTGCTATGCAGCTGCTTCCCACTAGCTATCTATTTTACATTTGGTAGTGTATATATGTCCATGCCACTCTCACTTCATCCCAGCTTACCCTTCCCACTCCTCGTGTCCTCAAGTCCATTCTCTACGTCTGCATCTTTATTCCTGTCCTGCCCCTAGGTTCTTCAGAACCTTTTTTTTTTTTTTTTTAGATTCCACATATATGTGTTAGCATACGGTATTTGTTTTTCTCTCTCTGACTTACTTCACTCTGTACAACAGACTCTAGGTCCATCCACCTCACTACAAATAACTCAATTTAGTTTCTTTTTTATGACTGAGTGATATTCCATTATATACATGTGCCACATCTTCTTTATCCATTCATCTGTCGATAGACACTTAGGTTGCTTCCATGTCCTAGCTACTGTAAATAGAGCTGCACTGAACATTGTGGTACATGACTCTTTGAATTCTGGTTTTCTCAGGGTATATGCCTAGTAGTGGGATTGCTGGGTCATATGGTAGTTCTATTTTTAGTTTTTTAAGGAACCTCCATACTGTTCTCCAGAGTGGCTGTATCAATTTACATTCCCACCAACAGTGCAAGAGGGTTCCCTTTTCTCCACACCCTCTCCAGCATTTATTGTTTGTAGATTTTTTGATGATGCCCATTCTGACTCTTTCTTCCTTCAAAGAAATTCAATCCAGTAACTCTTGAAGGACATCAAAAGAGATCCAGCTCATAACCTACAGCTACAGTTTTAATAATTCCAATGTCTCAGTATCTTTTCTCTTGTAGCTACCCAATATCTCTCTTCTCATCCCTCACTTTCAGTTCTCAACTAAAACTCCTTCCAGGCCTTCAGGCTCTTTGTTCTTTCTTCCTTCTCCTTGCAGGAATGTGCAAACTATGGTCTTCCAGCCAAATTTGACCTATAACCTATTTTGTACAGTCCTCAAGATAATAATGGCTTTAATATTTTTAAAGTGTTGTACAAAAATAAAAAAGTATTTGTGACAGAGAGCACATGTGGCCCTCAAAGCCTAAAATATTTATTACCTGGCTCTTTAAAGAAAATGTTTACCAACACCTGTTCTACACCACTTCCTTTCCTCTATTACTCATAGACCTTGTTTGTTTCTAATTCCGCATCTATCTTTCTTGGTTATTCACCTGCCTTATTAACCTAATCTGCAAATACACAGTGGGGATGGGGTAGAGAAGAGAAGAAGCTGTAAACTCGTAGACGCGAGTTTAACAGTTTTTGTCCCCGTCACACCACGATTCCAGCAGTAATGTGAAAAAAGAGGTGGTTCTGTCATTATCAACCATAGTAATTATGTTAAACTTCTCCTGATAAAAATGCTCTATTTCTTTCTTCTTCTCCTTCTCTCTTTCCCATTCTCTCTTATTTCTCTACTTTCTTCATTTGCTGAGAAATTTACTGAAAATGAGTTATTACCTATTCCCTTTAAAGACATAGGCATCTTTTCTTTCCTTCCCTTTTCTTTACTTTTCTCCTTCCCTTCCCTCCCTTCCTCTCTTCTCCTCTCTTTCTCTCTCTCTCTTCCTATTTCCCTCTTTCTTTCCTTCCATTTCTTTCTTTTTTTCTTTTTAAAATTTTTATTGGAGTATAGTTGTTTACAATGGTGTGCTAGTTCCAGGTGTACAGCAAAGTGATTCAGTTATACATTTACATATGTCCACTCTTTTTTAGATTCTTTTCCCATATAGGTCATTACAGAGTATTGAGTAGAGTTCCCTGTGCTATATAGTAGGTCCTTATAAGTGATATCATATGATATTTTTCTTTCTCTGACTTACTTCATTCAGTGTGACAATCTCTAGGTTCATCCATGTTACTGCAAATGGCATTATTTTGTTCTTTTTTATGGCTGAGTAGTATTCCATTGTATATATGTACCACATCTTCTTTATCTACTCCTCTGTGGATAAGCATTTAGGTTGCTTCCATGTATTGGCTATTGTAAATAGTACTACAGTGAACATAGGGGTGCATGTATCTTTTCAAATTATGGTTTCCTCCGGATATATGCCCAGGAGTGGGATTGCTGGATTGTATGATAGTCATTTCTTTCTTTCTTGTTTCTTTGAACAAATATCTATTGAGGACCTATAGTGCATTATGCACTGAGAATCCAGGGACAAATAAGATGTGATATTTGTCATGGAAACACTTAGCTGGGGAGACAAATAAGTAAATGAACAACTGCACTGTAGAGTGTTAAGCACCTGTGATAAAAATGAGATCAAGGTGTTGTGGCCTGACTGGGGATGTGGTGAAGAGGAAAGTCAGAGAATGTTGAAACAAAGACAGAGCCAGGCCGAAAAGAGGGGACAAGGCAATAGAGGCAGGGCTGGCAACACATACAAAGGCTCAGAGATGAGAGACGTGAAAAACATAGAGAAAGTATAATATTGGAGTCAGGAGAGAATAGCAGGAACCAGATGCCAAAGGGCCTGAGATTCTGAAGGAATCTGTACTTTTTCCTAAGGACAGTGGAGATCTATTTAGTAATTTGAAGCAGAGAAATAAAATATCTGGATTTGTCTCTAACAAAGAATGCTGAGGCTACATGGAGGCAAATGCTAGACTGGAAATAGAGAGACCAGTCAGGGGGCTGTCACAGAGACTGGGTGAGAAAAGATGAAGGTATACATGAAGACAGCATCAGCAGTGATGGCCCAGATGTGATAAAGTGACCATCAATAATAACAGCTAACATGAGTTAAGCACCTACTGTGTGCTAGCCTTTGCTTAGCACTATCCATCATTATCTCATTGGTTCCTTGCAATAATCCTATGAGATAGATGCTGTTATTGTCCCTATTTTACAAATGTGGTTACAGAGGCTCAAAGAGATGGAATCAGTTGATTAACTGTGACCCCATCCTAGGATTTTGCTTCTGCCTCTCTCATCAGCATGATCTCTAGCAGAAAATTTGTGACTAACCATTAGATTTTGCTTCCTAGTCCTATCAATTGTGAGGTAGCCCAGGGCATTGAGAGACCTTCTGAGAGCACCTGCCATGTTTTATTCATCCCTGTCTCCCCGTGGCATTTTTCATATAATAAAGGTTTGTTCCTTGCTATAGTCATTCATTTCTCTGTTTTATTCAGATGTTTCCCTTTCCTATCTACCCTAGCTACATTTACCTGTATAACTCCTACCCTGATATCAGGGCCACAAATACCTCATCACCTCCATGCAGCCCTCTACCTATTCCTTGTGAGCCATGTGACACAACCAGGTCTCAGGCTTGACTGAAATTCACTCTGAGCCAGTTCCTCACCACTAGTCTCGCTCTCCAACCCCGTAGCTTTGGCCTGCCTACCTGATCAGTCACCTGGGCTCTTTACACATTTACAAACTGAATTTTGGTTCCCACTTTTCCATGGGATCCCTTGGGTTTCTCAACCTGGTTTGTTGATGGTTTTCTTCACTCAGACCTTGGCCCTGCATTGTGGAATGTCTACCCAGAGTGATCCTTGGCCACTGAAGGTTATGCTCCTGGTATCTGTTCTTTGGTTTCAACTGCTGTGGTCTTAGAAGGTACTGTCCCCACACCCTGCCATGGGTCACCTCCCAGCCACTGCATAAGTTTAATACTTTAATATTATAACATTCACGTATATTATAGTGATTTCTCCAAGTATAAAAATTTCATTCTTTTTACATCTTTATTGGTGTATAATTGCTATACAATGGTGTGTTAGTTTCTGCTTTATAACAAAGTGAATCAGTTATACATATACATATGTTCCCATATCTCTTCCCTCTTGTGTCTCCCTCCCTCCCACCCTCCATATCCCACCCCTCTAGGTGGTCACAAAGCACCAAGCTGATCTCCCTGTGCTATGCGGCTGCTTCCCACTAGCTATCTATTTTACGTTTGGTAGTGTATATATGTCCATGCCACTCTCTTACTTTGTCACAGCTTACCATTCCCCCTGACCATATCCTCAAGTCCATTCTCTAGTAGGTCTGTGTCTTTATTCCTGTCTTACCCCTAGGTTCTTCATGACATTTTCTTTTTCTTAAATTCCATATATATGTGTTAGCATATGGTATTTGTCTTTCTCTTTCTGACTTACTTCACTCTGTATGACAGACTCTAGGTCCATCCACCTCATTACAAATACTCAATTTCGTTTCTTTTTATGGCTGAGTAATATTCCATTGTATATATGTGCCACATCTTCTTTATCCATTCATCCAATGATGGACACTTAGGTTGTTTCCATCTCCTGGCTATTGTAAATAGAGCTGCAGTGGGGCTTCCCTTGTGGCGCAGTGGCTGGGGGTCCACCTGCCGGTGCGGGGGGCGCAGGTTTGTGCCCCGGTCCGGGAGGTTCCCGCGTGCCGTGGAGTGGCTGGGCCCGTGGGCCATGGACGCTGGGCCTGCGCGTCCGGAACCTGTGCTTCGCAGCGGGAGAGGCCGCAACAGTGAGAGGCCTGCGTACCGAAAAAAAATAATTAGAGCTGCAATGAACATTTTGGTACATGACTCTTTTTTTTTTTTTTTTTTTGGTGGTACGCGGGCCTCTCGCTGTTGTGGCCTCTCCCGTTGCGGACCACAGGCTCCAGACGCGCAGGCTCAGCGGCCATGGCTCACGGGCCCAGCCACTCCGCAGCATGTGGGATCTTCCTGGACCGGGGCACGAACCCGTGTCCCCTGCATCGGCAGGCGGACTCTCAACTACTGCGCCACCAGGGAAGCCCTGTACGTGACTCTTTTTGAATTATGGTTTTCTCAGGGTATATGCCCAGTAGTGGGATTACTGGGTCATATGGTAGTTCTATTTGTAGTTTTTTAAGGAACATCCATATTGTTCTCCATAGTGGCTATACCAATTCATATTCCCACCAGCAGTGCAAGAGTATTCCCTTTTCTCCACACCCTCTCCAGCATTCATTGTTTCTAGATTTTTTGATGATGGCCATTCTGACTGGTGTGAGATGATATCTCACTGTAGTTTTTATTTGCATTTCTGTAATGATTAATGATGTTGTGCATTCTTTCATGTGTTTGCTGGAAATCTGTATATCTTCTTTGGAAGGTCTTCTGCCCATTTTTGGATTGGGTTGTTTGTTTTTTTGATATTGAGCTGAATGAGCTGCTTGTAAATTTTGGAGATGAATCCTTTGTCCATTGCTTCATTTGCAAATATTTTCTCCCATTCTGAGGGTTGTCTTTTTGTCTTGTTTATGGTTTCTTTGGTGTGAAAAAGCTTTGAAGTTTCATTAGGTCCCATTTGTTTATTTTTGTTTTTATTTCCATTTCTCTATGAGGTGGGTCAAAAAGGATCTTGCTGTGATTTATGTCATAGAGTGTTCTGCCTCTGTTTTCCTCTAAGGGTTTGATACTTTCTGGCCTTATATTTAGGTCTTTAATCCATTTTCAGCTTATTTTTGTGTATGGTGTTAGGGAGTGATCTAATCTCATACTTTTACATGTACTTGTCCAGTTTTCCCAGCACCACTTATTGAAGAGGCTGTCCTTTCTCCACTGTACCTTCCTGCCTCCTTTATCAAAGATAAGGTGACCATATGTGCGTGGGTTTATCTCTGGGCTTTCTATCCTGTTGCATTGATCTATATTTCTGTATTTGTGCCAGTACCATACTGTCTTGATTACTGTAGCTTTGTAGTATAGTCTGAAGTCAGGGAGCCTGATTCCTCCAGCTCCGTTTTTTGTTCTCAAGATTGCTTTGGCTATTCAGGATCTTTTGTGTTTCCATACAAATTGTGCAATTTTTTGTTCTAGTTCTGTGAAAAATGCCAGTGGTAGTTTGATAGGGATTGCACTGAATCTATAGATTACTTTGGGTAGTAGAGTCGTTTTCACAATGTTGATTCTTCCAATCCAAGAACATGGTATATCTCTCCATCTATTTGTATCATCTTTAATTTCTTTCATCAGTGTCTTATAATTTTCTGCATACAGGTCTTTTGTCTCCTTAGGTAGATTTATTCCTAGATATTTTATTCTTTCTGTTGCAATGGTAAATGGGAGTGTTTTTTTGATTTCACTTTTAGCTTTTTCATCAATAGTGTATAGGAATGCCAGAGATTTCTGTGCATTAATTTTGTATCCTGCTACTTTACCAAATTCATTGATTAGCTCTAGTATTTTTCTGGTAGCATCTTTAGGATTCTCTATGTATAGTATCATGTCATCTGCAAACAGTGACAGCTTTACTTCTTCTTTTCCGATTTGGATTCCTTTTATTTCCTTTTCTTCTCTGATTGCTGTGGCTAAAACTTCCAAAACTATGTTGAATAAGTGTGGTGAGAGTGGGCAACCTTGTCTTGTTCCTGATCTTAGTGGAAATGCTTTCAGTTTTTCACCATTGAGGATGATGTCGGCTGTGGGTTTGTCATATATGGCCTTATTATGTTGAGGAAAGTTCCCTTTATGCCTACTTTCTGGAGGGTTTTTATCATAAATGGGCGTTGAATTTTGTCTAAAGCTTTCTCTTCATCTATTGAGATGACCATATGGTTTTTTTCCTTCAATTTGTTAATATGGTGTATCACATTGATTGATTTGTGTATATTGAAGAATCCTTGCAATCCTGGAATAAACCCCACTTGATCATGGTGTATGATCCGTTTAATGTGCTGTTGGATTCTGTTTGCTAGTATTTTGTTGAGGATTTTTGCATCTATGTTCATCAGTGATATTGGCCTGTAGTTTTCTTTCTTTGTGACATCTTTGTCTGGTTTTGGTATCAGGGTGATGGTGGCCTCGTAAAATGAGTTTGGGAGTGTTCCTCCCTCTGCTATATTTTGGAAGAGTTTGAGAAGGATAGGTGTTAGCTCTTCTCTAAATGTTTGATAGGATTCGCCTGTGAAGCCATCTGGTCCTGGGCTTTTGTTTGTTGGAAGATTTTTAATCACAGTTTCAATTTCAGTGCTTGTGATTGGTCTGTTCATATTTTCTTTTTCTTCCTGATTCAGTCTTGGCACATTGTGCATTTCTAAGAATTTGTCCATTTCTTCCAGGTTGTCCATTTTATTGGCATAGAGTTGCTTGTAGTAACCTCTCATGATCTTTTGTATTTCTGCAGTCAGTTGTTACTTCTCCTTTTTCATTTCTAATTCTATTTATTTGAGTCTTCTCCCTTTTTTTCTTGATGAATCTGGCTAATGGTTTATCAATTTTGTTTATCTTCTCAAAGAACCAGCTTTTCGTTTTATTCATCTTTGCTATCATTTCCTTCATTTCTTTTTCATTTATTTCTGATCTGATCTTTATGATTTCTTTCCTTCTGCTAACTTTGGGTTTTTTTTTCTTCTTTCTCTAATTGCTTTAGGTGCAAGTTTAGGTTGTTTATTCGAGATGTTTCCTGTTTCTTAAGATAGGATTGTATTCCTATAAACTTCCCTCTTAGAACTGCTTTTGCTGCATCCCATAGGTTTTGGGTCATCGTGTCTCCATTGTCATTTGTTTCTAGATATTTTTTAATTTCCTCTTTGATTTCTTAAGTGATCACTTCGTTATTAAATAGTGTGTTGTTTAGCCTCCATGTGTTTGTATTTTTTACAGATCTTTTCCTGTAATTGATATCTAGTCTCATAGCATTGTGGTCGGAAAAGATACTTGATACAATTTCAGTTTTCTTAAATTTACCAAGGCTTGATTTGTGACCCAAGATATGATCTATCCTGGAGAATGTTCCATGAGCCCTTGAGAAGAAAGTGTATTCTGTTGTTTTTGGATGGAATGTCCTATAAATATCAATTAAGTCCATCTTGTTTAATGTGTCATTTAAAGCTTGTGTTTCCTTATTTATTTTCATTTTGGATGATCTGTCCATTGGTGAAAGTGGGGTGTTAAAGTCCCCTACTATGAATGTGTTACTGTCGATTTCCCCTTTTATGGCTGTTAGTATTTGCCTTATGTATTGAGGTGCTCCTATGTTGGGTATATAAATATTTACAATTGTTATACCTTCTTCTTGGATTGATCCCTTAATCATTATGTAGTGTCCTTCTTTGTCTCTTCTAATAGTCTTTATTTTAAAGTCTATTTTGTCTGATATGAGAATTGCTCCTCCAGCTTTCTTTTGGTTTCCATTTGCATGAAATATCTTTTTCCATCCCCTTACTTTCAGTCTGTATGTGTCTCTAGGTCTGAAGTGGGTCTCTTGTAGACAGCATATATATGGGTCTTGTTTTTGTATCCATTCAGCCAGTCTGTGTCTTTTGTTGGGAGCATTTAATTCATTTACATTTAAGGTAATTATCGATATGTATGTTCCTATTCCCATTTTCTTAATTGATTTGGGTTTGTTATTATAGGTCTTCTCCTTCTCTTGTGTTTCTTGGCCTAGAGAAGATCCTTTAGCATTTGTTGTAAAGCTGGTTTGGTGGTGCTGGTTTGGTGGTGCAAAAGCTCTCTCAGCTTTTGCGTGTCTGTAAAGGTTTTAATTTCTCCATCAAATCTGAATGAGATCCTTGCTGGGTAGAGTAAACTTGGTTGTAGGTTTTTCTCCTTCATCACTTTAAATATGTCCTGCCTGTACCTTCTGGCTTGCAGAGTTTCTGTTGAAAGATCAGCTGTTAATCTTATGGGAATTCCCTTGTATGTTATTTGTTGTTTTTCCCTTGCTGCTTTTAATATGTTTTCTTTGTATTTAATTTTTGACAGTTTGATTAATATGTGTCTTGACATATTTCTCCTTGGATTTATCCTGTATGGGACTCTCTGTGCTTCCTAGACTTGATTAACTATTTCCTTTCGCATATTAGGGAAGTTTTTAACTATAACCTCTTCAAATATTTTCTCAGTCCCTTTCTTTTTCTCTTCTTCTTCTGGAACCCCTATAATTCAAATGTTGGTGTGTTTAATGTTGTCCCAGAGGTCTCTGAGAATGTCCTCAGTTCTTTTCATTCTTTTTCTTTATTCTGCTCTGCAGTAGTTATTTCCATTATTTTATCTTCCAGGTCACTTATCCGTTCTTCTGCCTCAGTTATTCTGCTATTGATCCCTTCTATAGTAGTTTAAATTTCATTTATTGTGTTGTTCATCATTGTTTGTTTCATGTTTAGTTCTTCTAGGTCCTTGTTAAATGTTTGTTGCATTTTCTCTATTCTATTTCCAAGATTTTGGATCATCTTTACTATCATTATTGTAAATTGTTTTTCAGGTAGACTGCCTATTTCCTCTTCATTTGTTAGGTCTGGTGGGTGTTTATCTTGCTCCTTCATCTGCTGTGAGTTTTTCTGTCTCCTCATTTTGCTTATCTTACTGTGTTTTGGGTCTCCTTTTTGCAGGCTGCAGGTTCATTGTTCCCATTGTTTTTGGTGTCTGTCCTCAGTGGCTAAAGTTGGTTCAGTGGGTTGTGTAGGCTTCCTGGTGGAGGGGAATGGTGCCTGTGTTCTGGTGGATGAGGCTGGATCTTGTCTTTCTGGTGGGCAGGTCCACGTCTGGTGGTGTGTTTGGGGGTGTCTGTGGACTTATTATGATTTTAGGCAGCCTCTCTGCTAATGGGTGGGGTTGTGTTCCTGTCTTGCTAGTTGTTTGGCAAAGGGTGTCCAGCACTGTAGCTTGCTGGTCGTTGAGTGAAGCTGGATCTTGGTGTTAAGATGGAGACCTCTGGGAGATTTTCGCCGTTTGATATTATGTGGATCTGGGAGGTCTCTTGTGGACCAGTGTCCTGAAGTTGGCTCTCCCACCTCAGAGGCACAGCACTGACTCCTGGCTGCAGTACCAAGAGCCTTTCATCCACACGGCTCAGAATAAAAGGGAGAAAAAGTAGAAAGAAAGAAAGTGGATAAAAGAAAATAAAATAAAGTAAGGTAAAATAAAATAAAGTTATTAAAATAAAAAAGTAATTATTAAGAAAAAATTTTTTTAAAAAGAAAAAAAAATGGACGGATAGAACCCTAGGACAATTGGTGAAAGCAAAGCTATACAGACAAAATCTGACACAGAAACATACATACTCACAAAAAGAGGAAAGGGGAAAAAAATCATAAATCTTGCTCTCAAAGTCCACCCTCTTAATTTGGGATGATTCGTTGTCTATTCATGTATTCCACAGATGCAGGGTACATCAAGTTGATTGTGGAGCTTTAATCCGCTGCTTCTGAGGCTGCTGGGAGAAATTTCCCTTTCTCTTCTTTGTTCTCACAGCTCCTGGGGCTCAGCTTTGGATTTGGCCCCGCCTCTGCGTGTAGGTCGCCAGAGGGCGTCTGTTCTTCGCTGAGACAGGACGGGGTTAAAGGAGCCGCTGATTCGGGGGCTCTGGCTCACTCAGGCCGGGGGGAGGGAGGGGTACGGAGTGTGGGGCGGGCCTGCGGCGGCAGAGGCCAGCATGACGTTAGACCAGCCTGAGGCGCGCCGTGCGTTCTCCTGGGGCAGTTGTCCCTGGATCCCGGGACCCTGGCAGTGGCAGGCTGCACAGGCTCCCCGGAAGGGGCGTGTGGATAGTGACCTGTGCTCGCACGCAGGCTTCTTGGTGGCGGCAGCAGCAGCCATAGCGTCTCATGCCCGTCTCTGGGGTCCGCGCTGTTAGCCGCGACTCGCGCCCGTCTCTGGAGCTCCTTTAAGCAGCGCTCTTCTATAAAAATTTCTTAAAAGATGGGGCCATATCCTAATTTTTTTAGCTTCCCCACAATGCCCAATAGTATTGAGAAAAGTGTTCAGTAGATACTTGAAACTAATTTGTTTACAGGACCCCTTCTGGAATGTTCTAAGATAGATCTACATTATAGTGAATGTCATTTTGTACCTAACTTGGGCCCAACATAGTAGAGTGGCTCTGCTCTACACCATTATGACATAATGCAGTCCTAGGATAAGAAGAGGTAATATGCCAGGAATTACCACATTTAATCCTTACAGTAATTGTGTGTAGTGCATCCCCATTTCACAGATGATAATCAGAGAAGAACACAACTTACTTTCCCAAAGTCACACTGCTGATAAGATGGGGCCACTGGGATTTAAAAACAGATTTATCTGCTCCATATCTGGTGTTCTTAACTTAGCTTGGCTCTTCTGCTTCACTATATGGCAGATGGAGCCCTTGAGGACCCATGTCTTCAGATCTAGAGTCACAAAATGCTAGATGTGGAAAGGACATTAAGAATTTCTAGAGAAAATGCCTTTTTTTTTTTCCTGCCAATAAGAAAGCTAAGGGTGAGAGGCACAAATCATTTCCTTAAAGTCACAAAATGAGTTGTCAGAGCCCTAGGACCAGGAGTGGGTCTCCTTTTAGGCACTCCACATATGAAAACTATTTTCCTTCCCAGAGCCTCAGAGTTCCGCTTGCTCTATCACTAGGTCTTACAGATGGGTGATGCTAGCAAGATCACCCATCTTGATGGGTGTCAATTTTAGGACACTTCATCAACCTATGGGATGGTTTTCAAAGAGAATCCCGTGAGGCACTGAAGGAACAGACATGTGGCACGAAGCAGCAATAGTTGGGGGTCTTCCTGCCCCTCACCCCACACCAGAATTCACAGAATACATTTATCCACTCATTCTGTACCCAAGAGCAATCTAATCAATAATAAAATGCCTTAGAGCTCTGGAATAGCTCGGGAGTAGATAAGGAGCTCTTTGTACTGAAAGCATCTGAAGAATCAGAGGAGGACCCAAAGGTGTGGGGGAGACTGAAGAGTTGATTTCAGAAGTATGCTCAGAGAATTTTGAGCAAAACCAGACAGCATTATGAGTGCTGCAGTATTTCTGCTTTATCTCCAAGTGTTTTGTATGTAGGTCTGTGTATGACTGTGTGTGTATCATCTGTCACCCAGATTTTCGTGAAATGCAAATATTCAATGACCCCATCAATTTAGGATTTTAGGTATGTTGTTCCTCCATAATCCTAAGGTAATTATTTGTCATTCTGAGTGAATACCTCATACCTTACTGTCTTTATCCTTGGACTACACAGAAAACAAAAAGGATAAAGGAATAATAAAGGAAAATGGTTTTTTCCTCCTCCCCTTCTGTGCCACAGTCAGTCAAGTCAGCCAGTGTTTATTCAGCGCGTGACGGTGTGTGAGGCTTGTGCGGAGGGCAGCCAGGGGACACACAGATGGGAAAGCCCAGTTTGCAAGAAGCTGTCTTCCTTACCTCTCTCTTGTGTTTGCCTTTGCTTGTCTTTATTTCCTCTGTAAGATAATAGCACTGGGACCAAAATAAAATTGTTTTAGCTGCTTTATTCCTAAGGGTAAACATAACACTGGATGTTTGTCATTGTAGACAGCAATAAAGATAAACTTTTAAGGAACACTTGAAAAATATTTTTAAAGCATTAACTGATGGAAATGCTGGAAATCTTTTACCCCATATGCGCTTCTTTCAATAATATCTAAAGATTCTCAAGAATAGCATAGACTGGAGAAAATGGAAGAAAAGACAAGAAGAAATAGAAGCTGACTTAACTTGGAGTTTATTCAATTTTAATTTTCTTATCTCATTATTCTCTCGCTTGTTCAAATTCTGTATTGGTAAGTATTCTGTATTTGAAAATGAGAAGTTGGAAATTTTATTTCCACTTCTAACTCTTCTGTATTCTTTTTATTTATTTATTTGGCTGCATCGGGTCTTAGTTGCGGCACGCAGGATCTTCATTGCGGTGTGCAGGCTTCTATCTAGTTGTGGCGTGCGGGCTCCAGAGCCCCCGGGCTCAGTAGTTGCAGCACGTGGGCTCTAGAGTGCACAGGCTTAGTTGCCCTGTGGTATGTGGGATATTAGTTCCCTGACTGAGTATCGAACCCGCATCCCCTGCGTTGGAAGGTGGATTCTTAACCACTGGACCACCAGGGAAATCCCACTCTTCTGTATTCTTGAGCCTTCTCTTTGTAACTGATATTATAGCTAATTACCCTCTATCACCCCCCCGAAGAAAAATTGATAGATTAAGGAAAAGGTTTTATTTTTCTTTTCTTTAAATTTAAACTTTTATTTAAATGCTGATATCCCATTAATGGGCAAATGCATCAGCTAACACTGAAAGCAATAAAACGTAATCATTATGTGAATTTTTGATTTCTATAAACTCTTTTACTAGACGCACCATCTTGTGCAAGTCAGTTAACCTGTATGAATGTTGGTTTCTTCATCTATAAAATGAGAAAAATAATAGTACCAACTGCATTAGGTGTGCTCTTTATTAATGTGTTTAGTTCTCATAATTCCATGGGATAGATCTTACTGTTATTCCCATTCTATAAATAGAAAATTGAGGAAAAGTCAGTTTTAGTACCTTGGTCACAAGATAAATAAGTGATCGAACTGAGCTTGAAACTCAGACACTCCAGCTCCAGAACCCACACTCTCAACTACTAAGCTGTTGCCTCAAAGTGGACCCCTTTAAGGCCCACATCTTCATGGCCCATTGCGGGAGGGGGATGGGAAGAGTTCAGAGTCAGTGCCCAGGGGTCCTTGAACAGCACCTCCGCCTCCTTTTTCCTAGTGTCTCAGAAAGCCCTTCATCCACTGCTGTGAGTTGAATTGTATGCCCCCAAGTTTATCTGTTGAAGTACTAACCTCCAGTACCTCAGAATGGGACCTTATTTGGAAATAGGGTCATTGCAGATATAATTATTTAAGATGAAGTCATACTGGAGTCAGATAAGCACCTAAACCGATATGATGATGTCCTTATAAAAAGGGGAAATTTGGACACAGACACGCACACAGGGATACTTGCATGTGAAGATAAGAATTATGTTGCCCCAAGCCAATTAACTATTAGAAGCCAGGAGAGAGGCCTGGAACAGATCGTTCCCTACTGCCTTCAGAAGAAGCATGGTCCTGCCAACATCTTGATCTTGGACTTACAGCCTCCAGAACAGTGAGACAATAAATTTCTGGTGGTTAAGCTAGTCAGTTTGTTACAGCAGCCCTAGCAAACACCCCTATGCATCTAACTGGTTAGCCCCCCAGCACCACTCAGCGAGGCTTCTCTCCGGCCCCTCTCAGCTCCATCTTTTTTTTTTTTTTTTTTTTTTTTTTTGCGGTACGCTGGCCTCTCACTGCTGTGGCCTCTCCCGTTGTGGAGCACAGCCTCCGGACACGCAGGCTCCGCGGCCATGGCTCACGGGCCCAGCTGCTCCGCAGCATGTGGGATCTTCCCGGACCGGGGCATGGAAACCGTGTCCCCTGCATCGGCAGGCGGTCTCTCAACCACTGCGCCACCAGGGAAGCCCTCAGCTCCATCTTAATCCCGTGGATTGCTTCCCCCACCGTTTCACCATCTCAGGCTCCTCCCCTTCCTTCCTCACTCCCTCAGCAGATGATCACAGCTTTTACCCTCCTGAGGCCTCGCTGCCTCCTATGAGACCACTCACGTTCCCTCCTCCTCTGTCACCGCTGGCTCTTCTCCTCCTCAGACCACTGCTCTTCCTGCCATTCACCCTTTTGCATTCCACAGGCTTGGTCCCTCTCTGTCTTTTCTCTCTCTACGTGCTCCTCTCAGTGTTCATATTCATTTCCATAATTTGAAGTATCAACCCTGCACTGTGAACTCTGATGCTTATTCCTGCCACCCAGCTTCTCTCCAGAGGCCACGCCCCTCACTCACAACCACTTTGCGGTCAGTTCCAGCTGCTGACTCTTCGATCCCAGCCACACACTACAATGAGCAAGTCATCTGACCTATGTAGCAGCTGCTTCTCTCTTTCTCCACAGTCAGACCCCCAAAACTTTCTTTCTTTTCCATGGCCTTCTGCAAACAAAGTCACCAAGACATGTTGATACTCTCTCTGCAGTGCCTCTCACATACATACTTTCTAATTTTCCTCAGCCATTTCAAATCCTCATCCATAACTAGGGTAGCTTACTGCCCTTCCTGTTACTCCAGTTTTCCGCCTGGTTTTCATAGGCTGCCAGAGTCATCTTCTCAACATAGAATTACACTCCTGTCGCTACCCTAGCCAGGCTGGGCCCTGGTTGCATACAGAATAAAGTCCCATCTAAATTTAGCATTCAAGGCTCCTCTTTGATCCAACCACAGCTCACCTCAGTATTGTCCCCTAAAATAACCAAGGGAGACCAATTGTCAACACAGAAAGAGCTTTACTCGGTTCTGTTCCTTAATGGAAACTTCATGGTCTGAAACTACATTTATCATTCCTTTAGAGATGACCTGGCTCAGCTGAGCTAATTCATGTTAACAAAATTTTTGAAAGACACGGTACCCATTATAATTGCATTGCATATTTGAGTATACAAAGATGTGGCCTTGATTGAGTTTTAGTATTTCCATAACCACAGGATTCTCTCACAGGATGTATTATTTCTATAGGTGGCTAACCTCATTCACAGTGTTGATTGCTTTGTTCATTCATTTGTTTATATGTTTGCTAATTTAGCACTCAGCTGCCTTATCTCCAGATTCGAAGGGCTCCTTACTAAGTGGAGCTCCCTCTGAATTTCTCTGAATAGGTTTTAGGCTACCACTCAGCAGCCTTTGAATCCTGAACAGACAACATTAGCTGGTCCAGCCCCCGTCAGAAATTTAAAATGTATGCCATTGATTTATATGTATATTCTGTATACCCTCGAGTTAAGGGCACTGACACTGAATGAGGGGAAAAAAAAAAAAAGGAACTGAAGAAAAGAAATTGAGTTAAAGAAGAGAAGCAGGGACCTCCCTGGTGACGCAGTGGTTAAGAATCTGCCTGCCAATGCAGGGGACACGGGTTCAATCCCTGGTCCAGGAGGAATCCACGTGCTGTGGAGCAACTAAGCCCGTGAGCCACAACTACTGAGCCTGCTCTCTAGAGCCTGTGAGCCACAACTACTGAAGCCCACGCACCTAGAGCCCATGCTCCACAACAAGAGAAGCCACTGCAATGAGAAGCCTGCACACCACAAGGAAGAGTAGCCCCTGCTTACCACAACTAAAGAAAGCCTGCACTCAGCAATGAAGACACAAAGCAGCCAAAAATACATAAATAAATAAATAATACATTTATTATTTTTTTTAAAAAAAGGAGAGAAGCAGAGCTACGAAGAAAACAAAAGATGCATTTGTGAGGAATAGTACCATACTATAGTTTACTTACATTACCCCCTCCCACAAATTTAGTCAGCTTGGGCTAACTAATAATGATCTTCACCATAACAAAATACCATAGACTGAGTAGTTTAAACAACAAAAATTTACTTTCTTACAGTTCTGGAGGCTAGGAAGTTCAAGATCCACGTGCCAGCCAACTTGGTTTCTGGCAAGAACTCTTTTCTTGGGTTACAGGTGACCACTTATGGCAGAGAAAAAAGTCTCTCTCTCTTCCTCTTCTTAGAAGGTCACAGTCCTATAGGATTAGGGCCTTACCCTTATGACCTCATTTAACCATAATTACCTCCTAAAGACCCCATTTCCAGGTACAATTACATTGGGGGTTAGGGCTTCAACGTATGAATTTGGGGGTGGGGACAATTCAGTCCATAGCACCCCCCCCAAAAAAAGTTTACGTAAAGTTTTTTTCTCCAGTAAGTGAAAGAGAGCTGATGAATAGTGGGATACTTAGGTATAGTGTGAGTAGAGATAGTAAGTTCTGACCCAACATACCTGCCTAATAGTTCTAGGTTAGTAGCTAGAGACTGGGAAGCAATTCAGCCTGCTCGAATTCTTATTATTTTAAGATATGTGAGCCTAGGGGCTTCAAAGACAGTTATTCTAATGGGAGGTCTAAATTTCATTTAATGTTTCATGGACTATGAAAACTTGAACCCTTAAATCTAGAAAGTTCAACTGTGTTTGGTTGGAGTTAATTTAATTCCTTACAGAAAGCCAAACTATGTAGATAGGATTCCCCTTAAATCCTTTCTTGAGTTTGGGTTCTTCAAATGGGGATGTCTTAGGTTGGGTTCCCCAGGAAACAGACTCAGGTAGAGATTTGGGTGCAGAAGGTTTGTTTGGGAGCATCTGTGTGAGAGTTGAAAGAAGCAGGATTAGGCAGAGGGAGATGTGGAACTGTGAGGCATTTACAAGAGGTGTCTCAGCTAATCTTGGTGGAAGCCCTGGAAGTAAGATGGCCCTTAGCATATCCAAGATTTGAGGAAAGGGGGCCAGACCTTTGTCAACCGGTTATTAGGTATTGGCTACCTCTGGGGAAGGGGCATAACTTTGGACAAGTTGGCTCCCTTACCAAGAGGGAAATTCCCAGGAAGGGACTCAGTCATGAGCCTTAAGAAGGTAACACTTCTGGCAGCTTCAGTCCATAAAGGGGGGGGGGGGGGTGGTCTGGTGATGTATCACTGCATCCACTACATGGGACCAAGGAGCCATTAGTTATACATTAAAATCTGTTGACATTCTTCTACACTTTTTTTCTTGTGGCTAAAAGATCATCCTTGTGCTAGAGGCTAAAGATTTTGCATGTAGGATCCCTCTGAAAATTCTGGGTTGCGGCTAGCTAGGACTGGTAATTAATGTAAAACTAAAATGCACAATATTTCCAGTTATGTCATTACAAGCATAAGGGAGGGAGGAGCTAGAACCAGTTGTACACTTAGTTGAAAATGACTGATAGATGATGTGATGAGGAGCCAGTTTCAGATAAGCCTGGACATTTATTTTGGAGGAGCTGATTTCCACAGAGGTACCTGTAGTTTCTGTAACCTTCCTGGCCTTTTTCGTCCCTGAGATTGTTTAAATTCTTTTACTAGAATCAGCAGAGGTGTTATGAATGTGGAAGATGGTCCACTGCTGTATAAGTGTACCTCAACACTTGACTGTTAATTAGTGTGGTTAGGTTTAATGAACTCATTTAATAACAATATTCCTGCTGAGAATTTTTTTGGGCACTAAATTCTTAAATTTAATAATACAAAACTTATTTGTAGAGTGTTAATAATGGTTGTAGGACTTTCAGAGAGTAAAATAGTGGAAGGTTAAGTGAAATGGATTAATTAAATAAGAAAACCCAAATTACCTTTCAAAGTGACTCCATAATGATCTTCACTTTGTATTAATGAATAAAGCAGGCCATATCAAATGCCATTTGTGGGTGTTAGTTTAAAAGCAGCATTCAAAGCTAGCAAGTTTAGATCAGAGGAAACACAAACACAGCAAAATATTCTGCTTGGCAAACAGCGTTTTGTTTTCTGTACTGATCCATTAAATTGAATAACTTGATTTTCTTACAAGGTGTCAACAATATGCTTCTTCCATGTAGAGAAATCAGTGGGAACTCTCTAATCAACTCCTGAACAGCAGCTTCTTGTATCAGCAGTGATCCACATAAGCATTTGGGAAGTGTTTTTAATTGTTTTAATTGCATTTTAGTGAAATGACACAAACTTCTTATTATAGCTTTTCCAAAGTAAGCAGTTCATTTAAATTGGTTAAGAACTTTTAAACCGGTAATAAATACCCTTTATATGGTATATTCAAAATTATTTTTAGCAAATTTTTCAGGATGATGTTTTGTAATTTATTATCATAATGAATTGTTTGGACCTGGGGGAGGTATGTCCCTCAGTTTTCCCATCTGCACAATAGGGATAGGAAAAAATGCCAAATAGGATGTGATAAGGCAATGTATGATTAAAGTATGCACACTTTGAGTTCTCCAGGGTCCTCAAAGGCAATTTCATTTGAGGATGAATTTTGTGGATTTTGTTTGCGGAAAGATAATTATTCCAAACAGGAATCCTGGGGGAGAATATTGAACTCATTTTTCACTCCCAGTGGGTTATAGAGGAGTAAATTTTGAGATTCTGAAATATTAAAAAAGAAGTTGTAGTTTCCAATCAAATCCATTCCCATCGTATTGGGAAGGCACATCCGTTAAGAATGTGTTTAGTTACTTTATTTCAAGCATCAAGAATTCTGGGGTAGGTGGCTCAATGATGCCTTCAATGAATCTTTTTCTTTTCTTTTTTTGTTTTTCATCTTTATGCTCTGCCATCCTTAGAATACCTGCTGCCACTGTGTTGTAAGATACTCTGCCCATGCAGATGTTGCTGCATTTCTAGGTATCATATTCCAGGCATGAAGAAGATGGAAAAAGGAGGTAGGAAATTGTGGCATCCATATCTGGAAAGAAAGCTTTCTTAGGAACCTTCAGTGTTTGTTTCATTGGCTGCATATTATTTTATTGTATGGATGTAGCACAATTTAACTAGTCCTCGGGGTAGATTTTGTTGGGCTACATATGGCACCCAGGTAGGGACTAACAGACATTGTAAAGGAAGAGAATGACCTGCAGCTCTCAGATCTAGAGGCTGGTGTTGATTTGGTGTTTGTCAGGCTACCCAGGTTTCTATTATAGTTTTGCTTCCCTTGTTGCCCTTGTCTTCCAGGCTCAGCCGGTGCTTAGCTCTCGTAAGACGTAGGTAGACAGTGAGCCCCAAGCACTGTGGGCCTCAGCATCTACTCACGTTGTCTGCCATACAGGCTGGAGCCTGGTGTCCCAGTTCTGATCCCCAAGTCCCCATATTACATTGTTTCCTGGGCCTAACTCCCTGCCCTGGAAACCTACCAGCCCTCAGTCCCTGGAGAACTTGGCCTGCCTAATTCTTTTTTTTTTTTTTTTTTTTTTGCGGTACGCGGGCCTCTCCCTGTTGTGGCCTCTCCCATTGTGGAGCACAGGCTCCGGGCGCGCAGGCTCAGCGGCCATGGCTCACGGGCCCAGCCGCTCCGCGGCATGTGGGATCTTCCCGGACCGGGGCACGAACCTGTGTCCCCTGCATCGGCAGGCGGACTCTCAACCACTGTGCCACCAGGGAAGCCCTGGCCTGCCTAATTCTTATTTGCTCCCCTCTAGGGAGGGAAATTCTAGGTTTGAGCTTCTGCCTGGTGGCTGGGGTTCTACCGTCTACTGACAGACTTAGTTAATAATGCTGTGGGCTTCAGATCATTGCCAGCTCCCATGACACCAGATCCCTGGCCTGGCCTCTGCCTCCCGGTCCACCCCCCCAAAACACACACACTCACACACACGTACTTGATCAAAGATACATGGTTTAAAATATCAGGTAGATATTTGAGATTCATAATGAAAAAGAGCACTGTTCTGTCCACCCCTCCCTACTTCCCATTCTTTTCTGTATAAAACTTACAATACTGTCAACTACTGCTTTTCATTTGCCTCCATAATTTATAATTTGCTTATATTGCTGTTTCTTCCATTTTACATCAAATGTAAACATTATTTATTGACTTTCTACAAAGGAATATGTTGATTTAGTGTCCTTCCCAAACACGTACCTACTTCCCCTTTACCCATTCTACTAATTATAATTTATTGTTAGATCGATATTCAGATTTCTTGTTACACAAGAGAAAAGTCAACTTTCTAGCTAATGCCATTTTTACTTGGTCACTGATTATATGCAGCTGATATACCGTGTTTCTGTCTTTCTCATGAATGCTTTTTGGTGGATCCCTCCTCTAGTAGATTCCCAAGAAAGCATCCATGACAGCTAAATGTTTTGAGAAATGTCTTAAGTCTGCCATTTCATTTGATTGATAGTTTGGGCATGGAATTTGAAGTTGGAAATTATTTTCTCTAGGAATTCTGAAGTGATTGTTCCAGGGTCTTCCAGCACCTGGTTGCGATCCAAAAAGTAGGTTCTGTTATGACTCCCAGTTCTTTGTATGAGACCTCTTGTTGTTTCTCTTTTTCTCTTCTGGAAGCTTTTAGAATCCTCTTTGCCCAAAATTTCATGTTGATGTGTCTTAGTACGGGTGTAGGTTTATTCTTTTTTTAAAGTCCATTATCCTGGTCCCATGAAGGACCCTCTCTTATGGAAACTGATATCCTTCAGTTCTGGGAAATTTAAAAAACTTACATTTATGATAGTTTCCTCCTCTCTATTCTTCTCTGTCATTCTTTCTGGAACTCCTGTAATTTGGATATTAAATATTCTAAAATGATCTAATAATTTTACTTTATCTCTCATATTTTCCAGTTCTTTGGGTTTTCTTCCTAGTGTTGCTGTATTATTTCCTGGATTTTCTCAAAGTTACCTTTCATTTCTTTTATTAAAATTTTAGTTTCTGCTTTTAATTTCCAAGAATTTTTTATGTTGTTATTCTCTGGATGTCTTTTAAAAATCTTCCTATTCTTGTTCCATGAATGTTATATCATCGTTTAACTCTATACAGAGTCCCATGATAGTTTTGAGGAAGTGTTCTTTTGTTCCACCGTTATTTCTTTGTTTCCTCTGAATTGTTTTTTCTTTTCTTGTTCATTTTTGTCTCTCTCTTTTATGTTAGATGCTCTCTTCCATTATCCAGTTGTTGCTGGCTATCTCCCCTTATTGAAGAGTAAGGCACAACAGAGCTACTTAGAAATAGTGTATGGGTGTGTATGTATGTGTGTATTTAGGAGAGGAAGACTTTTTGGTCAGTGGGCTTCACCATAGCTGCCTATTATATACAAGTATTTTCTTTTGGCCCAGGTAGCATCCCCAGACGGACATTCTTTCAGCCTGGATGGTATAACGCTAATAGCAAGGGTTCTCAGAGCTGAGGAGGGGAAAAGGAGCCAAGGGTCCTATAATTCAACATGTGGACCTTCATTTAACTCCCTGGTTTTAGGACAGCATCCTCATCCTCTGAGCAGTGGCACTAAATCCAGAATCTATTTGGGATCAACTTCTGTAGAAAATAAACCTCTAGTTTTCTGCCTGGGTTGGGAGGACTTGACTATGCTGGGTTGGGGTTGGGAAATAGGGATCTCACAGCTTCTCACCCACACTTTCAACTAATCCACCTATTTTGGGCTTTACCTTCACTCTCTGGCTCTCTTGTTTCTGAGCCTGTCCAAGGTGTTGCTTCACTCTGGCTTTCTCTGGTGAGCTAAATCCACTCATCCCTCTGCCTGGTGACTTCTGAAATTGAGTTCTAATCTGTCCTTGACATTATACAATCAGTTCTCATTATTTGCAAAAATTATGTTCTATAAAGTCGCTTCAAACACTGAATTAGTAAATACTGAACCTTTGCTCCAAGGAGAAATACAGGGTTTAGGTACCTGCAAACCTCATTAACTAATCAACACATAACCCTGTGTTCAATGTACTTCTGTTTAAAGACAGCTTATTTAACATATATGATTGATTCATTAACATTGAACTTATGACCAACAGCACGGTAACTCATGCCTGAATGAAGCTTATCCAACACACACATTTTCTCCATATGGTGCATCACTGCCCACTTGTGCCTAGGGACCTAGACAGCACTTTAGTGGTTTGCTTGGGTGCCATTTTAAACAGCAAAATCAACAACAAAAAGCACAAAACTCTGAAAAATGTTTCCCTAAATAGACAGTGAAAAGGATGCTTGTTTACACTGTGAGAGCTGAAGCAAGAAGGGAAAGGGTCACCTTGTTCAACCTCAGTTGAAAACATGAGCATCAGGAGGCTTAAAATTTTCACCACCTTGAGCATGTCCACAAATGACAGTGAAAGCACCATGAGTATTGCTTTTTGGGTTTAGAAATAAGTTTTAGAGAGTAGTCAAGTTCACAAATACAGAACCTGCAAATAATGAGGATCGACCATAGTTTTATGCTCTTTTTTATTCTGTTATCTTTTTAGAGTGGCTTCAGGAAGGATCGAAGGGAAACAAGTTAAGATAAATGAGCATATTAAATCCACCACCTTTAACTGGAAGTCTCTGTCGTTCATTCTAGTTATTTTGTATAGGACCCACTGATACTACTTGTCTACAGTGACATGTCAGATTTTCTTAGCGCAATCTGCCTCTTCCATCCTTATGCATCCCCACTGGGCTCATCCAGGTGCACCTAACACTCCTCAGGTGGTCCAGGTTCTCTGCAATTAGCTGGGTCGCACCTGACCTTGTCACAACATACTGATGGCAATGTGTAACCAGTGGTGTGCTGGACCTGGCTCATACTGGCTTATAAAAAACAATTGCTAATTTTTCGGGAATTTTGTGAGGCCATTGTTAAACATGACCATTGTTAAAAATCAAATCACATATCTTACAATTAAGTAAATTACGTTAACAACAGAGCTAGTAAACACTCAAAACTCATCACTTCCTGATTATTTACTATTAGCTATATTCTTGAGGTTATTTATGTCCCTTGAATCTCTCTGGTGAAAAAACTATCACGGTGTGCTACTGCACATCTCTCCCAAATTCACATTCAGTGATATGACATTGATAGTTTAAAATCAGCAGTGACAGAAGTATTTATACTATGGAAATTAGCAGACGCTCCAAATCTGGACTTCTTTCCCCCAGAGAGCCCATTGCTAAACATTCACCAACATACCCCTATAACCTGAAAAATTGTTTGGAATTGAGTAAAAGTAGAAATTAACTGACAAAGGGAATGGGGAAGGAGTCAGTTAGCTAGATCCAAAGTTATGCATTAGCTACTTGGATGTTTATTAAGCAGAAGAAAATGAAATGAAGACTGGCAGACAGAGTCACAGAAAAAGGATCTGGGTCTTTCTTGCAATGTATTTATTATAGAATCTGACCCAACTGAGCCACAGGGTCTTGTATATATGAGCTTGGAAAAGGTAAACTTTTATAATTAATAGATGGGGATTAAAAATTACTGATACCCAGTTAGAATTATATTGCCTAGGAAACTCAATATGTGTGAATAAGAGATGATTGACCCATATCATAGGTTATTTCACTGACCAGTTAGTACTGTTGTGAAGTTAGAGTAAAAGTTAGTGTTTTCCCTGAGCAATAGCTCTAGGGCAGTTTGTTGAAATAATTATTGCAGGAAAATCCAGAAGGAAAAAATCATATTTAAAATTACTTTACAAAATTTCTACTAGTTGTAGATCCTTGCGAAGTTCAAGTTACTGGCTTATAGTATAAAGTCAGTAAGTATTTTTAGGAGATTTAAATGTGTTAGATTTAACTTTAAGGGCTTGCAATCAGTTGATTCCAACGAGTTAAAAAAACGAATTGACTGATATATCCCTGGAAGGCCAGTTAAGCGGGGGAAAAAAATCAATGTAGAAGGTATAATAGAAAATAGTATTGCTGCTGTCTTTCATAGCTATCACTGTCATGAAGAAAACTGCTTATAGAGACTGCCATACAGAGTGAAGTAAGCTAGAACGAGAAAAACAAATATCGTATATTAACACGTATATGTGGAATCTAGAAAAATGGTACAGGTGATCTTATTTGCAAAGCAGAAATAGAGATACAGACATAGAGAATAAATGTATGGATACCAAGGGGGAAAAGGGGGTGGTGGGATGAATTGGGAGATTGGAATTGACATATACACACTACTATGTATAGAATAGATAGCTAATGAGAACCTACTGTATAGCACAGGGAACTCTACTCGGTGCTCTGTGGTGACCTAAATGGGGAGGATATCCAAAAAAGAGGGGATATATGTATATGTATGGCTGATTCACTTTGCTATACAGCAGAAACTGACACAGCAGTGTAAAACAACTATACTCCAATTCAAAAACAAAAAAGAAAATAGTAGTGTTGCTGTCCTTCATAGCTATCATTGTCATGAAAAAACTGCTTATATTTTAAAAACAGAATGATTCCTCTTCATAGTCACAAACATATTGGTGTGTAGGGGAAGGCGCACCCCTAGGCATACTGTCATACTGATTCTTAGTTTTTGTCCCAAACTCTGGTTTGGGGACCCTTTAGTGTAATGTCTCTGAGGGAAAAAGAATTGCTGACAGGTTTATATATTAAAGTTTGCTTCACAAAGATGATCCTTGCTTGAAGTGTTAGCCCTTTAAGTAAACTGAAAGACTTCACGAAGCTGCTCAAGGGAGAAGGCAAAAATATTTTTCCTGAGTTGTTTGGTGTAATCTCCACATAACAGAGACTTTGTAAATAGTCCTATCAGATTTCTTTTTTCCTTTTCTTTATTTGAACTGTTCCCAGTTCATGTCTCACTTGCTTTTAGTGCTGTGTTGTAGCATTTGCTTTTTTTTCCCATGGACACCACAAAATCATCCTTCAAGATTACAATATTAATCTTAAATATGGGCAATCTTTGGCACCATCAGTGTATTCATTTCTTTTTTTTCAATTGGGATATAATTTACATACCACACACTTTGCCATTTTAAAGTGTACAAGCCAGCGGTTTCTAATGTATTCACTACGTTGTGCAACCGTCACCACTGTCTAATAGCAGAACATTTCCGTCACCCCCAAAAGAAACCCCATACCTATCAGGTAATTTTTCAGGACAAATACCTAGAGTGGAACTGCTGGGTCATATGGTAATTCTACGTTGAAATTTTGAGGAACTGCCAAACGGTTTTCCAGTGAATTCATCTCTGCTAGGCTCTTACCCTTACGTCCTTTATTGTTTGGTTCTCTCCAAATATGTGTCCCTCTCTGGTAGGTTGTGCCAGTTGTGATGTTCTGTGAGAGAAATGACAAGGAAGAGGTGCTGCTTGAGGTAGCGTGCACGTCGCTGATTTTTGTTTTGTTCTGTTTGTCTGCAGCTTGTCAGGAAATATTTAAAGACTCTCCTATTCCCAGAACTGCTGTATGTATATTCATTTGTGGTTTATGGTCTATTCTGCCTTCACCTTTGATAAATGGCCACATTCTGTGTTCATCTTCCTGATGATGATGATCACGTCACGACTTGTTAGCTGCTTTCCTTGTGTGAGGCAATGTGCTCAGAGCTTTATGTACATTATTTTATTTAATCCTCACAATGTGCTTCTGAGATGGATATTTTAAATTCCCTTTTCACGTGCCCAGACCGAGGTTTAAATCAGTGAAGATACTTCACATAGCTGGAGGTTGACAGAACATTAGGAAAGTGCTGCCAGACCGGGTCCTCCGACTCCTTGGAAAGATTTACCTATGACTGTTCATTCTAGTTTGTCCTACTGTATTTGAAAACTGAGATCATACCTGAACCTATATCAAACAGAAAGGAAAAAAGAAGAAAGCCTTAGACAGAACCGCCATGTAGTTTCAAATTCTGTACCTGAAAAAATACACGAGGGGAAAAATGACCACAAAAGCAGCATGCAATTGCCATCCCACTTCTGTAATATATGAGTCTACTCTCCTTTTTAAATGACACTAGGAAGATTTATTTCTTCTTTTCACCTTAATATGACATTTTAATGTTGTCCATTAGCATAGACATCATAAACCTAGAAAAATGTACACTAATGATTATTGGCTTTTAGATCCCCAAGATGAAAATTCTTTCTCTCCAAAGCTCATCATGGTTGTGACTTTTCAAATGCAGAAGCTGTTTTGTGCCTCAGTGGACCTCCCTTGCTGCACTGGCGCCAAGGGAAGTCATCGATTGCTAAAGCAATAATGGTATAAGCTGTAGCAGCTTTTCCCTAAATGAAAGCATGGCCACTGCTAGCATAGTAACAAGCAGTTCTGCTTTATGAATAGGTTTGCCCAAAATGCTTGTGGATTTTAAGACTATTATAGGAGTTTTTAGAAAGATGTATCTTAGGCAAGAGCATGAGAAGACAATTCATAAGAGAAGAAATACAAATAGGCAATAGGTAAAAAAAAAATTTGTTCAAACCTCTAGTTGTTGAAAAATGTAAACTAAAATGAGACATAAATTGTTTATTATTGAACAGGTAATATATGAACATGGTACAAAATTCTGGAGTACAGAATTATATACAATGAAAAGTGTATTTCTCTCCTCCCATGCTCTTCTCCAGCCACTCCATACTCCTTCTCAAAGGCAAACACCATTACCAGTTTGGTTTTTTCTTTTTCTGGCCGCGCAGCTCGACTTGCAGGGTCTTAGTTCCCCAAATGGGGATTGAACCCAGGCCCCGGGCCCTGGCAGAGAAAGTGCCGGGTCCTAAACACTGGACCACCAGAGAATTCGGTTACCAGTTTTTTATGGACTCCTTTAATGGTTGTCCGTGAACGTGGGTGTGTGTATACATACACATGCCTACACATATACATCTGTGTATATATGTATAACATACATACATACATAATATTACACACAATCTTCTACACCTTGCTTTTTTCACATAACCGTTATTCTTGTACATTTTTACACATGGATACATATATATATCTGCCTCATTCTTTATCCCCCTAACATATTTTTAAATAAAAAATTTTAAGCATACAGAAAAGTTGGGACCTTGTTCTTTTTAACAGTTGCCTAGTATTTCATTATGTGGATGTACCACAATTCATTTTACCAGTCCTCTATTGATATACATTTCAATTATTTCCCATCATTTGCCTTTATAAAATAATGCTGCAATAAAATCCTTATACATAGGTCATTTGACATATATGAGAATGTATCAATATGATAGTTCCCTAAGAGTGGAATTGCCAGGTCAGGAGTGTATTTATTTTTAGTTTTATAGATGTGGCCAAACTTTCTCCGTGGAGATTGAAGCAATTTATGGCTATACTCCAGAGAGCTGCTGTTACCCCATACTCTCACCAAAAGTGTTATCAAAAATTTGATCTTGGTCAACTTTAATGGATGAAGAACCAAGATACTATTTTTTCCTTTTGTTTTGGAAAATATTTTTAAATAAGAGAATAGCCAGTGTTGGTGTCGGTGTGAAAAAAAAAGGAAGACTAATACATACCGGTAAAAATAAGATTGATTCAGCCTTTCTATAGGACTGTTTAACATGTGTGAAAGTCTTTTCTGAGCATGCTTTTTTTGACCCAGCAATTCTACCTTTAACCTAAGGAAGTAGTCAGACAAGTGCTTATAAGAGGAAAAATGATGGAAAAAAACAAATAAATAGACTTTTAAAACATATTATGCTGTAGCTATACAGTGGATACCTTGTTAGTATTAAAATATACGCAGAGCCTGACTTATTATCATGGAAAGATGTTTATGATTTTTTGGCTACATGAATACACAGGTTACAAAACAGTACGTTCAGCATGATCCCATTTAGGGGGAAGATATGGAGAGATAGACACAGAGATATGCAATTTGAGAAATAAATACCATTACATAAACATATATAAGCAAGTGTTGATCTATCTATCTATCTATCTATGCATATATATACCTGGAGCGGTGTCTGTAATAATGTACATGTTTGTAACAGGACATACGATCATTATATACTACCAAAAATATAGATAATTTTTATTTGCTTTTATTATGTTCTATATATTATAAACAAATTTTTTTTTTTTTTTCGGTATGTGGGCCTCTCACTGTTGTGGCCTCTCCCGTTGCGGAGCACAGGCTCCAGACGCGCAGGCTCAGCGGCCATGGCTCACGGGCCCAGCTGCTCCACGGCATGTGGGATCTTCCCGGACCAGGGCATGAACCCGTGTCCCCTGTGTCGGTAGGCGGACTGTCAACCACTGGGCCACCAGGGAAGCCCCAAACAAATTTTTATAATTAGCATATGCTTTATTTATTATCACAAAATAATACAATGGAAAGAAAATTTCATGTGGAATCCATAGCACCAAATAATCTATGTTTGTACATGTAGTTGCAGTTTATTCATTTCCATGACTTGATTTCATTGTGTGAGTATAGCACAATTTCTTTATCCGCTGTCTTGTTGACAAAAAATAGAGTTGTTTAGTTTTTGGTATGTGCAAGGACATTCTTGAACTTGTTTTCTGAAGAACATATGTTTCAGATGGCTTTATAACTAAGGTGGAATTTCTAGGCCACAATCTATGCATATGTTAGCTTTAGTAAATGCTGGTAGATAGTGTTCCAGCATGTTAACTGCTAGCAATGCATAAAGAGTTCTATGTGTTCCACCTCCTCCCCACACTTGGATATGTAGTTATTTTCAATATGAGACATTCTATTGGTAATCCCTTGACAATTTTAATTTGAATTTTGCTGATTACTTATGGGATCGAGCTTATATTCATATTCCTATCCATTTGGATATCCTCTGCTTTCTATGCCAGTTCATCTTTTGCTCAGTTTTGTACTGTTTTTTTTATTATTATGTTTTTATTGATGTATAAGAATTCTCTGTATATTCTGGGATCAAGGTGTATGTATTAAATATTTTCTCTTAAAACAAAAAACAAAAAACCTGCTGAATATATTAAAAAGTCACTTATTCAGGTGACATTTATTAAGTGTCTACCGTGTGTGAACCCTCTGGTCTACGTATTGGGGAAGGGACAGAGACCACCTAAACATCCCTATCCTCGTGATCTGATATATAAATTGTCCTGAGTACTGGAGTGGGCTGGGAGTGAGTGAGGAGCACATGACTCTTATTTTTCTTTAAAATTACCAAATTTCAGTTGGTAAGAATTATCGTGATGATTTAGATGTAACACGCAATTGTTTAACAATTTTATCTGCAAGTTGCATTTTCATTGTCCCCTAGAAGGAGGCTTTTATGGCAGCTTTTTTGGCTAAAAGTAAATATCCACATGCAAGACAATTTTAGCTGACAACTCCTTTCCTTCATTCCCCATGACACGTGAAGGAAATAAAACAGCATAGAGCTGGATTCTAAGATGTAAATTGCAGAGAAGAAGATGTATCTGTAATTAACTTAGAAAGTACCGTTTGTGTTTAACTTCACCATAATTTTTCAGGATGAACAAATTGCACATTAGATAGGGCAGGCAAGAAGTAAGGCTTTTAACAAGTGTAAATGTTTTTTTTTCCTGGTTGTAATTTCTAAGATGAACTTGTATACTTTTAATTTATACACTGGTTTGGAGTAATTAGCCCTTGAATTGTCTATATTTCTTTAGAAGAGGGATGGACCATAGAGAGCATCTTGATTTTCTAAATCTTCAGAAGAAAAATGACACCCTTCACTGAAAATCATACACTAATGGTCAAAAGGAAAATATAGTCATGCAGATGTAAGCTAAATACTTAAAATAATGTCATTTATTAATTTTTTTGCTTTGCAAAAACCACAGTATATATCGTATGACTCATTTTCCCCAAATCACTTTGCCTGGTAGATTTTGAGCATTTTTCTATCCTTACAAAGTTTGGAAAGTGAAAAGAATTCAAATTCTCCAACTACTGGGTAATTAAGTCTTGTTTTAATATCTTGTAGAGTGATGTCTTTGTTACATAAGTTACCTACTGAAGATTTACTAACAAGTTTTGGACAATAGAAATGAACTGTTGTCAAGGCCAAATGTGAACTGCAGACTACTAAAAAATCTTGACAAGGTAATAACTGGAATAACCTGTAAGCTGATACACGATATGGAGGCATCTGGTTTTCCTCTTGGCGGGACACTGGGTGACAAAGCTAAACTCCTGGCTCACTTTTCTCTACCACTGCTCTTTAGATACCAGGATTCTGAAGACCTGGTATGTAGGTTTTTTAAAAAGACCTTATATGTGTACATGAATCAAAATTCACAATGTGCCCAAAAAGGTGGAAGGCAGGGTAAATTTCTGTCTCATCTCTGTCCTCCAGACACAGTCCCCATTCCGGAGGCAGTCCTGGGTAACAGTTCCTCAGGTGTCATTCCAGAGATAATCTGTGCATATCAAGTGTATAAGGACACCTTCTACTTCTGCTTTTATACATATGGTCATATAACTTATTCACTGCTCTTCACCTGCCTTTTTTTAACTTGACCTATTTTGGAAATTGTGCCATCATGATACATAGCTGCCTTATTCTTCTTAAAGTTTGTTTAGTATTCATTGCATTGTATAGCTTGACCGTAATTTATTTACCAGACCCCCACTGGTGAATATTTAGACGATTTCCAATCTTTTGCTAATAATACAAGCAGGACTGCATTGAATAACTGTACATTCATCGTTTTGCATACATCAGCATATCTGTGGGACACATTCCTAGAAATGGAATTGCTGGATCAAACAGTCTGTGCATTTTTTATTTTGACAAATACTGCCAAAGTGCAGGAGATGTCATACAAGTTATACTCCCCCCAGCGGGGTATAAGAGTGGCATGTGCTTTTAAATCCTAGACCTCGCCTTTGTCACGAAGGGTGTTTTTTTCTGAGTCTAGTCACGGTCCCAAGCCTCTGGGTTCACTTGTGTTATGTTGGTGGCTTTCTGTCTGTGATCAGGACTCATTTTTCAACACTCCTGGACGCTGTGGGTTTTTTCCAACTGCTTGAGGTCGTTGCTTAAGCCTCAATAGGAAATAGGCTTATTTTATTTATTTATTTTTTGCGGTACGCGGGCCTCTCACTGCTGTGACCTCTCCCGTTGAGGAGCACAGGCTCCGGACGCGCAGGCTCAGCGACCATGGCTCACGGGCCCAGCCACTCCGCGGCATGTGGGATCCTCCCGGACCGGGGCACGAACCCGTGTCCCCTGCATCAGCAGGCGGACCCTCATCCACTGTGCCACCAGGGAAGCCCTAGGCGTATTTTTATATGAGTTTCCCCATAGACACGGGGATTAAGGGGGTTACTGATGTTTCAGAGCCTTTCAGAGTTTAGGCGATGCAGAGGCATTAGAGGGGTTAGTTTATTTTCCTTGATTTGAAAATCAACATAGGAAGGAATCTTCCCACCCTCAAATAGAGAAACAAACTGAAGTTTTGACCTTTAACGCTAGAGTGTTGGTGATGTCTTACGGTTATCACTATACCCCTGAGCCCTCTCTGCTAGCCCCACGTCACAAGCTCTCCTGGGTCTGGATCTCCGCCCCGCTCTCCCTGGGACACCGTTGGGGGCGGGTGTGCGAAGCCCTCTCCCTCTGCGGCTTGGCTTCCTTCCCTATTCTGGTTCCTCTCCTTCATTTCCTCTTCTCCTTCTTATCCAAACAGCTTTTTATGGCTTCTGTTGGAACTTTACCACCTCTCCCTAAGCCACCATCATAACACGACAGGTTCAGGCACAAAGCAGAGTGAGCTCCCTTTGATTTTTATATCTACAGATCTTTCTCCCTGTGCTTACTATTTTGTAATCTGTGCTATAGTCTGTATTCCAAACTTCTAAAACATAAAGAATGGGGCTTCCCTGGTGGCGCAGTGGTTGAGAGTCCGCCTGCCAATGCAGGGGACACGGGTTCGTGCTCTGGTCCAGGAAGATCCCACATGCTGCGGAGAGGCTGGGCCTGTGCTCCGCAGCGGGAGAGGCCACAGCAGTGAGAGGCCCGCGTACTGCAAAAAAAAAAAAAAAAAAGCTCACAGCGCTTACTTAAATATATGATACTGTGGTTAGTTGAGAGATTTTTTTTTCAAAAACTTAGCTTTAAATTTATTTTGATTTAAATATATTTATATTTATAAATGCATTTATATATTTATAGAAATATATTTTTATATTTATATATTGTATTTTAAAATATAAATATATTTTAATTTAAATATATTTATAAACTATAAAACTATGATGGCATTTCTGTAGGTGATTTCCCAGTCTAGTGTTCACTAAGACCGAACATAGAGTTAAACGTTATCACAGTGTGTACTTATGTTCCTTAGAATGATAAGTCCAGGTAAACAAAGGTGGTGAGCTACCAAGGATAGTGGCGTTGCTGCTGTTTGGTACCATTCATTCCATGTTGGTCTCTCGTTTATGGAGTCAGGGATTGCTTTAGTCACATCATGATATCCAGAAAACAGAACTTCTCCAAGAGTGGCCCACAGAGTGGTGCTTTTCATACCTGACTGCAACAAGGTAAGCATAGGAATTGGAAATACGTGTTCAGAAACTTTCAAACCAATATGACAGAATTGAACCTAAGTTTAAAAAATTGAGCTTGTATTTTTCTATATCTTTTGCAAATTTTTTTTCTGAAAGCTCATTTTATTCTATAAAATACCAATCTATTACAGTTTAGATTTTGTAAAGTAATCTAGAAAATTCTTCAAATGTTGGTGACTCTCTAGCCTGTAAGGCAGATGCAGTGCTCTAAACATCATTGCCCTGGCTTGTTTTCATAGTGGGACAAGTGTGACATCCCCATGTAGGATGTGAGGGAATGAGGCACAGTGACAAAATTTTTTGCCTCAGGCTGCTGCATATACTGGGATTAAATCTTTCCCTTCTCATTTCTGTGATCAGATTACAAGGCTTTGGCTTTTAACATTATGATATTTTAATTAGAATCTGAGAGAGTGAGTTGAATAAGAAAGTTATTCATGAGAAGAATCCTGCAATTTTTTTTATCCTTCAAAGAAAAATGTCAATAGCATTTCCTCCCATGTTGCTTTTCCTTTACTGTCATTTTCTAAAACTAAAGTACTTTGGAAGATATTTAGGACAATTTTAACACAGTGGCTTTGCACTGAGAAAAAAAAAATCTCTGTGTGCTGAATGTTTTTAAGTGCTGGTGGAGAGTATATACATAATAAAATTGGGGGAAATTTGCAAGCCCCACAGCAAGCCCCTTAGAAAGAGGTTTGGGCTTCTATCCTGGCCAAAGGAAGACTCAAGGAGCCAGAATAAATATTGACAACATCTCCTATTCTGAGTGTGGATGCGACAAGCCTTCCCTGGGTGTGAGCAGAGTCGATGGAATTTAGGATGCCAGACGTACATGTCCCCATGACACATGAAGCAAGAAGAACTGAGGGATATTAGATGAGAGAGAGAATGAGACCATGGGACAGAGGAGTGAAAAGAATAGGGGTGGGTGGGAGGCCTCCGGGGTAACTGAGCCTCAGTCTCATGGTGACAGACCCTGTGGGTGGGTCACTTCCATTTGCCAGGGGTTAAGGACACATTTGGAGCCTAGCCTAAAAATGTGTTAGCCTTGGTGATTCAATTTAAGAGCACTTGGTGAAAATTTTTGCTTTATCTCCTATTATCACATTTAGGTATTCCTTTTCTACAATGGAAAAAATATATATAATTATAAGTTTATCATTCACAGCAGGTTGTGTGTCTTTTATATGTTAAATACGTGTTGTAATATAAATCTTTTGCCTTGATGAAAAAATTTGGGTGCAGTTGTCTTTTTATAATAATGGTGTTATGTGTGCTGTAATTTTCTCATGAAAGTGTGATCTGAAATAATCTGAAAGGATAACTGTTCTTGAGATGTTGTTAATATACACTTATAAATAAGTTTTTATAAAAGTGGCACACTTCCCAAATTCTTTTATTGCCCCCAAACTTATATCTATCAGCCTTTTCTGTGTATCTTCTCTGTCTATATCTTTCAGACCTGACTGCCTTACATAGTTTTTGGGTCAAGAGCCAATTGCTTAGCTTTAGTGGGGTTTTGCAGGAACATCTACATATTAAGAATCACTTAACTGTCATACTGACCGTTACTGTTAGTATATTCAATTGGTAAGGATTTTCTGAGTGCTCACTACAGGGTTCTGTGTCTGTCACTGAGATTACAGAAGAGCTACCTTCTGTTCATTCATGCATCCACCAACTTGTTGAAGTACCTGTGATGGACCAAGTATGGTGCCAGGAACTTGGGACAAGCTCCCTTTTACACAGAACTGATAGACCCTGTAAAATGGGGATAATATCTCTTAAAGTTATTATGAGGCTTAAATGAAATAAGATTTCTAAAGCACCTAGCACAGCCCCTGAATCATAGGTACTCTGAATGAGTATTTTTCCCCAGGAATGGCAGAAACGTCTTAAGAAGCTTTTACAAATCACTGTGAAGGTAGGCTGAATCTTGCTTAATAAAGAATGTTAACTTACTGATTAAAATAATAATCCAAGGGCAAACACATTGAATATTTTCTCCCACTGGACTATCAGTGGGAAACGCCAGATTGAGAGATTGCTAAAAGAATGAAGAGTAAGAGTATTAGGAGTCACATGTAAAAGAATTATAGAATAAAAGAGCTTTTAAAAAATATGTAAAAGTAGTATTTTACTTGCTTGTAGATACTTTCTTCTTGAGTATTGGCTTTTAGTCACTCTTGACGTTTCACCTGGAGAAGGGGAAACCATCATATCATTGATTAAACTTGGCTATTCATTATTACAGTGAACTCTCAGGAAGTTCAGGCTAAACATCAGAAAGAATTACTATTACGATAACTTAAATCTAAGAAGACAAAGCTAGTGCTTCCTCTAGGGAATATATGCATCCCTCCACCTGCCTTCTAAAATCTGATAAATCTTTCAACCTATGTTTTTTTATCGGTGGGTAGTGTATTGCACATGATTTTGAATCTGGTCAAATTTCCTTAATCAAAAAGTGGGGATATTTGTGTGTTCTGTGAATAAGAGTGAACCCCAAACTCGAAAATCAACTGCAAAGAAAACTAACAGTTTTATGACATAATGGCTTTTCTATATTCAGACTTTTTATGTATCAGTTTTGTCATTCCTTCTTTACCTAGAAATAATAACTGACATCTGTAACAATTTCCTTGCTTGACTGATACTATCGCCTGAAGCCTTTGAGGGTACTGTTCTTTATTTTATTTTCCCAGTGCTATCCTATGGGACTTTCTGTGATGATGGAAGTGTTCTATGACTGTTCTGTGCAGTGTGGTAGCCGCTAGCCACATGTGGCTATTGAGCTAGTATAACTGAGGAAATGAATTTTTAATCATATTTAATTTTAGTTAATTTCAGTGTAAACTTCAATAGCCACCTGTGTGTATTGACTACCATTTTGAACAGCGCAACTCAAGACTGTAAATATTAATTCACAGGAGTTAAAATAGGTTTCAACACAGACAATATTGAGAAAGTTGGTAATGGGAAATTCTGGCTTTCCAAAGAGCTTATATCTCAAATATTCCTTTAGGAGTGAAATTTCAAAAGGAAAATCTTTATAATATAAATTCGATGACAAAGTGTGTCTTCTTTCAATCTTGACTTTTGTTTTGTCTTTCCTATTTTTCTGTATTTTTTCAAGTTGGTAACCTCAACCAAAAGCATTTTTTTCAGATATAAAAATGAGGCCAACAGCTTTATAATTTCTAGTACGATGTTTTATGAGAAAGAGAAAGAAGAAACAAGGAAACAGAAAGAATTAGCCAGCCTCAGATATTCTTCCTTGGGCTAGCGTGCTTAGTGCTTTAAGAGGGGAGGTCCAAGGCGATTTCTGTTAATTCCTTAGGATGCATGTCATATGGCATTTGGTTTGTTTAGGTAATGTCACCAATTTTATCTTTCCTTCATGGCTTTTCATGTTCTCTTCCCATGAGTTTGCAGATGACAGCTAACCTTTTTAAAAGTAAATATTGAATTTTTTTAGAGGCTGGGCTGCATCTACCCACAGCAGTGTCTCTTTGCTTTCCCTTTTTAAAATCAAAACACTCTTTTAAATTGTAGAATGTAATGTTTATGCCCCTAAAAAATGTTGTCTGTTGATTAACTGAAGATTGTATTTGCTAATTTGCCTTCTTTGTGTATAAAATTTCAATTAACTGGAGTATTTCTGGGGCTTCTGGCTGACTGAAAGCAAATGAAAAACGTATTCATACATTCATCATTTATCTACTGATTGCGTGTTTCGTGCCAGGTACTGTTTTTGGTATCGGGAATACAAGAGTGAACAGAAGAGACAAAATGCTCCATCCTCATGGAGCTTAAATGCTAGAGGAGGAATCATTTTGTTTCCGCCTCTGTAGATAACTTTTCTAAAATATCTCTTTCTTTTCATCTTACTAGTATATAACTTATCAACATCTAGTGTGTTTCTTTGGTTGGTTGGTTTTAAATTAAGATTTCTGAGTTGCCTCAAAGCTCTCGTCCCTTCAGACTGTTGGTGTAGAAGTTCTACTCTGAATCACTTAGGAAGCCTTCTAACAAATATCGATGCTGCCCCCTCCTCCCCACCCTGATTTAGTTTGTCAGCAATGGAGCCTGAGCATCAATATGTTTTAATCACCCCAGGTGAACATCATATGCTGTCAGAGTTGAGTACCACTAGCCAGAAGGCTTAAATTACTAGCTTGAAGGGTACAGAGCCTCTCATATATACTAGAAGATATTTTAAGACTTTATGATATGGGGACGTCCCTGGCAGTCGGGTGGTTGGGACTTCGCCTTCCAGTGCAGGGGATGTGGGCTCAGTCCCTGGTCAGGGAGCTGGGATCCCACATGCCTCGAGGCCAAAAAAACAAAACATAACACAGAAGCAATATTGGAACATTCAATAAAGACTTTAAAAATGGTCCACATCAAAAAAATCTTAAAAAAAAAACCCTAATGATATCAACTTATTTTGTTTTCATTTGTGATTATAAATTGGGGTATGCAAAAAGCAAAGAAGAAATGGGGTTGAAGGTCCTCATTAACTTCTCTCCCCACCTCTTTTACCTCAAATCTAACATTTTATTTACCCACTTATTTATTTAACAGCTATTTGTATGCCAGGTGTTAGGGATTCAAAGATGAACAAAGAATGAACCCTCTCCTCTAAGAATTTACAGTCTAGTACAGAAGTTTGCAACTTCTTTTAAATAAAAGGCCATATAGTAAAGATTTTTGGTTTTATGGGCCATATACTCTGTCACAAGTATTCAACTCAACTGTTGCAGTGAGAAAGTAACCATAGACAAATGGGTATGCCGGGTTTCAATAAACTTGACTTACAAAAGCAGGCAATGGTCTGGATTTGGTTGTAGGTTTTAGTTACCAGTCTCTGGTCTGGTAGAAGAGAGAAAAAAATAAATCAATAATTACTGTACAGTGGGGTAAGTGATCAAAGCAAGCACAGGTGACTTAGTAACACAGGGAGGGGGCATCAAATTAAACTGGGAGTTACCTGAGATATTTAGGGAAGATTTCTGAAGGAGATGCTATTCAAGTGAATTACAAGCATGGGCTGGCGTTTGGAGAAAGGTAAAGAGAGGATTTTCCAAGCAGAGGGCTAAATATATACAAAGTATGGGCATGTAAAACAACAATGCCTCTTATGGAACCTAAAAGAAATTCAGTGGGCTAGGATGCAGGTTGCCTACTTTAGCAGAAGAGTGAGGCTAAAAAGATAGGACCTTAGCTATGAAGTGAGAAACATGGGTATGAAGCTGAAAGTCTTGAGGGACACAAAGAAAGGATTTTAAGCAAGAGAAAATAACATGTCGCCTACCAGTTGGAAAGAGGGAGAGCCAGTAGGAGACCATTATAGTAATTCAAGTGGAAAACGATGAGGGTGATAAGAATGATCAGGATGGGATGGATATGAGAGCCATTTAGAACAACAGACACTATTTTGGGTGACTGATTGCAGGGGGAATAAATGAGAAGGAAGCAACTTAGAAAACTTCTAGATTTCTACTGTGGGTGACCAATGGTGTAATTTATGTAGAGAGGAGGAGTCAACTTGTAAAGGGATACAAAATGATGAATTCATTTTAGGACTTTGAGTTCAAGATAAATGTATGACACTGAAGTGTAGCTATACAGTCAAAACTACTTAACTGGAGAGGGAGATTTGGGAGTCAATGTTCCTAGTGATAGATAAAGCCATAAATTTAGATTAGATCAGCTATAGAGAGTCTATAAAGTGAGAAAATAGAAAGGACAAGGCCTTGGGTAACATGGATATTTAAGGACAAGAACTCTGAAGGAGCAGTCACGTAGAGGTGGGAAACTAGAAGACAGGGCTGTTACACAGGCTAATGAAGGAAGGAGATTCAAGGAAAAGGCAGCCGTCAGTACTGAGTGCTGAAGAGAAGGAAAGAAATGTGTCTCTGGGAATGTGTGGTATAAATGCCTTCACAGAAAAGAAAGTGAGAACATAGAGATGGAGAATTTGATTCTGCTCTCCAGAAAAGTATGTATAACAAGTGGGGGTAACTGAAACACTGCTGGTGGGGCTCAAAATTGGTGGACGTTTCTCAAGGGATGTTTGAAAAACTGTATTGAGAGATTAGACTGTTTAACAATGAGTAATTCTACTTTTAGAAAATCATACCAGGAGAATAATCAGGTGCTCTATAGCCTGTAAGGATGAACAGTGTCATTTTGGATCATCTAATTTGATCAACTCCACGAGACATGTCCTACAAGTGCTTACTGATATGAATGACATTGCTCATTTTAAATGTTTTATCCTTCAACCATGGCCTCAGACCAAATTTGTTTTAAGTTGCCTTTCATACATTAGATTTTTTTTATTAAGACAGATTTTAAATATTGAAAACTACAAAGTGTATAGTAAACACACATGTATCCATACCCAGATTGAAAAGAGGTAGACATTGTGTCATATTTACCTACGATTTTTTAATATAACATTGTAAATGCACGTTAAAACCCCTTTATCCCCTCCCCAATTCTATTCCCCTCTCTCCCTCACCACTTTATGGTTGATGTTTTTGCTTCCTGACTTTGTTTTTATTATTCATATATAATTTATAGTGGTTTTTGTTATATTTTTAAACTTTAGATAAATACTGTCCTGTCGTTCATGTTATTCTTGAGGTTTTTACTCACTGCTGTTTTTGAGATTTATTAATTATGATATATTACAAATGTATTTCTTCTGAAAACTCTGATCATATTTCATTAGCTGACGATTCCTCAATTTATGTATCCACTAGCTCAGGCCCCGGCACACAGTAAGCATCCGGTGCATGTTCACTGTTCTTATTAGCATGATTATTAATACTAACCTTTTTCCAAATCTTTGCTCTTACAGATATTGTGCATGTCTCCTTCCATCCTAGCATAAGTTTCTTTAACATATATAACTAAAAGTGATATTTCTGGTTGAAGGGTGTGCATTTTTTTTTAGATGTTGCCAAAATTCATTCTAAAGAAGTGGTACCAGTTTTTGTTTTCCACCAACACCGCATGAAAGTTTCTGCTTCTTTGTCAACATTTGGTATTGTCAGACTAACATTTTTGCCAGTCCTATACCTATTAAAATTGTATCCCATTGTTTGCTTGAATTTGCATTTTCCTTACGTTTATTGAGCTTGAGAATATTTCCACATCTTTGCCATTTTTTGTTAATTTTCTGTTCTTATCATTTACCCATTTTTCAACTGGGTTGTTATCTTTTTCTTATTACATTGTAGGAATTTGTTGTATATTTAAATACTAATATTTTGTCTGTTATAGCTCAGATTAAATTAATGACTTATTTGATTTTTTAAACCTGAAAACATTACTTTTATCAAAATAATTCATGCACATGGTAAAGTAAAATAAAATAAAATAAAATGGTACAGAAGGGCACATGACAAAACACAAGTCTCTTGCCCCATCCACCTCTCAATGCCCAAGCTCACTCCCCAGGTACAGTTTTTTACCACTTGTGCTTTTAGTTCTCTTGGTGATTTTTTTCCATTTTTTCCATAATGTGCTTATACCACTGTGTAAGTATCCTGATTTATCACCTTTGAACATCTATTTGTTCCGTGCTCTGAAAGGTAAGGTAGCCCCACTGGCCAGCTTCTCCCATCTCTTTACTATCTTTCTGAATTTTGTTGAAGTCCTTCAGATCAATCAACTACTCTCCTTTTAACGATAAGTTTATTTGCTTATTTAGTTGTTTGTTTTGGTCTTCACTTTAGACCAGATAAACTCAGAAGCAATTGTGAAAGGCAAATGCATTTGCTCCCTCCAACAATTATACTCAGAAATTACCAGTTGTAGCCCAGAAGCCTGTTTTTTAATGACTTATTTATGATTTTTCACACTTTGAATATTTATGGAACTGAAATTAGAGTCCCCTAAATTACATTTTTGTGTGACTCAAATTGAACAGTTAGAGAGGCAAAATGAACTTATAGACTTGTTTTGAGTTCTTTCATAAGCAGCTATTTCTGGCATACCTATTAGTTCCAAAGGTGTCTGTTCGTTGAGAGCTGTGAACAGAAGCATCTAACCCTTCCTCAGAGTAACAATTGCTTTCACATAGCCCTCGTTCCGACTGGGTTTGGGGTTTAGTATCATTGTGGGGAAGAATAATGTTTTTCTCTGCATCTGAGCTTGAGAGACCTAAGCCCATCTTTCCCGTTATCTATTCCTGATGTAAGGCTGTGAATTTCCCTGAATGATGAATAGCTTCATTGAATTTTCACTTCCTACTCAATTTCTTTACAAGTTAAAAGAAAAAGAATAGCCAAGAGACCAAAAGGCTTCTACATACAGAAAGTAATAGCTATGCTTTGTAAAACCATGCAGTTTTGAGCTGGAAGCATTGATCTTCAGTGCTGCCTGGTGATTGGTGTTCTCTGCAGAGCCAAATATTACCTCATTTGACCAGTTCCTCTGCTAAACCAGAATCTATTCCTCATGGTTATATCCTCTGAAGATAAGACATGCATATATGAATATGAATAAATATGAAACACCTTCTAGAGCAGTTGTAGCAATGGTGAAAGGAAAATTTTATTTGGAGGAAATTTATTTATTTAGAGGAAACTTAGAGAAAAAAATATTTACCATAATTTTGTGAAATTAGTTAAAATGTTCACTGTGGTTATTGCTGGGTAGAAAGGTAGCATGTAATTTATATTTTCTTCTTACTTGTCTACATTTTCTAAGATGAATGGGTGTATTTTCTGGAATAATATACAAAAGTTTGTTGGTTTTTATTTTAAAGGCAGGTGCTTTATATGATGATGTTACCACTACTGAAATAGTTCTCCACTGGACTATATTAGTTTTGGACAACCGCTGCTCATTATGTCTTCCTCTGAGAAACGTTCCTGGCCTAGTGCAGAGAAACTGTTATGTTGCTCTGTCACTAAGGCTACAAGGTTGTTGTTTGTTTTTATGGTGCCCATTGGTCATTCATACTCACTGAGCATCCCATGTGCTGTTGCCTTCTGTGGGAAGATACAAAGACAGGTATTGTGGGAAGATATCAGATGAAGTGGGGAACCCCTTCAAAAGAATGATCATGTTTAACTTCTGAGAGTTTACAAATCCATCTATCAAAACAAATGTGATGGAGTTCTGTTGTGTACAGGGTGGTGTGCTGGGTGCTGCACGGATCTTAAGGGAGATTGATGCATGGCCACTGCCTTCCAGGAGCCTGTGATCAGGTTGGGAAGATAAGACTTGAGTGTGTGAAAATAATTTTTTTTTTGCGGTACGCGGGCCTCTCACTGTTGTGGCCTCTCCCGTTGCAGAGCAGAGGCTCCGGATGCGCAGGCTCAGCGGCCATGGCTCACGGGCCTAGCCAGTCCGCGGCATGTGGGATCCTCCCGGACCGGGCCATGAACCCGTGTCCCTTGCATCGGCAGGCGGACTCTCAAGCACTGCGCCACCAGGGAAGCCCTGAAAATAATTTTTTGAGAAAGAGAAATGAAAGTTTAGTACAACAATCTAAAAGTTGTCCCACAGCTGTATATAATCACTGAATGAATGGTACAGGTGCTAAATGCTAGAAGAAGGAAGAGACCACTTGTGGCCTTGAGTGGGCAACAAGACCAGCATGAAGCTGGAAGGATTTGAGCTGAAAGTGGAAACTACAAGGCGTCATAAGGCATGTGTTCATGAATCCTAGAACGTTAGTTATTTCTGCCACATTCCACTGGTCAAAGCAAGTCACAAGGCCAGCCCAGATTCAAGGTCAGGGAAATAGCCTCCATCTGTTGATGGGAGGAAAGGCAAAGACATAATGCAAAGGGGCGTAGTCACAGGAGCGTGTAATTCATTGCGAGCTGTTTGAAACAGCCCTAGCACAATGGCTGATAGTGAAACTGTGATCAAGTTCTCTGGGCTTGCTCTTATATGTAAAGGAGAGCTTTGGGATTTTTTTTTTTTTTTTTTGGCTGTGTCGCTCGGCTTGCTTGCGGGATGTTAGTTCCCGTAGTAAAAGCGCAGAGTCCTAACCACTGGACCTCCAGGGAACTCCCTGGAGTTTTTTTTTCTCTCTCTTGTAACTGTTTTCTCATGTTGATATCAAAATGTAATATTATTCTCATCCGTATTTAACATAGTCGGGGAGCACATACATAGATATATGTAGTCTTTCTGGTTTAAGATAAAAGTGCTGTTCTTTAATGACTGTTGATCATCAAGCTGTTCCTATTATTGCTGTCCTTATTTGTGTTCAGAGGCCAAAGTTTAAGTATCATTGACATCCAAGGTGGTGTTTGGTAGAATGGAAAGGGCAAGAGCTTTGGAATCAGACTGATTTGGTTTAGATTCCTGGCTCTGCCACATATTAGCTCTTTCAGCCTTCACATCTTCATCTGTAAAATGGGGATAGTAGCATTTCGCCCTGCAGGTTTGTTAGTTGTTCTTGCTAGTTCTGTGTTTCTATACTGAGAAACTTTAGCTTTCATTTAGTTTTTAGAAACTAGCACCACTGTTTAAAGATTACTGTCTGACTTAATTTAGTAGGATGTACTGTATTTTGTTTTTGACCTTTTATGAGAGTCTCTCAGTGACCCACACCTTTTTTTTTTTTTTGCGATACGTGGGCCTCTCACTGCTGTGGCCTCTCCCGTTGCGGAGCACAGGCTCCGGACACATGGGCTCAGCGACCATGGCTCACGGGCCCAGCCGCTCCGCGGCATGTGGGATCTTCCCGGACTGGGGCACGAACCCGGGTCCCCTGCATCGGCAGGCGGACTCTCAACCACTGCACCACCAGGGAAGCCCAGTGACCTACACTTTTTAAATAAAGATGCAAAATTATGCATTCTCCTCTGAGTTGACATTTGACATTTCTAGAACACAAATCCTTTTTTGAGCTGCTTTTTGTGGAATGGGGCTTCTCGAGCTTGGACAGGCTTGGGTTTCTCACCAGGGCGCCCAAGTGTAAGTGGGCCACAGGCAGGGAGGAAGGCGAGCCTCTGCAGATAGATTGCTCCACTTAGTGAAGGAGTCAGTTCAGTTCAATAAGCACTGTTTTCCCCTGAGCAGTTTGTGCTTAATTACTAAAGACTTAATCATGCAACTGGGACATTGTTAAAGATTTATGATCAATAATTATAAAATAATCATAATAATGGCTACTATTTATTGAGTACTTAATATGTGCCAGGAACTGTGTTAAGTGCTTTACATGCATCATCTCATTTATCCTCAAAACAACCCTAAGAGATAGGTGCTATTATTATCCTCACTTTTAAAACCTATAAAATGACATAGCAATTTATGAAAGTAGTATAGTACATTCTAGAAAGTTACAAATACAATAGGCAAAAATAAGAAAATGAAAACACCATATTCCTACTATTCAGAAAATATTAGTGTTAACATCTTAGTATGTGAACTTCTGAAATTTAGAAAACTTACTTATCTCCCACCAAGCCTAATTTTTAAGATTATTGTCTAAAAACATGATAAAGAAATTCTTTTTTTAGATGTAGAACCTGAACATTGGCCCTTTCTTTTTGTTTGCATTCCTGTTTTACTGTTATGTAAGCAGTACATAAACAGTACTGCATTCCTGTTTTACAGGAATCATAATCATTCCTGTCTGGGATGAATCCAGCTGAATATCAGACAGGTTGTATTCAGCAAAGGGCAAAAAAATAAACATATGAATAGATCCAAAAATTATTCCAATGTATCAGTTAGCTATTGCTGGGGAACAATCACAAAATCTCATTGGCATAAACAATAAGAATTTATTCTTGATTACATACCTTTGGGTCAGCTGCAGTGATTCTTATGCTACACGTCTGCAGATCAGCTGAAGTGGCTCATTTGGGGGTCCAGGCTAGAGGGTTAATAGCTATCATGGTTTGTTCTTCTCATAATAATGGCAGAAGCAAAAGGGCACAAGCCCAGTAGGGGATTAACTAGATAAACACATACATCCCAGAGGGTAAGTTAGATGTCAAGCCTGAAGTTAAAACGATGGGAAAGATCATACCTACCATGAGTGTCCCTGGCCCCAAGGCCAAGGCAAGGGTATAGATGTATAACAGTTCTACAGAGAAATGAAAAATTAGGACTAATTTAATCTACCATACTTCCTTCCATATGTGTATATTTATTTATCTACCCATCCATCTATCTTACAAATAAAAGCATAAATATATACACATAAGCATTATATACTATACATATATACACAGACATACAAACAAGATAAACTAAAACTTGTAGCTGTGTGTCAAAATTCTTTATGAAACACGAAAATGGATGGCATATGGAAGCAAGGTGATCAACTAAAGAAGGTAATGTAATGGACCTGGTATAAACTGAGAAGGTTTTGGAGAGTGTTATGTGTATTGAAAAACATAATAAAGAGTACATATAGAAGCATTTCAGGGACAGGACCAACAGAAATTTGATGAGAGATTGGATACTAGGGACGAGGATGGGGGGAATTAGGGTTAAAATGGAGTGAATGAGAAGATATTAAAAATATCTACAATTCTGTGAGCCTAGGGAACTTGGGGAATCATACTAGCATGGACCAGAAGGAATTTGTGAAGGGTGACTGGAGAAGGGTTGGTCTTTTCATGGTTAGGTTTCAGATATCAGCAAACATCAAATAGGTCATGGTCTCCAGATGACTGGGTTTGGTGGTGTGTTGAGACAGGAGCACTAACTAGCTGTTCTTGTGACCATGGCCCAGTTCCTAATATCTCTTCCAGCTCTTAAATTCATAATCCTTTTACCTTTATTGAGACTTAGAGTTGGATCAATCTGAACGAAGTATTTTCCCAAAGAGTTTAGAAAGAGAGAAAAGAACAAGATTTATATGTGCAGGGTCAGATGATGTCCTCCAGATAAATGTTCTTGGCCGGCATAGTGTTGTTGTTCTTGTTTCTTTTTTATTCTTTTTCTTTCTCTTTCTTTAACTTGAGAACCTGTAGGCTGAATATACTTCTCTGGTCCAGCCACAGACTCCAGAAACCCCTCTTGTCTTAAATCCACCCACTTCACACGTTTACATTAAGTCCTAGACATGGAAGACTTTTGGGATTTTGATCCCTGTCCTAAGGCTTAGGGTTTACTAATTGCTGATGAGAAGGTGGAAAATACTCAAAGAAAATCAGGAAAAACCAGAGGTAGGGGAGCACTGAGTCATCAAAGTTGAAATTAAATAACATTTTAAAGACGTACTAAAATTAGCTGATTGGTCCAGAAAGCTGAAAAGTCAAGCTTGTTAAAATCTTTGTTGTTCCTTTAAAATTTGATGAGATTTTCAAGTCTGCCAAGAGTGGAAACAATATCTTTTCTATGTTCTGAAACTTTATCTTACAGTTAGGTAACAATGCTACCCTCTACAGGTGCTTTGTCAATTTCAAAAGAAAGAAAAGGAGGAAAGGGCATGGACACGGAAGAAAAAAGAGAACAAAGGATTTAAAGTTGCCTCACTGTTCCAAATAATAATAGAGTTCTTGTCTAGAATAACCCAGGTGGAACAGATCTTTTTGCACACTTAGCACTTTTCCAGAAGCAATGAGAAATGTGGAAATAGGTTTCCTACGTGTGGATGTATTCAAGAAATACTCTTTTTTTTTTTCATTAACTATTTTCTCTAGCTTAAATGTCTCTCCTAACAAGCCCTTTTTCTGTTCAATCCCTTCTGTAGAAATGACTTGTTGATGGTCTGTCGCCAGTTGAACATGGAAGAGTCTGTGGCTGAGATCATGAACCAACTGGGCGCTGATGAAAATGGGAAGATTTCCTTTCAGGATTTTACAAGGTGCCGCATGCAGCTCGTCAGAGAAATTAGGAAGGAGGAAGTAGGCCTTTCTGAGAAGTCAGACAATTCCTGTAAAAAGAAGAAGCTGAGGGACAGAATTGCTTCCTGGCCCACGAGCAGTGACAACAGTTTGGGTAGGTACAACCCCGTGACAGTTCATAATGCACCCCTGTCCCCACTTCGTGACCTTCGTGAGACTGGCCTGCCCAGCCTGATGCCTGCTTGTCCCCAGGCTGTCCTCTGGACCACACTTGCTCTGGGTGAGCGCTTGCTAATCCCCCAGTTCTGTCCTGTGGCTTCCCAGTTCCTGGTTTACTGCTTTCTTTATTTTAGTTCTTCCATTTCCCAAGTGTGATCATGCACTCAAATAGCTACTGGGGAGGAAGGGCAAACTGGATGGGAAAGGTGGTAATTGAATCAGCAGGCCTCAGAAACTCTTTAGGGACTTCTTCAAAGCTTGGTTCAGATCTGCACAGTGAAGTTTTTAACCATTTCTTTTTTATTTAATGTGTAAAAATGTTTCTACAAACTGTTTTCCTGTTCCTAAGTATTATTGTTTCCTACTAATGCAAGATAAGCAACTAGAAAGAAAATTCTGAAAAATGTTGATAATTACTGAAGCTGAGTGATGGGAACATGGGGTTTATTGTACATGTTTTTGAGAACTCAAATATACATATTTTTAGTATGTTTATAAAAAGTTTAAAAGAAAAAGTGCATCTTAAAGGGATAGCCTGAACCAAGGGATACAGGAAGTATCTGAATTTTCTGCCTATACTTTAGGGAACTTTTTTTCCTTGCAAATGTCTCCTGGATCTCCCTCTCTGTTTCTTTCTCCGCTCGGTAGATCTAGTGGCAGGAAGTGAAGCTCCATGTTAATTGTCCATCATTTGTTAAATACATACTAATTAGCTTGGATGATTCTGTACTGCCCCACAGAACAGACACACACACACACACACACACACACACACACACACACACACACACACACACACACACACACACACACACACAGACATGCACACCCTGAATGATGTTCTGGGCAGTGGAATAATTGGGAGCATTATTATTGAGTAATTGAAATAATAAAAATACCCTCCTATCCCCTATGCCTTGCTATCTTAATGGATTCCATTTTAGCTGCAAATTAGGTATCTGGTAATTCATATGCTCTTAGTGCAATATGTAGAAATATTTAATTTTTGAACTAACATTTTTCTGAGTATTGGTGTATGTTCATTATAGAAAAATAAGGGGAAAAAGGCAAGCAGAAGAAAACAAAAACCATCCTTAATATCTTACTACCCAGAAATAACAACTACTGTTTACATTTCTCCCTCTCTTTCTCATGTGGTGTGTGTATGTGTGATTTAATTGTTTCTTACATATTTTTTCACATACTTTCCATATAATTTTGTATCCTGCAGTTTTTCCTCTGCATTTTCCTCATGCTTTTAAATAGCATTAGAAAACATGATTTGTAATGGTTACATCATGTAAAATGGACACTAAGAATTGGTTTATTAAATGAAAGGATGAGTAGAATTCTTTTTGCTAAGCTGTATTTTCTAATTTTTCTGCCAAGAACTTGGACTTCTTCTATAAGTACATAAGCACACACACATACATATATTTGAAGGGTTAAGTAAACTGTGGTACGTTTCAACAATTGAATACCATATAGCCATTAAAGTAATATATAAATGTGTATCAAATGTGTTTACAGAAGGCATACTTGTATGAAAAAACATTATACTAACTGTTGAAAATTGTATTTTAATGTGTGGTGTTTATAAAATATCTTGAAAGGAATGGTTTTGATAGAATTGCTGCCCACATCTAATTGGTTTGACCGTCTCATAAGATTGCCCCAACTAAAGAAAGAGTTGAAAAAAACTCCTTTTTATCCTTTTCTATAACCACATACTCTTAGAGAAAGAAGAGGTGAGAGGAGGTGAATCGTAAAACGTATCATGAACTGAGGAAATGCCAGCACACATAAGACCATTTACCAATTTATCCTGGTAGTTAAAGCTTCAGAGGCAGCTTATGTGAGTGGGAATCCTGGTTCTGTCACTTACTGCCTACACAGCACTAGAGAAGTTACTTAATCTCTCTGTGTCTCAGTTTCCTCATTAAGTATTACATGAGAACAATTATTGTTATTTGGAGGAATAAAGAAGCTAATATAGGGCTTCCCTCGTGACACAGTGGTTAAGAATCCGCCTGCCAATGCAGGGGACACGGGTTCGAGCCCTGGTCCGGGAAGATACCATGCGCCGCAGAGCAACTAAGCCCGTGTGCCACAGCTATTGAGCCTGCGCTCTAGAGCCCGTGAGCCACAACCACTGAGCCTGAGTGCCACAACTACAGAAGCCTGCGCGCCTGGAGCCCGTGTTCCACAACAAGAGAAGCCACCACAATGGGAAGCCCACGCGCCGCAACAAAGAGTAGCTCCTAGTCGTCGCAACTAGAGAAAGCCTGTGCACAGCAACAAAGACCCAACACAGCCAAAAATAAAGAAAATAAAATTTTTTTTTTAATTTTTAAAAAGAAGCTAATATATGGAAAGCACATGAAACGGTGCCTAGCATAGCAAGATAAGCTATAAGCCCTAGATGCAAGTTAAGTTAATATTGTTATTATTATTACTACTCAGTTTTATTTCCTGGAGATTGTCACAATTACACTCATGTTGGAAAACAACTTCCTGTTCAGTCTAATGTGAATCAAATACATTTAAAAATCTATAATAATTAAACAAAGCTTTATGTGTTCAATCAGTCCCTCTCTTTTCTACATCATCAATCTTTCCTTCTGATTCTATATAGATAAACTCTAGTATCTCACATCTTGAGGTCAGGAGAAACATTTTCTTGACTGCATGTGCCTAACTATTGTCCCACTTCTCTGCTCCTCTTAACAGTTAAACTTTTGGAGGAGTCTGTCTACACTGAATGCTTATCTGTCCTTACCTCTCATTCTTCCTTCAGCCCACTCTTCCCAGCTCCAGTCATCAGCACTCCACTGACCCTGCTCTTACTGCTTTCACATTGTCCGACCCAGTGGTTCCTCCTCTGTCCTCATCTAGATCTTTGGCATTGGCTCAGCTGACTACTCCTTCATTCAGCTGCAGTTTATTTTCCTGGACTTCTCAACATGACATTCTCCTGGGTTTCTGCATACTGTTTTGATTTCCCTCTCTCTCTGTCTGTCTCTCCCTCCCCCTCTCTTTCTTCTTTTTTACTCCTCTTCTCCTGGACCACTTCCAAATTTTGAGGTGCCTTGGAGTTAAATTTTCTCCCTAGATGATCTCATGTGGTCTCATGATTTTAAATACTGTTTTTGTGCCAGTGACTCCCAAATGTATGTATCTAGCCCTGCCCTTTCCCTTGAGCTTCAGAATCAGGTAAAATTGATACATATTCCTGCATATCTTATAGACGACTCAACCTTAACATTGTCAAAAAGTTTTTTTTTTTTATTTTTGCGGTACGTGGGCCTCTCACCGTTGTGGCCTCTCCCGTTGTGGAGCACAGGCTCCGGATGCGCAGGCTCAGCAGCCATGGCTCGTGGGCCTAGCCGCTCCGCAGCATGTGGGATCTTCCCAGACCGGGGCACGAACCTGTGTCCCTTGCATCGGCAGGTGGATGCTCAACCACTGCGCCACCAGGGAAGCCCCAAAAAGTATTTTTGATTCCCTTCCCTACCCTTCCTCCCAGGGTCGTTTCTGTCCCAGATATCCCCACCTAGGAAATATCACCATCCACTAGTTTGCTCAAGCCAGCAAGTCCCATTGCCTCTTTTGCCAAAGTGCTTCCAGAATCTGTCCACTTCCTTGGCTCTCCTGCCACCACCCTCTTCTAACACCATCATGTCTTACCTTGGCTACTAAAAGAGCCTGTAACTGGCCTCCCTGATTCTTCCCTTGACTCCTTACATTTCATTCTTTACCCTGCAGTCAGAGTGGTCTTTTAACATTATGAAAACATGCTTAGGTCATTCCTGTGCCTACAGTGCTCCATGGCTTCCATATGAACTCAAATGAAGTCCAAATTCCTTACCGCAGTCTACCCCGTTCCCACCGCTCTAAGTTGATCTCATAGCAATTCCCCTGACTTCTTTTGCAAGCTTCAGCCACACTGACCTTCCTGCTATTCCGCTAACTTAGCAAATTTAGCCGGCCGCCAACCTATGCCCTGGCTTTTTCCTCTCATCTAAAACACTCTTCTTTCTGACCTTCTCTTTCTGACGTTCTCTTTGCATGGCTGAGTCTTTCCTGTTATTCAGATTCCAGCTTAAATATTCCCTCTTTGGAGAGGCCTTTCCAAGCTAATGTAACCTCTCCTCATTTACTCCTTCACATGCCCTTATGCTTCATACCACTAATTCTTATCTGACATTATATTATATGCTCACTTGAACATTTATTTATCCATCTCCCCCAGTGCAATAAAAGTTCTGCTAGAATACTGATGGCCTTGCTGGGGTCCTGCTATACCCCAGCACTTAGAACAGTGCCTGGCCCATGAGACATGCTCAATGCGTATTTGTTGAATGAATGAATGAGCAATGCACTGTGTTCATGCTCTTTTAGGGCTTCACAGAAGTGCAATGCATAGTTCCAGACACTAAGTAACTTACAGTTTAATTGTGGAGTCATAAGCACATGACAAATTAGGTAGCAGTAAGGTTTAAATTAGAGTCAGTGAAACTTTAAAGGCCATTGAATGGTGCAGAAGATAAGGTCCATAAGGAGATCTAAGAAATACCGTGAGCAGGAGTTTCAGGAAAGGGTTGAGATTTCACCTGTGACTGCATTGTGAAGAGAAGTAGAAAGAATGTTGTGCTGTTGTGAGAAAAGCCTGAGAAAAACTTAAGTTTAACAGTTAAGTGTCAGAAAGACTTTATTGTCAGCCCTAACATTTCACAGCACATCTCAGCAGGGAGTCGAGTTGACAGAAAAAGACCTGTCAAAACATTACAGGCTCTACTTGGAAGAGGAGTTTCGATAGATTCATTTTTCCCAAATGTTTTCCTCAGAACACTGATTTCAAGAGATGCTCATAAATATTATGTGAAGAAAGAATTTCTTCGACAAATACATTTGAAAACTTTGGGTTAAATTAGATGAAGAGTTTACTTGGAGACATCTCGGAGTCTTTAATGTGCTAACATTTCCTGTGAATCTCCAGGAGAAGAATAAAATACATAGCATTCCCCACATTTAATTGACCTTAAACTTTTATTTACAAATCTTCTCTTTGACCTTTCTCAAATATACTTTGGGGAAAAATTAAGATATCTGATCAACTAAATCATAATAGATTTTTGTATCATTTTATGTCATTTTAGAAATAATATTCAAAATTTTTTGTCTTTCAGGCACCAGCTATATAAAATTTAATAGTTATAGCAATAATAAAAAAGGTTAAAAATTACCAATATTTACTATGCACAAGGCAATTTTCTAGGAACTAGTATTATATGCTAAACTGATAAATCCCCAGGTTCACCACTGAGTTGCTGTGGGACTTAGGCTACATTCCTGATTATTCTGAGCTTCACTTCTCTTATCTCTAAAAGTAGAGTAGGGGCTTCCCTGGTGGCGCAGTGGTTGAGAGTCTGCCTGCCGATGCAGGGGACATGGATTCGTGCCCCGGTCTGGGAAAATCCCACATGCCGCGGATAGGCTAGGCCCATGAGCCATGGCCGCTGAGCCTGTGCGTCCGGAGCCTGTGCTCCGCAACAGGAGAGGCCACAACAGTGAGAGGCCTGCGTACCGCAAAAAAAAAAAAAAAAAAAAGTAGAGTAGTAATACCTGCATTATAGGGTATTTGGAAGGACTTAGTGGGATATCACTTGTAAAGTTCTTACACAGTGCCTGTTCACATTAGGTTTTCAATAAACAATAACATTACGTTAATTATCATTATCATCTCTAATCCTTGCGACTACATTCCAGGTTTAGAATAGAACCCTCCTTATGTAGAGGAGGACAGTGAGGCTCAGAGAAATTCATTGATTTGCTCTAAGCCACACAGCTACTAAGGAGTTGAGAACACTAAGACATCACTTATTGAAAGAGATAATTCTTTGACTCCCCTGCAACTTTTGCTTAGAAATTTCATCTTCATGACCAAGATGCAAACTAAAAAGAGCACTGCCATCTAGAGACCACTTCCAGCAATTGCAGACACATGGTGCCCAGGGTCTTGAGGAGGGATCTGAGGACAAGGCCTGTTAGAGAAGCCCATCTCTTTGGCAGCAAAGTGACAGCATGCATTATGCCAAAATAGTTATAAGGTTGTGTGTATGCTACCTAATTTCCCATTGGAAAATAAATAATCTAGATTCGTTATAATTATTTGTAATTTTCATTTAAAAATTTTGTGGTTAAAAGCTTTTCATTTTGGGGGGAAAGGATAAATTGGGAGATTGGGATTGACATATACACACTACTATATATAAAATAGATAACTACAACAAGAACAGGCTCTTAGTTCCCATAATATGACTAGGTGAAGGAAAATGCAATAAAATATGATCTAAAGGGAAAAAAATAATAAAATAGACAACTAATAAAGACCTACTGTATAGCACAGGGAACTCTACTCAAAAGTTTGTAATGGCCCATATAGAAAAAGAATCTAAGAAAAGAGTGGATATATGTATATCTGATGCACTTTACTGTACACTGAAACTAACACAACATTGTAAATCAACTATACTCCAATAAAAATTAAAAAAAATTTTTTTTCATTTAAAAATTTTTAAAATTTAAATCACATATAAAAAATTGTGATTTAAATTTTTTTTCAATTTTCTTTGTGATGAGGGAAGACTCTGGAATTTTAAAAAATTCCTAGCATTAGGTATTTATGTATGTTAGCAATTCCAATAGAACCTTTATTCAAACGTGCCCTTTTAAATAAACAGTTTTTTACTTCAACTAAGCTGTGAACTTTAGACATGATTTCTACATATTCCTGTCAAATGTGTGAATTATGTGAAAGAGGTATTGCTTCAGGGTGATGACCACTAAAAAAAAAAATGGCTGAATTGTCTGCGGAGAGCTGATATGAGCCTGCAAGCTTGCCTAATGAGGTCTGTGCTTTTCATATCTTTGGGAGCACTTTTTTTCTTCCTTTGGTCAGGTCTCAGAGAGTCCAGGAACTTATTTGAATCAAATCCCTATGGTTTTAAAACATTGCTTAAGACAGCAGACATTAAAATCTGCTAATTAATGCAACTAAATTTAACTTATGCTAAGATTAGAACACTGGGCACAGTTTCCAATAACCTGTATCTTCAAAGATGCTTTATTGGCCTTTCCTTGGTATATATTCCCACCTGATGTGTCAGCTTCATTAATTACTGCTCTGATAGTGCCCCTGTGGTCCAAAAGGAGCATATAAAGTACTTAAGTTTCTTGGAGAAACTAATAGGAAGAATTTTCCTTAATGGAACTCAAAGTAAAAAGTTAGATCAAAGAATACATAGTTAGACAGGAAGGACTCCAAACCCCACAAGTCTGAGGAAGATAATGTAAGGAGATATCCTGATTCCTTGGCACATTTAAAGAGACAAGCAACTCCCTGAATTTTGGTTTAGTATCTTGCTTTTAAAAAATTAAAACTAGGGCTTCCCTGGCGGCGCAGTGGTTGAGAGTCCTCCTGCTGATGCAGGGGACACAGGTTCGTGCCCCGGTCTGGGAAGATCCCAAATGCCGTGGAGCGGCTGGGCCCGTGAGCCATGGCCTCTGAGCCTGCGCATCCGGAGCCTGTGCTCTGCAACGGGAGAGGCCACAACAGTGAGAGGCCCGCGTACCGCAAAAAAAAAAAAAAAATTAAAACTAAAATTAGTTAATATATGCAAAACCTGTCTAGTCCTGAAACATCCTAATTTTTTCAGAATGAATGGTACTCTTAAATATTGTTGGGGTTTTGTCTATGTGTATAAATATTTTTCTAAACTCTTAAAACAGGTTAAATTAAGTGAGACAGAGGGCATTTTCCAATTCAGCTGCACTGACACTAGTATGTAGAGTTATGGCTGGTAAATTTAGAGAATCAAATGTGGTTTAAACTCTCTATGGACTCTGGATGAGAAATTAATAATTAACACAGAGTCTTTTAAATAAAATCACTCATTGAGAGTGTTTCATTGTTAAAAATACTGCCCAGTTAGCATAAAACCAGACTAAAGTCACAGCAGTTTTTAGCCCAGTTGAAGTTTTCAAGAAGTTTGGTTTTTTGTTGGTGGTACTGGTAGTTTTTTACATACTCTAAGCCCTATGTCATAGGGTTAACAATATGTTTATTTAATTTATCCTACCCCTAGAGGCTTCTACATTCTTTAAATAATAGGTACCATGTTAACGTTCTTCTGTTGCATACTGAGAATACTGTCAACGACTGTCTGTAGATTGACTGTTTTTAGAGTTAATTTGGGTAGATTTAGTTCTTGATTAACTTAGTCCACTTGTATCCCTTTTTATTAATCATTGTCCTTCCTGGCCTTGAGCAGTTCCTAATACCCACTGATTCACCTGTTCATACTTCTCAGATTAGACCTGCCATGGTCCAGATCTGGGTCTTCCTCCCCATCCTCTGAATTACTGCGGTTTCCTTCTAACAGTTCTTTTTGTCTAATTCCAGTTGATGCTGCTATGACTTCCAAATATTTTAAATACGTACTTATGGTAAAAATGCACTGATTCTCTCTTGCCTACTTAAGAGACTCTCTGAACTCTTTTGGATGTCAAGACTCCTTACCATCCAGTGGGCTCATCCTACCTTACTCCATCTTGTTCCCCATTACTTCTTCACATGGACGCTTAGCTTCAATAATGCTGGCCTTCTAATTGATACATTCTCCTCAAGCCTACGTTTTGAGTTTTGTTCCTTCTGTACTATATTAGGTAGAGCTTTTTGGTGACAAGCCACAAACCCTCAACACTAATATTTTGAAGGAAAAGGGGAAGGGGAGAAGGAGAGGGAGGGAGGGGAGAGGGAGAGAGAAAATGTGAATATATTGGAGGATCTAGGCAGTTAGATCTAGCATGAATAGCTCCAGAGATTCAATGCCATCAGTCTTCTTCTTTCCCTGTTTCAACCCTTTCCCTCAGAAATAGCTTTATTCTCAGGCTCCTGTGGCCTACAGCAGCCCCAGGATTACTCCCGTTCTGTTGAGTAACTACAAGAGAAAAGAGTGATCTTTCTCTTCACAGCAGCTCCACAAAATTCCTGGAAATTGGTCTCATTAGGTCTTCTTGGGTCATATACCTATCCTTGAACAAGTCCCTGTGGCCAGAAGAATGCAGTGGTCTGATTGGCCAGGCCTGGACCACACACTCAACCTATAAGATTGGAGTGGAGTTGTTTCTATCCACATCATATGGACTGAGAGTTGAGGAAAGGAGGGAGGGAATCAACGTACTGTCACCACAAGAAGAGTAAATGGATGCAGGGCAGGTAAAAAGAGCAGATGGCCACCACATGGTCCTATGTGTAAATCTTGCCTCCTATCTTTTCATTCAATATATACTCTTGCAATCCTCAAAAGGCTTTAATAATGCTACATTAAACTGACATGTACACATATATTTTGCAACTAGGAGATTCACATGTGTCTTGTCATAAAGCCAAATTGTAAAAATTTTAATGCATTCTGTTTTTTAAATGTGCTTCTGTTATATCCTATGCCTATCCGTCACTGTAATTATGAACCATCCTGTGTTATAATTGTACATTTATATTTCTTTCTTCTCAACTAGATTATGTATCCTGGGTGAATAACAGAGAGCCTCACACATGCCAAGCACTGGATGAACGTTTGATCAATAAATTAACATATCAATGAGCAAAACTGTTTGATACTCATAGTCCCTAGTCTTAGGTTTAGTAACTTTGCTGATTTATTGTCAGTCTTCAAAGCATGGGCCTCTTTCTTTGAGGTAGAACTATTCCTTTCAAATAAGACATGTGTTTGGACCTAGGCATTTTTTTAAAAGAAAATTAGTCCAAGTAATGTGTTACAGATCAATCTTTTCAAGATTAATTTTTTCCTTTAAATCTATTCTTATCTTGAAGTTATAGTCTCAAGCTGGATATAATAAAAGTACCAGAACATTGAGTTCATTTCAGCTAGTGTCTAGTAGGTGCCTTCACTGTGACACTTGCTGCTAAAGTGACAAAAGGAGAAGGTTTGCTGTCCTTGATTGAAAAATATGGCCACAATATTTTTCAGCTCTTTTCCCACACCCCTTGAATCTAGGGTGGCTTTGTGGTTTATTTCGACCAACAGAATGTGGCAAGAGTGAAATTGTGCGAGTTCTGGAGCCTAGGCTTCAAAATGCCTTGCAGCTTCCTGCTTCACCTCTTGGAACATTCCTGCAACCATGAAGGGAAGTCTGGGCTAGACTAACAAATGGTGAGAGACCGCACAGAGAGGCCCAGCCAATAACCAGCATCGAGGCCCCAGACACATGAATGTGCACATCATAGTTTCTCCAACCCCAGTTGAGCTATCAGATGACTGCAAGTCACGTTAATGATCCTAGGTGAGATAAGATGGAGAACTGCCCAGGTGAGCCCAGCCCAAATTGTTGACCCCAGAATCACAAGAAACAGTAAGTTGCAGCTGTTTCAAGCTACTAAGTTTTGTGATTGCTTGTTACATAGCAGTAGATAAGTGATATATATATATATATATATATAGGGAATTACCCTTAAGAAGTTTGTGAAAGTATTATGAATATGAGGCAATACAAAAGACCCCAAGCCATCTGTAAATTAATTGCAATCCCTATCAAAATCCCAGTGGCATTTTGCACAGAAATAAAAAAAAATGAGCCTAAAATTTGTATGGAACCAGCCAAAGCAATCCTGAGAGAGAAGTACAAAGCTGGAGGTATTGTACTTTCTGATTTTAAGCTATATTATAAAGGCATAGTAATCTAAACAATATGGTAGTGGTATTAAAAACAGACACATAGACTAATGGAACAGAATCAAGAGCTGAGAAATAAACCCACACATATACAGTTAACTAATACTTGGCAAGAGAGCCAAGAATACTCAATGAGGAAATGATAGTCTCATTGATAAATGGTGTTGGGAAAACTGGATATTCACATGCAAAAAAATGAAATTGGACCCCTATCTTATACCACTCATAAAATTAACTTGAAATGGGTTAAAAACTTAAATGTAAGATTTGAAACTGTAAAACTACTAGCAGAAAACATAAAAGTTCCTTGATACTGTCTTGACAATGATTTTTTTTAATATGACAACTAAAAGCACACGCAACAAAAGCAAAAAATAAACAAGTGGGACTGCATCAAACTTAAAAGTTTCTGTACAACAAAGAAACAATCAGCAGAATGAAAAGGTACCCTACAGAATGGAGAATATATTTGCAAACCATCTATCTGACAAGCAGTTAATATCCAAAATATGTAAGTAACTTATACAACTCTATAGCAAAAAAAGAACAAACTATCTGATTAAAAATAGAGGACTTGAACAGACATTTTTCCAAAGAAGACATACAGATGACCAATAGACACATGAAAAAATGTTCAACATCACTCATCATCAGAAATATGCAAATTGAAGCCGCGAGATATCACACCTGTTAGAATGACTATCATCAAAGACAAGAGATAGGTTGTTGGTGAGGGTGTGGAGAAGAGGAAACCTTATGCACCGTTGGTGGGAATGTAATTAGTACAGCCACTGTCAAAAATACTATGGGGCTTCCCTGGTGGCGCAGTGGTTGAGAGTCCACCTGCCGATGCAGGGGACATGGGTTCGTGCCCCCGTCGGGGAAGATCCCACATGCCGCGGAGCGGCTGGGCCCATGAGCCATGGCCGCTGAGCCTGTGCGTCCGGAGCCTGTGCTCCGCAACGGGAGAGGCCACAACAGTGAGAGGCCCGCGTACCGGAAAAAAAAAAAATACTATGAAGTTTCCTCAAAAATTTAAAAATAGAATTAATATATGATCCAGAAATCCCACTTGTGGATATATATCTGAAGAAAATGAAAACACTAATTCAGAAAGATATCTGCACTCCCATGTTCATTGCAGCGTTATTCACAACAGCCAAGATAGAGAAACAACCTAAGTGTCCACTGATAAATGAATGATAAACAAGATGTGGTATATATGTACAATGGAATAGTATTCAATCATGAGAAAGAAGATCCTGCCATTTGCAACAACATGGAGGGACCTTGAGGGTATTATGCTAAATGAAATTAGACAGAGATACAGGCCTTCCTCAAAAAGCAAGAAAAAATCTCAAATAAACAACCTAACCTACTACCTAAAAGAATTAGAAAAAGAAGAACAAAGTCCACAGTCAGCAGAAGGAAGGCTATAATAAAGATCAGAGAAGAAATAAATAAAACAGAAATCCAAAAAAACAAAAGGAAATATCAGTGAAACCAAGAGCTTTTCTTTTTGAAAAGATAAACAAAATTGATAAACCTTTAACTAGGCTCACCAAGAAGAAAAGACAGAGGACCCAAATAAACAAAAAAAAATGAAAGAGGAGAAATAACAGATACCACAGAGATACAAAAAAATCGTAAGAGAATGCTATGAACAGTTACAGACCAACAAATTGGACAACCTAGAAGAAATGAACAAATATCTAGAAACATACAGCCTGCCAAGACTGAGTCAAGAAGAAGCAAAGAATTTGAACAGATCATTAGAAATGAAGTAGAATCTGTAATTTAAAAAAAAGAAAAGAAAAAGGTCCCTGCAAATAAAAGTCCAGGACTGGATGGCTTCACTGTGGAAGACTACCAAACACATAAAGAAGAACTTAAACCTATCCTTCTCAAACTATTCCAAAAATTTGAAGAGGAGATAACACTCCCAAATTTATTCTACAAGACTACCATTATCCTGATACGAAAACAGACAAAGACACTACAAAAAAAGAAAATCACAGGCTAATAACTTTGATGAATATTGATGCAGAAATCCTCAACAAAATATTAGCAAACTGAATCCAACAATACAATGAATGATCATAAACCTTGGTCAAATTGGATTTATTCCCGGGTTGCAAGGATGGTTTAACAGAGGCAAATGAATCAATGTGATACACCACATTATCAAAAGGGAAGACGAAAACCACATGATCATCTTAATAGACGCAGAAAAAGCATTTGACAAAATTCAGCATCCCTTCATGATAAAAACTCTCATCAAAGTGGATATAGAGGGAACATACCTCAACATAATAGGGGGCATTTATAACAAACCTACAGCCAACTAATACTCAGTGGTGAAAAGCTGAAAGCCTTCCCGGTAAATTCAGGAACAAGAGAAGGATGCCCACTATCAATACTTCTATTTAACATAGTATTAGAAGTCCTAGCCACAGAAACCAGACGATATATATATATATATATATATGTGTGTGTGTGTGTGTGTGTGTGTGTGTATACACACACACACTCACTCTCTCTCATCTACCTTGGAGTACTTGGGTGGAAAAGACTGAGAAACACTGTATTAAAGGATCTCTTTAAAAGTGTATGAACCTTGGAGCTTCTTTCTCTTCTAGTTTGTTTTCTTGGGCTGTTTAAGGCTTTTGACATTTGAGCTGACAATCACTCTGGTACCAGATAATAGCCTACAGAGTCCATCAGGGTCAAGGAATAAAGAGGATCTAAGGCTGCCCAAACACTGTCATGGTCACCAGCAAAGGCACTTTCTGGAGTGGCTATTGCAATGGCTTTGATAGTTTTAACAACAAAAAAAAGGAATAGAGGTTTCAACTCAGCATATACAGGGAAGCAATCCTGCAGGAAAATCTTGATTAGCCAGCAGCAGCTTCTATGTGGCAAATCTTGCTTTCAAATTATGAGTGTAATTAAGAATGTAACGTAATAATGGCCTTAATATATCTCACAGATTTAGTAACCTGAAGATCAGCAGCGTCCATTAAAACCAAACATTTTCCTTTTCCCTAACCCAGGGAAAGTGTGAAACACTAAAATAGAGAGAAAATCTGTTTGGGTTTAGTCTGAGAAGTCATGTCATTTGCCATGAACAGACTAAGCGACCTTCTGAACAAGGCAGTGGGATAGGATATTATAAATCGTTTCTCCCCCGTCCCCGGAATCACCAAGTTATGTCCTCATTGGTTATTTAAGGTGTTGTGTGTTCTCAGAAGATTGAACACACATATTAAAATGTAAGTATAAAACAGCTAACAAAACCAAAGACAACAAATGTTTTTGACATCATCTGAGACAGTGAGAATGATCAAGAGTCATTTGTATGTTACTTATCTATCAGAATGGAAATGTTTCTGTATTGGGTATATTTGAACTTCCAATTCTGTATGTGTATGTGCATGTAAACTTTAAATATTCTGCACTTAAGATGTCAAATTCTATTTATGGTACACTGGCTTTCATCTCTCCATCCTGAAGTCACTGCAGACAGAACAAAGAAACAAAGTATGATGTATTTTGTTTTTAAACTTCTAAGCAAGCATGTGTAAGATCAGTGGATTCTCAGGTATTTCTTGAGATATTAAATAATTTAGATTTGTCTTGTAGATTAATAGTACCTCACGTAATACAGTACACTGTTCTGTGGTGGTCTAAATTCTTGTAAAGTGATGTCTCAAGTAGTGCAAACTGGTTCTGTCTTACTTCCTGATTTTTGTCTTTTATCAGCATTTCAAGCTATTTGATGCTGCTCTTTTTGAATATATTATTTTAGCCTCATTCCCAGTGACATTAATCACTTCATTTTAGTCAGCAAAAGACAGAGTTCATGGAAATCCAGGTGTGTTTATCTCAGGTGGTAATCCTCACATGAAGGGTGCCAGTGATTACCTGTGTTGATTGTATCTTTTGAACTACATAGAACCCAATAAAATTGTTCATCTTTTTTCTCTCCAGCATGATTTAAGTGCACCAATTCGTTAAGTGTCACTGTTTTCATGGGATGTTGAAACCATTCCAATTTCAGTGGCAGTGATACAACTTGGCATGATTTTAGATACTTTTCATGGAATGAAAATGATTACTTGGCTGAGATAAAGGCTCAGTCTGCTCGCAGAAAGTATTTAGTTTGGCCAGACTATTTCATTGTCCATTGTTCATTCTAGAGAAACTGTCACTCAACATTATAAGCACAAAAGCACAGGAAGGCTTATTTTGCTTCCTGTTTTATCTCTTGTAAGACTACTGCAAGTTTGTTGGAGAACATAAATGAAAGAGCATTAATAAATGACTGTTTAAATCAGTTAAATCTTTATGGTTGTTTTGGAAGAATTTTGTATGGTTTCCAGTTGATCCATTTAAGTTTGCTATCTACAAGAAGATCTAGTTGAAGGAGAATTTAATCTGATACCTTGTGTATTTATTTAGCTCTCATTTATGAATACATATCAGTCAGTTCTAGATAAATTTTAATGCAAAAAATTACCATGTCAGATTTCTCTCTTGGTATTTATAATGTTTTCTTTGATTTATCTGATTTAAGATTTAGAGTACTTGATAAGATTTTGCCCTTGAATTATAAGATTACAGCCCAGAGAATCTGTTAAATACCATCTAGTTTCACCATCTGTTTAGTATAGATGAGGAAATGGAGAACTGGAGGATTAAATAATAACTGTTAGGTCACAGAGTTAGTTGGTGGCATGGCTGGGACTAGACTGGAGCTCTCCTGGCTCCTAGTTTGTTCTTCTGCTAATTCACACTGCTGTGTTCTTTCCTCTTTTTCTCTTGCTGTATTAACAAAAACTTAGAATTCCAACCTCTAGGATTGTTTGTTTTTCTATTAGGAATTTCTAGATAGAGATTTAGAACTCTGCACTCCCTGAACTCCTAAAGAGTAAATTTAATTACCAATCTCACCTACTTCAGTTGCTTTAATGCCACAACCAAGACACTCAAAATGCTTATGTTTTTCTAACACTTTACACTTTGCCCTTTTTTTTTTAGCTTAGGTTATACAATTCTTCAAGGGATTTTTTTCACTTAATCTCATTTGGATAACAGTAACTAGGTCTAGAATCTATGGATGTAAACATTAACCTTTTCACCTTGCCCTTTGTATGTCAACATAGTACTTAAATGTCATCTATCTCCAAACTTGCCACTAGATGGTACTGGTTCTTGGGCAAAAACCCTGATAAAAAAGGACCCCATTGTTAGTGTCCACCTTGCGTATGAAATTGAGACTATAGTTTATGGTATATACTTAGGTCTACAAGGCCACAGCCCTGGGATGGGTGGGGTCTCCCCTGAACAGGAAGGTGATTTCTGATTGTTCCTACCAGTCCATCACCTGGGAAAGAGTAGGTCCTCAGATACAGAAGTGTAGCTCAAAAGGAAGGGTTGCAAATGCTTACTGAGGGCAGGTAGACAACATAAATGAGTGAAGTTGACCAGATGGAGGCTCCAGCAAACTGGAGGACACGTGCCCATTTGCAAAGAGGCAGCCAATGCTCAACTACAGCCAAATGTGGGAATGGGAGCCAAATGTTTCCAGGCATTGTATGTGTGTGTGTTTGTGTGTGTGTATATATGTGTGTGTGTTCAATACCAGAAAATATTTTTACTTTTTAAAAATCTGATCTCTCCAAATTTTTAATACTGATGACTAAATTTTTTAAAAATGATTTTTGAGTAGAATCAACAAAATATAACTGTGGACCAGATATAGTTCATACCCACCAGTCCGCAGCTTCTGTCAGAAGGAAGTCTTAAGTCAACAGAGTAGGAGGTGACTTCTTTTTGAGCCTTCGCCCCTTGCTTTTTTAATAAGAGGAATTTGACTATCTAGTTTTATGCTCTTAAATGCTGGGAATTGGGATAATATCATAACGTAGGCTGGACTGGGAATTAGGATGGGATAGGGATAGTACCCACAAAAAGTAAATCTCCACTGATATGCCTGATTATCAAGTTTCATGCCATTTCTATGTTAATTTCTCCTTTTATGTTTATAAAATCTTTTATGAATGCTGCCACTTTGCTTTGTTTGTGGTATTAAGGAAGAACAATTGTCCATTCTCAGGCCACAATGTTGGAGGGGAAACAACTCTGCCTCTTCATGGCCTGGGAATGGTTGCAGGGATAATTAGAGGGAAATCCTGAAGGGGAAGGGGAATTATGGATGATAACAGTTGAGATTATGAGGTTCTGTTACATCATCTGTTGTGGAGATTTTCCCTCCATTGCCAGGTTTGTTTTTATTAAGTGAGTTGTCTGTCTTATACATTTCTGCTGATTTGCTTTGTTGTTGACTAAGCTGTACGCTTAGAGTCTACTCCTTTGGTTTATCCCAAGGAATGCTTTTGGCCTCATTTTTTAAAAGGCAAACACCAGAGAATATATTTAGCCTTATCAGTCATTCATACTGTGTGTTAGTAAAATGATCAGGTTTTTTTACTTGAGCTGGCTCTCTAATGAGGGGAATCCACAGGAGAGATTCTGAAGAACAAGTGGGAAGGGGGAGAATTAGTGTTATGGAAGAAACCTGAGGAAGGAAGAAGGCGGTAAGGCTGGCGAAAAACATTTTGTCTTTTTCACTTCTGCGTATGCCTGGTCTGATGAAGTCCCAATTCATCCAGTATGGCACAGATCAGTGTTTCCTAAGCTAAGCCTGATAGGCTTCCATAATTTGGGGAATAGGGAACTGAGATCTTAGAGCTGGAACAGGTCATAAGGAGGTCATAAGGCCCAAAGGAGCAATCAACTAAGGAGCACTAAGACATCTGAGGAATTCCTCTAAAATGAAAGATAGAGACCAAACAAGTAGAAAAACTTAAAGGGAACAGAGACTCTGTAAGGAGAATACTCAAAATAGTCCCTCTTTCATATACTGTGAAATACAGGAAAAAGTATTGTATCCATAAAAAAAAAAAAAAAACAGGATAAAGAGAAACATTAAAAAACCTGCTCTGGAAAAAACATAGCATAAATTATAAGCTCAACAAAAAGAATGAGAAATAAAGATAAGAATATCTTCTAGAAAGAGAAGCAGAGAAACAAAGAAATTTAAGATAGGAAAGAAAAGATAAAAATTAGAGGGCTGGTGCAGGATGTTTACCACCCAAATAATAGGCATTCTCAAAAGAGCAAAGAAGACACAGGGGGAGAAATCGTCAACAAAATGGTCCATGAATTGTCCTCCAAACTGAAGAATGTGTTTCCTGATAGAAGGGGCTGACCAAGCATCACCTACCACAGAATTTTAAGACACACATCATTGTGAAATTTCATAACACTAGGGACAAAAAAAAAAAAAAAAGATTCTTCAAACTTTCAGAGGAAAAACAAAAGAGCACAAGTATAAAAGATTTGGAATCAGAATGGCTTCTGACTTCTCAAAAACAATGACAGACATTAAATTAGCATTGTCTTCAAAAGTCTGAAGAATTGTTTCCAACTTAGAATTCTTTACCAACTATTAATGAAGTATAAGGATAAAATATAAATGTTTTCATGCATGCAAAGTCTCAGAAAATTTATTTCCCATGCCTAATTTCTTAGAAATCTACTAGACCTCCCAAAAAACGGAGTTAACCTAGGAAGAAAAATACATGGAATCATGAAACAAAGAGTGAAAACAAGTTAGAAGTGAAGCATAATGGTCTTTGGAACCAGTCTGGACTACAGCAGGTCAAAAAGCTCCAGATAAGTTTTTCTGACTAAATTTGATGGAATATCTCTGCATCTTAAATTATTAAGAGGAGGTTTAGATAATTAGCTAAGAAACTGAGGCTGAATTCATGATACGTAGAAAACTAAACAAAGATACAAAGTATTAATTTTAGGGAAAACAAGATTATTCAAGAAAAGAAAAGTAGGCATGGCCCATTTGTGAATATGTAGTTTACATCATCATAATTCACACAAGTCATATTTTAAAGAACAAATATGGATTCCCATATCAAGTAACATGATTAGATATCAGGATATATCTTCCAGCTGAAACAGGTTGTAAAGCTGAAATGACTATAGTTTTAAAGCCCTCCTTTAACACCCTGAATATCTAGTGAAATAGTAAAATTTGTGAGTCTAAAATATGTCAGTGAGGAAGCTTGGAGCATCAAGCCACTTTTACCTTGAGATTATTGTCTGAACCTGGTAAAATTGAATTTTGGATTACATGACCTTGTGGGTTCTGGGAACAGAAGACAAATTCCAAGGACTGCTCAGGTAGGGAATTTTATAAAATATACCTTTATTTCAAGTACTAGAATATTAGAGGGCTCTACCCTTTGTGTAAAGTTGAACCAGAAGTCTACAACCCTCAGAGTATTCTAAGAGAAGTTGCCTTGGAGATGAGTAAAGCAGTTCTAAAAGTATCTCCACAAATAATTTTCCAAGGAATACGGGCAACTCAGTATCTAAAATTACTAAGTATATCAGGAGACTACATACCATGAGCCGGAATTAACATAAAAAACAAAGCCACCAAGATTTCATTTATTGGAATTATCAGACTCAGAATATAAAGTAATTATGTTTACTATGTTCAGAAAGAAAATATAAGGTAGAAAAAGGAAACCAAAAAACCAAGCAGATTTGAAAAAGAACCAAATGGACATCTAGGAATGAGAAATGTTATAGTTGAAATAAAACAATTAAAATTAACAACAAATTAGTTAGAGATAAAGAGAGAATTAGTGAAATAGAAAAAACGTTAGACGACATTATAAAGCACAGAGGAAGAAACACATGTAAAAGGTAAAATATGAAAGAGAGACATAACATAAAATTGGATTCTCAGAAGAAGAGGAAAGAAAGAATGAAGCAGAATAAGCATTTGAAGTAATGGCTTAGAATTTTTGAAAACTAGATACTAACCAGTAGATTCCAAAATCCCAATGAGTCCTGAGCAGGAAAAATTACAAGAAATATACATATCAAGTAACATAATTAGATAATTAGACACATTACTGTGAGCCTGTAGAACACCAAAGATAAAGAGAAAATCTAGGCAAGTATTTTTTTAAGAGGCAGATTACTTTCAAAGGAGCAACAGTTAGGCTGAGAGCGGACTCTCAAGAATAATGCAAGACAATGGCATTCCTCTGTCCTCTGTGTATTGAGAAAGGTAATTGACAAGCTAACACACCATACCCAGCAAAAGTATCTTTCAAGAATCAGGGTGAAATAAAGACATTTAAAGACAAACATGAACCTAGAGAAGACCTTCATTAAGATAAATTCTGAAGGATATATTTAAAACAAAATGAGAGTGGTTCCAGATAGAAGTTCTGAGTTGGAAGGGAGAAAGAAGAATAAAGAAAGTGTTAAATATGTGAATAAACTTAAATAAACAGTAAAAAGCAATAATACTTTTCTTGGAGTTTTAAGAGAAAATAAATATTCAACAATAGAAGCATATAGGTTGAGAGTGGGATGAATAGATTTTAAGTTTTCTAAGGTTCTTATATTGTCCAGAGCTAGGTAAAGATATAGATAAACTTTAGATTTTGATAAATTAAGGATGTATGTTGTGACGTCTATCATAATCAGTAAAATAGAAAGCATTTAACTCTCAAACCTATAGATGTAAAATATAGAATGAGAAAATGTTTCAAAAGGCAAGTAAAAAGAAAGAAATATAGAACAAGTAGACATATAGGAATAACAAAATAAGATGAAAAGAGATTAATCCTTCTATTAGTATTTCAATTACATGTAAATAGATTAAATTCTATAGTTAAAGACATAAGTGGTAAGAGTGGATTGTAAAAATCTGCTTATGGGCTGTTTATAAGGGATAAATAAAAAACCAATGAGGGACTTCCCTGGTGGTCCAGTGGGTAAGATTCCATGCTCCTGATGCAGGGGGCCCGGGTTCGATCCCTGGTCGGGGAACTGGATCCCATGTGCATACTGCAACTAAGAAGTCAACATGCCGCAGCTAAAGATACCACATGCTGCAATGAATATCCCACATGCCGCAGCTAAGACCTGGCACAGCCTAAATAAATAAATAAAAAATAAATAGATATTTTAAGAAAAACAATGAAAAGCTTGAAAGAAAAACAATGGCAAAATGTATGTTAAGGCTTCCTCAACAAAAGAAATCTGGAGTAACTATAATAATAGGAAACAAAATTGTCTTTAAGTTAAAAAGTAGGGTGTGGGTTTTTTTCCTGACACCAAATAGATCACTCTAATACTAAGTCTCTGATTCTCTGACCCAACCAGGTTTCCTACAGTTCAGTTCAACTCTGATGCTACCTGGAGTTAGCACAGACCCCACAAGTTAAGGCATCAATCCCACAACCCTGCCTCAACTTCAGACATCACCCACAAAGGGGATCCCCAGGCTACCTGTACCTCTTCCTGGCCAACTACAAATTCGGGGGTTTTCCACAACACCCTTCTCAGGTTTTATAATTTCTAGAATGACAATAGAACTCAGTAAAGTGCTATACTTATTATTACAGTTTATTGTAAAGGTATAATAATTGAACAGCCAGATAAAGAGGTATATAGGGCAAGACCCAGAGAATCCCAAGCACAGGAGCCTCTGTCCCCATGGAATTGGGTTGCACCACCTTCCCAGCACGTAGATGTGTTCACCGACTTGGAAGCTCCTGAGCCCCATTGTTAAGGGGATTTTATTATGTAGCCATGGTTGATTAAATCAACTGCTGATGGCTGAACTCAGTCTCTTGCCCCTATAACTCCCCTTCTCCAGTCCGTTTGAGTCATCTCATTAGTATACAAATGATACTCTTACTCAGGAAATTCCAAGAATTTTAGGAGCCCTGTGCCAGGAAAAGGGAGCAAAAGCCAATATATATTTTTTATTACACCACAAAAATTTCAAAATGATGAAGGATTAAATTCACCAAAAAGATGTAACAATTTTAAATTTGTATTTACCCAATAAAGTCTCAAAATAAATGAAGTAAAAATTGACACCTATAAGAGAAATCTACCAATCCATAATCATTATGAAGGATTATTAGAATATTTCTCATTAATTGCTGGAATAAGCAGACCAAAACAAACAAACAAAAGCCAAAATAAATAAGGCTCTGTAAGATTTGAACAACCCAATTAATAAACGACCTAATGGTCATATAAAGCAGACTCCATCCAACAACTATAAGATATACTTCTTTTTTCAAGTGTACATGGAACATTTGTAAAATTTGATCATGTACAGGCCATAAAACAAGTCTCAACAAATTTAAAAGGACTGAAATAACATAGGCCATGTGTTCTGAATATAATGCAGTGAATCTATAAATCAAAACACTACCAAAACCCCATATGATAGGAAATTAAGAACATACCTTGAAATAGTTCCTCGATCTATGACAAAATTATGAAAATAATTTGAATTGAAATTCAAAATAATTTGAAGTGAAAGATTATGAAAATATCAATTGAAATGCAGCACTTAGAGGAAATTTTATAGCTTTTTATGCATATATTAGAAGACAAAAGAAAAAAAGACTGAGTTGAGCATCCATTCCAAGAATTTAGAAAGAGAACAGCAAAATAAACACAAATACAAGAGAAGAAAGGATATAATAAAGATAACCCAAATCAATGAAATAGAAAACAAGCACACAATATAGAGAGAGGCACAGTATAGACTAAAGATAGGTTTTTCTAAAAGATTTATGAAATTGATAACTTCCTGGCAAGAATGCTAAAGTGAAAAAAGATAAGGCACAAATAGTTGTTAAAGGAAAAATAAATAAATAAAGACCATTAGAGAGCAAGGATTGAATACTGAGTGGGAAAGTTTTACTGCCAAACAGGCAACCCAATCAAGCATGGAGTCCAGGAAGGCTCTCCAGGTTGAGGTCAGAGGAAAAGAAGACCATGAACTCTCTTGGTCCAGCATTAGGAATGCAAAGCACCTGGGCACTGTTGATTAGCAATATCTGGGTTTGTTGGCTGAGGTCATATGCTATGTAGGCGTAGCATGTTTGTAGCAGGAATAGGGCATCCAGGGGCCTCTAATTTGCTCATATAGCAACTGAGTCAAGATTATGTCACCCAGTCAAGCCAAATAAGGGATTATTATACCCAGTATCAGGAGTGAAAAGCAGACATTGCTAGAGATGCTGCAAACATAAACAAAAAGAAGATATTATAAATAGTTTTCTGCTGATATAATTAAAAGTTTAGAAGAAATAAAGAAATTTCCAGAAAATAGAACTTACTAAAACTGATTCATTAAGGAATATAAAATCTGAATAGTAGATGGGCTTCCCTGGTGGCACAGTGGTTGAGAGTCCGCCTGCCGATGCAGGGGACACGGGTTCATGCCTCGGTCCGGGAAGATCCCACATGCCGCGGAGTGGCTGGGCCCGTGAGCCATGGCCGCTGAGCCTGCGTGTCTGGAGCCTGTGCTCCACAACGGGAGAGGCCACAACAGTGAGAGGCCTGCATACTGCAAAAAAAGAAAAAAAGAAAAAAATCTGAATAGTTTTATAATGCGTTAAGGAATATAAAATCTGAATAGTTTTATAACTAAGAATGAAATTAAAATAGTAATTAAAAAAAAATCTTCCCACAAAGAACACTCAAGACCCAGACAACTTCACCAGCAAGGTCTACCTAACACTGGAAGAACAAATAATTCCAGTCTCACATAGACTCACACATAACCTTGATACCAAAACACGAGAGGTTCAGTGTAAGAAAGAAAAATTATAGGCCAATTTTACTTTTGAACAGAGATGCAAAAATTATAAACAAAATACTAGCAAACCAAAATCAATAATACATAAACAAGATATCACACACTTTGACTATGTTGGGTTTGTCTCTTGAATGCAAGCTTGGTTTAACATTGGAAAATTAATATAACCTACCACCTTTTAAAAGCTTAAACGAAAATGCCAACTTTTCAGGAATAAAAAATAATTCTATTTTTTGCTAAGAAGCTGGAATCAGCATTCAATTTTTGTATTCCTATTTGAGTATTCCCCACCTTCCCCTACCCTTCCCCGGCATTTTCCCATTTTGATTAGACTAATTTTCATCCAAGAAATACGACCATCCCTATGGGCATGCCAACCAAAGGATGTGTATGATGCTTCTCCCCACAGAGAATAGGTCCAGATTAGCATGATCCCCATTTAGTCTTATGGTACTTAAAAATCAGTGACTACCAAGGGCTTACTGAATACATGGTCCATTAATATGCCTTGTAAGAGAAGGATAAGTTGATCCAAAATACCAAGAGAAACAGATCTTTTTAAAAAAATCTTAAAGTCTTGTAGACCATAGGTGTTACCCCCCCAACCTCAGGGTCAAGTGAAACTCAGTTAACTCTTCTTTACTCCAATGCCTCCTCATTTTAACACACTTTCCCTAAATTCTCCTTTGAATTCTTTAGCACCGAATCAACCCTCTTGCTTATCTCCTTCATAGGTCTAGTTTAGACAAACCAAGATAGCAAGCTGCCAAATATTATTTTTAGTTTTTTAAAAAGGTTAAAGATGATTACCACCACATCTTTATTAACTGCTGAAGGGCAGACACTTTGCCTTTTATATTATAGTCGGTAAAGAACAGAACAATAGACTCTCAAGCTGGAGAAGAATTGTAAAGGCTGTTAGTTCCAGCTATCCCTTTGGTTGTCTCTAAACTATCTTCCATTTAGTGTTCTCAAGCCTGTGCTTAAATACATTAAGGACTGTTGAATTTACTTGTACAGAGTGGAACATTAAGAAATATCCACTAATGATGATGTTGGTAAGCGCACTTCAATAAGAAATACATTTCTTCATTTCTTTCTTTCTTGTCACCTATCAATAGTCTTGGGGTCAGGGGAAAGGGGAGGGAGTTGCATTTCAAAATGCATCTTCCACTGTATTCCTAATGTTCCATTGAAATTCAGTGTATTGTCCCCAGATAGGACACGTGTGACCTGTATTCAAAATAGGATGCTAATAGACTCACTTCCTAAAGATTGCCAAAGGCCAAAGAACTGACTTTTTTTTTATTGGAGTAGAGTTGCTTTACGATGTTGTGTTAGTTTCTGCTGTACAACGAAGTGTAGCAGCTATATTTTACATATATCTCCTCCCACTTGGACCTCCCTCCTACTCCCCCCACCATCCCACCCATCTAGGTCATCACAAATCACTGAGCTGAGCTCCATGTGCTATACAGCAGGTTCACCTCCCCTTAGTAGGATATGTGCTTCGAATTACTTTTTGTTTTTTTGCTTTTTCTCAGAAGGATACATAGGTCTTTTAAACTATCCTTTCCTACCCAATCCTCCTTGAGACCACAGACACAGATTTTAAGACAATCGGCCTGTGTTTGCATGTAATTTGTGGTGTAGGAAGCTAGAGGCCCTCATGAGAATTGAGCTCCTGAATTTTGTACCAATAATTGACATTAATAAATGACCAAAGACTCATATGGTGATTCTCCTTTGGACTAAAGGATTTACTGCTGCTTCTGTTGATGTTAGTATTATCTAGAAATAGTAAATGTGCTATGACAGGGAAGGCTGACACCTGGCAGCCAATTTGTTCAAATTCCCCTGTGCTTCTTTCTGTCGGTGGGGTAGTTCTGAATTCAGAAAGGTAGCTGCTTCCAGTGTTTCTAAAGGAGTATTTTCTCTCTTTCCACTGAAGGTAATAAGTTAGGCAGTGTTCTCTAAACAATCCACATAAATGAAAGATTAATGACCACTCATAAAATACTGTTAATACATGTCTCAGGATCCCCTAAACACTCTGCATTATCACCTGCCTGTGATGTGATGAGAGGCCCCGGGCATTCAAATGAAGGATGGAAAAGAAAGAACTGGAGGTAGAAAACAGGAGTGTCTAGGGTGGCCAGAGCACAAGTCTGATGAATAAATCATATCTACTCAGCCCTTGCTGCTGCCACTGCCGGGCTGTGCAGATTTCCTTATGGTGCTGGCCACAGGTGTTAGGAAGGCCAGGTGTCCTCTGGACGTAGGAATTGGCCAAGTAGAATAGAGAAGCAAAGTCTATCAAACCTGATAACCAAAGACTGTGAGTTGTTAATGGAATATTCCATACTCAGAGAAACATAACTTTGGCCGTGACCTAATTGGCTATTTTTATTGTCTGTAATGCTGATATTAAGTACAAAACTATTGATGAAAATTTAGCCACTGGTTAGGTGCCAAAGGTTTGTTTTTTAAAAATTGGTAATTTTGGACTTCCCTGGTGGAGCAGTGGTTAAGAACCTGCCTGCCAATGCAGGGGACACGAGTTCGATCCCTGGTCCAGGAAGATCCCACATGCCACGGAGCAAGTATTGAGCCCACACGTCACAACTACTGAGTCCGCCTGCTGCAGCTACTGAAGCCCATACGCCTAGAGCCTGTGCTCCACAACAAGAGAAACCACGGAAATGAGAAGCCCTCGCACCACAACGAAGAGTAGCCCTCGCTCACTGCAACTAGAGAAAGCCCACACACAGCAACGAAGACCCAACACAGCCAACAGTAAATAAATTTTTAAAAAATTAATTAAAAAAACAGCTCATAAATAAAAGAACTGGTAATTTTAACAGGTACGTTTCAGAACCTGGGAGGTACACATTTCTCTCATATATTTGTTCCCTAATAAATTGTCCAAAATGGGTTCCAAATAACTAAAGTCGTGAAGTGTGACCAGATAATTGCTCACATTTCTGGATCAGTTTGTCATATACCAGGGATTGTCTCATATGTTCTACATATTTTACTCTTATTTAACTCTCACAGCACCTCTATGAAATACATATTATTATCCCCATTTTAAAGATGAGAAAACTGAAGCTTAGGTTAAATAATTTGCTTGAGGTCACATAGCTGGTCATGGTGACTCTTGACTTGACCTCAGTGAATCTGACCACAAAACCCCAGCTCTTAACTACTATTCTATGCAAATGAGCAAAGTCTATAAAATGAAGCTAAAAGAGAGAAAATATCTTTTTTCTTAAAATGGAAAAATGACTTTACTATTCATAGACTGTGGGTGGATCTATGTAAGATAATATATGTAAAGTTGTTAGAACAGTGCCTGGCCCTTATTGGCTTTGAATAAATGTTAGCTGTCATGGTTGTTGTAGTATCTTTAAGGTAAATTTCAGGTGTTCCAAATGTTGGTTTGCCTGATTCTCACAAGGAGCTTGGCCCATGGGAAGGTGGCACAGTGCCTTTGGTGAATAAGTGCATTAATTGCAGGCTTTGGAACCAAACCTGGGTGGCACTTTGAAAATGGGATTGAAGCCCTAGCTTATAGACAAGTACCCACCAGAGCAAGGATCTCAATGTTTGGCAGATTTTCTGTTGCAGCATCCTCTCTGAAAGCAGGGTTTTCCCAGTGATGTATTTTATAAAGATGTCAAATTGCCACTTGTTTCCTGTGCTTTTCTGATAAGAGAAGCATTTGGAATCTGTGCTCTGCCACCTTTAAACACTAAACATTCAGATTTTTAAAAGTATAAATCTTACTTCTTACTTCAGAGCACCCTAGAGGATTATGGTGGCAGATATTATGGCCTCCTTTGGTTCTGTGTATGCAGAGACCTCTAGGCCCAGGGAGTGCTTTGACCTTTGGTATTTAATGGGATGCTGTACAGTCACTGTCCTTACTGGCCTGGAGAGCAGCTGCTCAGTGGTTATTATGGACTGAATATTTGTGTCCCCCCAAAATTCATATGTTGAAGCCCTAACCACCAATGTGATAGTTGTTGGAGATGGGGCTTTTGGGAGGGGAATAGTTAGATGAGGTCATGATGATGGGGCCCTCATGATGGGATTAGTGTCCTTATATAAAGAGACATCAGAGAGCATGGTGAGCATGGGGGACAATAGAACATGGTATCCATGTTCAGGAAAAGAAAACATGGCCATCTGCCTGTGGTCAACAGGCTTCTTTTGAGGTGAGCAAGGGAGTGAAAAGAGACTGGCATGAGGCTGAGAGTGAGCCTGTAAACCTCAGGTACCATCATGCTTCAAGGGGTAAAAGGAAGATAGTTACTAGACCTACATTTTTGAAATTTTTCAGTGAGTTCTTCCAAATTAAATGGCGAATTTTGCCTCAGGAATGTTGGGTTTTATCCAGAAAAATGTAATGTGAAGACAGATTAAAAGAGAGTAATGGGAATAGTCTACTGTGTTTTCTTCATTGAAGTATAGTTGATTTACAATGTTGTGTTAATTTCTGCTGTACAGCAAAGTGACTCAGTTATACACATCTACTGTATTTTTTTTTAAATACACTTTGTTTTTTTGTGGTCCATTTATGTGGATACTAATATGATTGCCTTGGCTCCTTAGCAGAGAATCTGAATTCTCAGCATCACTTCAGCAAAATTTGTTATGGTAATAGAGTGAGGGCCTTTTGATCTTGATGATTAACATGGAGCTTGGCTAACCTGATTTTATAACTCTGCCCGAAACTGGGTTTTGGTCTGTTAATACAGCATAATACATTCAAATGAAGCTTCCTTGGGCTGTCTTATCCCAGAACTGTTGTGATTTATTATTTGAAATGAAGTTCTCATAAAGAACTTTGCATGAAGAAAAAGTTTAAGTGTATAATTTATTTTTATTCTTAAAATTAATCTCCATGTTGCTTTTCCTGGTTAAGAAGTGAAACCCTGAGGTACTACAACTGTGAATAATTCAGCAATCCATTCAATAAATGTGTGTTAAATTCCTGATATGTCGCAGGCTATGTGCAAGGTACTGGGGATACTGTGGTGAAACATAAAAGGCAAGGGCCCGGCGCTATGTTTTTTTGCCTTATGTATGAGCTATGAGGCCATCAATGATTCAACCCATCTTTCAACTCTAGGATCAATCAGTCTTCTGGCCACACATTGCTGGGGCCAGGACAGAGAATGTGTGGCAGCTAGGCAGACAGCATACAGAGGAACAGTGGGGAGGAAGGGCAGGCATTTTGGAGTCTATGCTGATATGGAAAGCAAAGCCACCCTTGCAGTACAGTTGATAGACTTTAATATTAAAATAAACTTTGGGCAATTGCAAACATAACAACAGAGTTGTCTGCTTTGGTACAAAGACATGTCACCCCAGCTATATAGCATTGTATGAAAAAAGTGTTGTGTCAGGCTGACTGAAGATCAGCAGAACATGAACAGTAGAGGGAAACCATCTGAAGTGGTTCCAGACAAAGACAGTTTTCCTAATTCCATTGATGAAATTCACCAATACCCAATAAGGGAAGATTGGAAATTCACATCAGAACCCGCTGTACATAATTTGTAGTTTGCTCTATGTAATTATACTCAAGTAAATTATAGAGGAATCTGTATATGTTCTCCTTTCATAGTACAAATTAAATCATTTTAACAAATCCCTTTTTTAAAATTAAAAGTCATGTATTAAAGACCCACCAAAATGAAAACTCCACAAGCAGGGACTGCAACTCATCATGCTCACTGCTCTGTCCCCGGAACAGTGTGTAGCTCGTCGTATTTTCTGGCCACCCAGGCCTTTTACGTACTCTTCCTATGCTTAGGAAAGGTCTCATCTTACAAATCCTACCTCCCCAAAGTGGAAGCCAGAAAACAAATTTCCCAGCCTCCTTTACAGCTAAGATAGAGGCATGTGACCCAGGATCCACCAGCCAGCTGCACCTACAAGGGACTTCTACTCAGAAGCGAACACAAAGAAGCAAGCTTTACCCCAAATCTAATTTTTCTAGCAAAGGTGGAGACTGAAGCATCAGTCTTTCTCCTCCAGTAAGGTTTCCCTGCATATCGCCCATCCTTGAGGGCAGTTGGGTTTAGACCTTCTCTAGGTCTACTTTTCATTGTACTTACCCGTGCTATTATAATGATTATCATCTTTAATTAGGTTCTAATCTGCTGTGATAGTTAGGGTAATCCTAGCTGCTCTCACAAACCAAAAATATATGGTGGATCAATCACAGAAGAAGTTTCCCTTTCCTGATCACGTAAAGTTAACATGGTACCTGGGTTCAGCCGACAGCCTCCTGGCAGGAGGTAATTCATAGATCCAGGCATCTTCCATCGTGCAGCTTTGCCATCTGTACCACGTGGCTTCCAAGGGTGCCATGCCCATCTGAACCGGGCCAGAGGCAGAGGGCCTGAGGAATCACATGCTGGGGGTTTTATGAGCTAGCCTCTGAAGCTATGCTTATCACTTCTGTTCACATTCTATTGTTCAGAGCTCATCCATGTGGCTACACCTAACTGGCAAACACAGTCTAGCTTCCCGTAGCTTCTTCCAGTTAAGAGTACATGGACACTAGAAGATTATGACAAAGTGCCGTATCTAACTTTCTATCTTCTCTCTTGCTTCCATCCTCCTCGACTGGGAAAAAGGATGACAGTAAGAAGGCTAATCATACAGTAACACTGTGTAAATCACAGATAGCTGTAGCTCTGATCTGGATTCCCTTTTCTTGGCTCTTCTGTGCTTTTTGCTAAACATTTCTCTTGGGGTGCGGGGAAGGCACACATTCATTGGATAGTTATTTCTGAATGCTTTGCCCAAAACTGCTTTTATCTCCAAGCTCCCCATGTGTCACTCTGAAAGGGAAAGTGCTTAGCATGCAGCCTGGGCGCCACATGTGTTCTGACGCGCTGGCACGTGGATGAGTTAGGAGGTTCCAAATCATTGCCTCTTGGCCTCCCCCAGGCTAATATAGGAAACATCTTTTTTTCGCCCCTGCCTCTCCTGGACCTAGGTGCCTTATCAGCGGCCAGGGAAAGCTGGGAATACGACTCGGGAGCCAGGGACCTCCAGAGCCCGGACTTGCAGAGTCAGTCAGCCCTACAGAAGCTTCTTGAGTATGGGGGAAGCTCTTTGCATCAGCAGGCTGCTGCTTTCCACAAGCTGCTCACACAGTCCCCGCGTTTTGGCAACTCTGTAGGAGGAAGCTATCTAGAGCTGGCCAACACGGTGAGTCCTTTCTGGTTCAGAGAACACATCTTTAGGCCTGTGTGTATGCCAATACAAAATTTGAATTTTGAGCTCCAGGGGACATATCGGGTATTGTCTTTTTTATTGAGCTAAATGTTGTACCATTCCCAGCCTTGCCAATAATGTTAAGGGCTCCAAATACTTAAGATTGGTGACTTCACTCTCACTATTGAGAGCAGAGTGGTCGCCTAAAAAATGTTTTAAGTCTGTATGTTGTACAGATTTAATTACTAGAATATCCACAATGGCTTCACCACAGAATATTTTCTGGGACCAGACATTACAAGTCAATAGGATATAATTCTTTGTGTTCCCTAATTTGGGCTTTACTCGTTTGAAAAGCAAACAAGAAAATATTTCATTGAAAGTTTGATCATTGTTTCTGCTTGTACTTTAAAAACATATTCTGTTGAAAACTATGGAACAGCTTAGAATTCCATTATGCTTAGTTTAAACTTTTTTACCTCAGGATGAATTAGTACCGTGATGACCTTTGGGTGAAAAGCTGTTGTCTTCCCTTTTAAGCTAGAGCTGGGGAACGAGGTGGGGTTGGCTGAAGACCTGGGCCATGTTGGGGTGACGTGCAGACAGTTTATAAATTAGGGTTGCTATCTAGCCACTGTGTGAAAGGTCCGTAAACCTACCTTGCTTTTTGAAACTGAAGTTTGAAACCAGAGGTGATATAAGCATCTTGACAACTTCATTTACGTCTATTTACAATCTGCTTTGGGGTAGACTAGTGGTTTTCAGACTTTTTGTGTTTGAGGCATATTTTCTAATTCTGACATTTTTGGTGACGTGTTTGAAGGCACTAACAATCCTAAATACACAGCAAAAATGACAGTACAATCATCAGACAAATCCCAATTAAAAGACATTCTGCAAAATACTTGACCAGTACTCTGTGAAATTGTCAAGGATATCGAAAGTAAGGAAAGTCTGAGAAAGAGAAACTCACAGCTAAAAGGAGCCTAAGAAGATCTGACAACTTCTCATTTGTGGTACCCTGGCTGGGACATCAGGTAAAAACTAAGGAAACCTGGATAAATTATGGATTTTAGTTAATAATAATTATCAGTATTGATTCATTAATCGTGACACTGTATCATAATCATGTAAGATATTCATAATAGGGGAAATTGGGCGTGAAGTATGTGAGAACTCTCTGTCCCATCTTTGCAACTTTTCTAAAAAATTTTTAAATATATTAAAAACATACACACACACAATCACTACTATGGTGTAACTATGTCTCATAAAACCTGTAAAAGAACCCATAGTTATTGCACTGTTTGCCACTTGGTCACCCTTCAAGGACATTCTTGCTCAGTTTGAGTAGAACTATTAACTCTCCTAATCTCATCTTCCTGTGTGCCCAGGAGACTAGGCAAGTAGCAGGAAATAAGTCATCTTTCTCTGGCATGGGCCTGGATTTAGGCTCTGCTTTTACAAATAATTTGCAGCAAGTTGAACTTTACTCTTTACTCTATCAGCTCAGCCTTTTTCAAGACAGACACTGATGTGGCAGTATGGGTTATAGCAAGAATCTATGTTACAGACTGATCAAAATTTAGTGGCCCCCGCTCTGAAGGGTTCAGGGCTTGAGGCCCACCAGTTTTCTTCAGCAGACCTACTGGTGAAAACAGCAGGAGTTGGCTGTTTCCTACCTCTGCTTGACTTCCTGATTCTTAACCTTTCCAGTAACTGCTTGGATTTTGTTCTGTTCTCCCTTCAATCCTGGTCAGCCCCTGGGCTTCCCACAGCCAGGTTCTCTTTTTGTATTATTGGTGAAGTTTTGGAACTGATGGAACCCTGCCTGTGATGACCTTTGCAGAGGCCAGTTTGAGAAACATTCCCCTTACATGTTGAGCACCCAGCCCATGCAGGAGTGTTCACTTTATTAAAAGCCATGACCGGGCTTCCCTGATGGCGTGGTGGTTGAGAGTCCGCCTGCCGATGCAGTGGTCGTGGGTTCATGCCCCGGTCCGGGAAGATCCCACATGCCTCATAGCGGCTGGGCCCGGGAGCCATGGCTGCTGAGCCTGCGCATCTGGAGCCTGTGTTCCGCAACGGGAGAGGCCACAACAGTGAGAGGCCCGCGTACCGCAAAAAAAAAAAAAAAAAAAAAGTCATCACCTGGGAATTCCCTGGCAGTCTAGTGGTTAGGACTCCACATTCTCACGGCGGAGAGCCCTGGTTCAATCCCTGGTCGGGGAACTAAAATCCCACAAGCCACACAGTGCAGCCAAAAAAAAATAAAAGTCATGACTCATATACTTACATTTGGCACACTTTTCTGTATATATGTTGTTGATGAAAATAATCAATAAACAACCTAAAATAGTAATAGAAAAGTGTTTTATTTGAACCCAGCTGAGGACTATAGCTCAGAAGACAGCCTCTCAGATAGCTCTGAGGAACTGCCCTGGAGAAGCATGGTTTTCAGCACAGTTTTATATCTTGTCAGAACAAAGAACATTAAACAAGTCAGGGATACATTCCTTCAGGATTAAAAAAAAAACAGATCAGCACGTACATAGCGAGTCAGCATGGCCTTGGCAGCTGGGAAGGGTGTCTTATCATTGAGGGGGTACTAGCATTGGCGTCCCAGAAAGGGAGGCATTTAATCTTTATTTCTAACATAAACATTCTTTACTTCTGGCCCTTTTCTTTATTAATTAAAGCAGATGTACAGTATGTTTGATAGGCCACAAACAGGGTATTTTAGTTAGCATAAAATTCAGGTTAACTTATGTATAAGCCAAAATGACTTCTCCACAACTCAAAATGTGAAAATCTTTTTTATCAATGTTATATGTCTATAAAAGCTTATAATGAATACATAATCAATGGTGGTGACCTATTCAGTAGTATTCATTAGAATACGTTGAATAAGTTTTTTTTTTAAGTTATAACTCCACGAATGAAGAAATAAAGTTGTACATTCTCACTTAAGGTGATCCTTGGTGAGAACCAGACCAAAATGCAAATGCAGGGACTTGCAATCTATGACGGTGATTATGTTCTTTATTTTCTCACTGAATTGAAAATGCACAATTTTAAAAATATTTTATTGAAATATACATGATTTACAATGTGTTAATTTCTGCTGTACAGCTAAGTGATTCAGTTATACATATACATGCATTCTTTTTTATATTCTTTTCCATTATGGTTTATCACAGGATGTTGAATATAGTTCCCTGTGCTATACAGTAGGAACTTGTTGTTTATCCATCCTATATATAGTTTGCAACTGCTACCCCAGAACTTCCCCTCCATCCCTCCCCCACCCCCCCGCCCCTTGGCAACCACAAGTCTGTTCTCTATGTCTGTGAGTCTGTTTCTGTTTCGTAGATATGTTCATTTTTGTTGTATTTTAGATTCCATATATAGGTGATATCATATGATATTGGTCTTCCTTTTTCTGACTTACTTCACTTAGTATGATAATCTCTAGTTGCCTCCATGTTGGTGCAAGTGGCATTATTTTAACGGCTGAGTAATACTCCATTGTGTATATATACTACATCTTTATTCATTCATCTGTCAATGGACATTTAGGTTGCTTCCATGTCTTGGCTATTGTAAATCGGGCTGCTATGAACATTGGGGTGCATGTATCTTTTAGAATTAGAGTTTTCATCTTTTCTGGATATATGCCCAGGAGTGAGATTACTGGATCATATGGCAACTCTATTTTTAGTTTTTTAAGGAACCCCCATACTGTTTTCCATAGTGGCTATACCATTTTACATTCCCACCAACAATGTAGGAGGGTTCCCTTTTCTCCACACCCTCTCTAGCATTTGTTACTTGTAGACATTTTAGTGATGGCCATTCTGACCGGTGTGAGGTGATACCTCATTGTAGTTTTGATTTGCATTTTTCTAATAATGAGCAGCTTTGAGCATCTTTTCATGTGCCTTTTGACTATCTGTATGTCTTCTTTGGAGAAATCTCTGTTTAAGTCTTCTGCCCATTTTTCAGTTGGGTTGTTTTTTTGTTGTGGTTATTGAGTTGCATGAACTGTTCATATATTTTGGAAATTAAGCCCTTGTCGGTTACATTATTTGCAAATATTTTCTCCCAGTCCATAAGTTGTCTTTTTGTTTTGTTTATGGTTTCCTTTGCGTACAAAAGCTTATAAGTTTGATTAGAGCCCATTTGTTTATTTTTACTTTTATGTCTGTGGCCTTGGGAGACTGACCAAGTCTCAGAGAATGTTTTGTCTATGTTTTTTTTAGGATTTTTATGGTGTCATGTCTTATGTTTAAGTCTTTAAGCCATTTTGAGTTTATTTTTGTGTATGGTGTGAGAGTGTGTTCTAACTTCATGGTTTACAAGCAGCTGTCCAGCTTTCCCACTACTACTTGCTGAAGAGACTGTCTTTTCTCCTTTGTATGTTCTTGCCTCCCTTGTCAAAGATTAATTGTCCAGGGGCTTCCCTGGTGGCGCAGTGGTTGAGAGTCCACCTGCCGATGCAGGGAACACGGGTTCGTGCCCCGGTCTGGGAGGATCCCACAGGCCGCAGAGCGGCTGGGCCTGTAAGCCATGGCCGCTGAGCCTACACGTCCAGAGCCTGTGCTCCGCAACGGGAGAGGCCACAACAGTGAGAAACCCATGTAACGCAAAAAAAAAAAAAAAAAAATTAATTGTCCATAGGTGTGTGGGTTTATTTCTGGGCTCTCTATTCTTTTCCATTGATCCATATGTCTGTTTTTGTGCCAGTACCACACTGTTTTGATTACTGTAGCTTTGTAGTACTGTCTGAGGTCTGGGAGAGTTATGCCCCCTACTTTGTTCTTTTTCCTCAGGATTGCTTTGTCAATTCTGGGTCTTTTATGTTTCCATATAAATTTTAGGATTATTTGTTCTAGTTCTGTGAAAAATGTCATAGGTAATTTGATGGGATCACATTAAATCTGTATATTGCTTTGGGTAATATGGCCATTTTAACAATATTTATTCTTCCAATCCAAGAGCATGGGATATCTTTACATTTCTTTGAATAATCTTCAGTTTCCTTTATTAATGTTTTGTAGTTCTCAGCATACAAATCTTTCACCTCTTTGGTCAGGTTTAGTCCTAAGTATTTTATTTTTTTGATGTGATTTTAAAACAAATAGTTTGTTTACATTCCCTTCTGATATTTCATTGTTAGTGGAAAATACACAACTTAAAAATATGATTTAAACTGATAGACCCTTGATAACTCCTTGGACCCTGTGGTAAAGGGACTTTTGAACCCCAATTCTTCATCCTTTCCTATATCTTCACTGTTTGTCATGTGACTTTGGTGTCTTCCTGTCAAATATGTGAGAAATAATAAAAGATTGTTGTTTTAACTATTGTGTTTAGGGTGGTTTGTTTCATGGCAATAGTTGACTCAGGGTCTGCTCACAGTGGTCCATGGAGCCCAGATTGAGAAATACCCCTTATAAGTGGCCAAAGAAAGCAAATAGCCTCTCTAAAGTGCACACTTGGGCAATCCCTTCACTTATAAAACCATATTAAAAGTAATTTATGTTCCTTCTAGAACAAATCCTGAACTAATACAATTAGATTCTGGGGTTTGGGTTTTTTTTTTTTTTTAAAGTAGCTACTAAGAGCAAAAGGCATTTTATTGGTGCCCAGTTAGGAGACAAGAAGCACACACTAATTCACACAGGGAAAGTTTAACATAAAAAGTGATTAACTAGTAGCAGGGGATTACCTACTGAGGAGTCAGGAAAATCTAGTGAATACAGGAATAGTACACATGAAGAGCAGTCACTTCCTCTAAAACTGAGTCAAGTACCCAAGGAAGGAATATATTTGGAAGAGGGCCTCCCTTCACCCAGGGCTGGGATTCAGACCCCCTTGACAAGGAGTGGCTGGTACCCACTGGACGGCAGAGAAATTCCCTGAGATGCCGTGGGCCAGGGTTGGCAGCAGGAAGCCAGCTCTCTGGAGTGTCGGCCCAGCTGGCTGGGATGCCACCCACTGGCGCATCACTGAGAAAGTGCCCACAGAGGAATTCACTGGGAGGCTGCCTACCAGAGTGGTAGCAAAACCCACCAAGAAGTGCCCTAAATGGTGGCACTGAAACATACTGGGGATGAGTGCCACTGCATGTCCTGTGCTACTGGCCTTGGGAAGAGTCCCGAAGAACCAGCATTCCCTTTCTCCCCCAGTGGCGCTCCAGTGCCTCTGCTGACAGGGGACAAATGTCCATCTTCAGGATCATAAAGCAGGGCAAGGAAAGATGGGTTTGGAGATGAGAGAGATAAACTGATAACTGGCACAGGCATTTTTAACATTGAGAAGCTTCTGATAGCATCCTACACAAGATTTACCTTTCTAAGCATCCCTTCTTTTCTTCTACTACCAAATACCTGTCTTCTTCTCCTTCTGCCAGACACAGTGCCTATTATGACTTTGAGGCTTAACACACTGTTTAAAATGCAAAGGCAACAAGATGATGTTGTGCATAGAAACTTGTGCCAATTAGAGTTTTATCTGAGAAGCAGAATGGCTAACCATGATATAGAATAAAGGATCTACAGAAACAGACTCACAGACATAGAGAATAGACTTGTGATTGCCAGGGGAGAGGAGTGGTGGTGGAAGGATGGATTGGGAGTTTGGGATTAGCAGATGCAAACTATTATATATAGGATGGATAAACAACAAGGTCCTACTGTATAGCACAGGGAACTATATTCAATATCCTGAGATAAACCAGAATGGAAAAGAATATGAAAAAGAATGCATGTATATGTATAACTGAATCACTTTGCTGTACAGCAGAAATTAATGCAACATTGTAAATCAACTATAATTCAATTAAAAAAAAGAATAAAGGATCTATGGTGAAGCAATCTATGCAGGCTGTTGTTCTGCGTCTGTGTTGAGTCTAAAGTTACTCTAGGTCTATCAGATCAGCAGATAAGAAGGAAAGCTGGATGTAGAGGACAGCAGGACAAGTGCGAATGCATGAACACAAATTGAGACCCCATGAGGACAAACTGGAACCCACTTCTATCTCTGAACCATGTCCAACCCTGATGCTGTGGATGACCCACAGGAGAACTGGCACCCATTATCAGGGAACCACACACACATCTAGCCCGGGACTCAGAGAAGCTGAAGGAGGTGGCCTTGGGAAGTTGGAGTTGCTACAAGTCTGATTCACCAAGGAGGAAAGCAGCAGATTGGCAACAACTTTCAGAGCATAAATAGTATGACTTCTTCACTGCTACCTCTGGCCTTCACATGGAGTGTCTCTCATGTCCAGACAGAACCATACAGGAAACAGAACTCTGGGAAACATAGTTCCAGCTTAGCTAAGTTGACTTAGCACCACAGAGCAGCAGAGAAACTGCCAGTGCAATCTGTACAGTATTCCTAAAACTATCAGCAAAACAAAATGAAACACTTTGGTTTAGTAGAGAAGAGATGCAGTGGAAAGGATATACTGCCTGTTTGCTGATGGATTTTCTCTCCAAAGATTTGTATTTCAGAGAAGAGTGCAAGTATAAATTATAATGTTATAGATTCTAAGTAGTGACATATTTAAGTATTATAAAGCATAAAACACAGCTGAAGTTTTATTTTCTAGCTACAACCCTGATAAATTACTGAACAAAGTATCAGTTTCTTCATAGATTCTTGCAGTCATGCTACTTGGTTTTTTAAGTATTTATTACCAGGTTTATTAATTTGTGTTAAGAAAAATATTGATAATTCATTGATAATGATTAATTATGACTGATTATACTAGAAAAGAAGTCATGTACAAGATATAAAGTATTTGATTTACAATAGCCAGGACATGGAAGCAACTTAAGTGTCCGTCGACAGATGAATGGATAAAGAAGATGTGGCACATATATACAATGGAATATTACTCAGCCATAAAAAGAAACTAAATTGAGTTATTTGTAGTGAGGTGGATGGACCTAGAGACTGTCATATAGAGTGAAGTAAGTCAGAAAGAGAAAAACAAATACCGTATGCTAACACATATATATGGAATCTAAAAAAAAAAAAAAGGTTCTGAAGAACCTAGGGGCAGCACAGGAATAAAGATGCAGACATAGAGAATGGACTTGAGGACACGGGGAGAGGGAAGGGTAAGCTGGGACGAAGTGAGAGAGAGACATGGACATATATATACTACCAAATGTAAAATAGGTAGCTAGTGGGAAGCAGTCGCATAGCATAGGGAGATCAGCTTGGTGCTTTGTGACCACCTAGAGGGGTGGGATAGGGAGGGTGGGAGGGAGACGTAAGAGGGAGGGGATATGGGGATATACGTATATATATATAGCTGATTTACTTTGTTATACAGCAGAAACTAACACACCACTGTAAAGCAATTATATTCCAATAAAGATGTTAAAAAAAGATACAACAGGATTATTATATTTGAAAAAAAATAAAAATAAAAGCTGCCTTGGGGATCATGTGAACTCAAAATAAAGCTCAACTTTTAGATGAAACAGAAAAGCTATAAAGTATTTGAACCAATATAGAAAGCTGATGAAAAGTTAAAGTCGTCATTTGTCTCCCCATGTCTTCACCAATTTTTTTATGTATCCCTTATTTGCTTTTAATATAAGGAACTTTCTATTTCTTCTTTGGTAGTATTAATTACTGTGATGCTAATGATCCTAATATAATGCTGTGATCATTAGGGTACTTGCCAAACTTGGGATTCCCATATTGAAACCTTTGGTCAAGAGGATGTGTCCTGTCTTTGTGGTCAGAGCAAGGCTGATTGTTCTGTCAGCACCCTCTTCTGGACATTGTTCAGAATCAACGAACAGGAAATTCTTAAGCATAGGGCATGCTTATCAACTTTGGGATTTTCAGGAAATTAAGACAGTACAAATGAAATATTGGATTTTTTTTTTTGAAATATTGGATTTTTGAGAGTAGCTACGGATAGGTCTAGAATATAGGGTTGATAAAAAAATTTCTTCAGAATCTTGAATTGTCACTTCCAAATGATTGAAACTGAATTTCAAAATAAATCATCAAGGAGTTTGAAAATTCTTAAAGAGTTGTCAAAAATTTGGAAATGGAAGATTACTGGTTACCCTTTCAAAGTCATATTAGAGCTCCTTACAAGTCATCTGAGGCTACAGGAGATGTAACCTCGTTTGGCTTACCGTTTATGAATGGAGGGTAGCAGAATATACCACCCCAAATATGACTATAGGAGTTCAGTGCATGCCACTCTAAAATATGTCATTTTGGCGTTTTGATTATTTTGAGCTGCTGGCACTTGGAAAACCATAAATACAGGGAGAGGCTTTCTCTGAATTCCCCTTATCTGCCTAAAGACTGATCCTTCAGAAGGAACTCAGATGTCATAGATCCCCTTCCAGGAGTTTCATCAACCAGGGAAGATTGACTTCTTTCAAAGGAGAGGAGAATAGAAGTCAACACCACACCCTCACAGACTTTGTCAGAGATGATCACACCTCCCATCTATTCTTCTAAGGGCCCATTCATCTTTCCTAAAAATCATTTACTCTCCCCTAAGAGTCTTACATTCCCCAACCCTTTCCCTATTAAGATGGTATTTAATCCTGAATTCTAAGCCACCTTGGGGAGGTACTCTTCCCCCCCGCCCCCCGTACCGCCGCCCCGCTGGGTTTCTCTCAGGTACACATGAGGTATACATATTAGTAAACTCGTTTATTTTTCTCTTGTTAATCTTTTATCATAGAGTCTCAGCTAGGAATTTAGGGGGTAGAGGGAAAATTTTTTTCCTCCCCTACACTGTTAGTTAGGGTCCAGACTCTTCAAATGTGGATGTTAATTTGCAGAAGGTTGATAAATTATCAGTGGTTTTGATAGAGATACAAATTATTTTTGTTGGCAGAAAGGATAACCTTTTGTTAACAGACAACTGTTACATTTTACTTGCCCTGGTGAGACATTAACTGGTTTTGTAACTGCCATCTTATTCCGGCATTCTTTTTCTTCTCCCCCTTCTGTGAATCAGCTTTATTCTTCTGGGTCCCTCAATGAATTAAATAAATCTTAAGAAAACTGCTTACCCTATATTTATATGAAAGTCCTGTTTTTCCTTTTATGAAAATTATACTTCAACACTGTGTTCTTTTTCTGTTTGCTTACTGCTAGTGAAAATAGAGAAGTAGATAGGAGTTAACAAATGAAGCACTTTACAAGGGTCGTTTCTGTGTAAATTACCTCGTTACCCGTAGATTAGGCAGGCCCAGCCAGTCTCTTACTGACTCTCCCTTTCTCATTTATTTTATAGGACTTTAGATCCTTTCATTCTTCTTTGTCTTCCATCCTCACCTCCACACACAGCAACCTCACCTCCTTTCTTTGAAAAAAATCCCCCCACATGGCCCTACCCCCATGTCTTAGGTCCTGAAGCTGGTACTTCCTGTAAAGGAATAGAAAGAAATATAGGGTCCTGTAAGTTCTTTATCTCCAAAGAAATTCATTACATCCCCAGGGCAACTGGGAACTGGTAGCATCAAGCTCTGCCGGGTTTTATAAACAAGTCACCTTGGTTCAATCCTTGGTCAGTATGAAGGAGAGTATGGGTGTATATGCAAAGCTATCATTTTAGCTCACACTTCTGTTAAGTATGCAGCATGAAAGCATAAGGAAGTTGCCCCCCTACCCTCTGCAACAAAAGGGATGAGAAAGGAAGATTTCTCTGGATATTTATTTGCCTTGTGGGAGATTTCCACAATTGTACAGAGATGATTTATTATGGTGTATTCTAATTCTTCACAAAGATTGAGTTATTAAAAGTCTTCACAAATAATTTTTAATCTCTAAGATACTCGGCAGTCATAAATTTGAGATTAAGCTCTAACGTCATATTGAAATGATAATACTCTTTTGGAGAAGAACTTTAAATTTGACAAAGGTCTTTATTTATGAAAATGAAGATGCTGTTTAAGGATTGTTGCTGTTACTATTATTGCTATTAATATTATAAAACCTGCAGATGCAGGGTCTGTGGTTTACGTTCTGGGTTTTTTTTTGGAGAGCCTCTCTGTTCTTGGTTAGAGGAATCTGAGCTTACTCTTACTTTTTTCCCACTCCTCTTAGCTTAGCTTCTGTTTCCTCCATGTCTTTGTCACAAATGGAAGAACTGACTAACATATATAATGGCCTGAGGAATCCCTTTCTTCCTCACCTATAGTCTGTTCAGACTGTGAAGAGATAATATGACCCTCTTTTTACCAACAAGTTATCATCAACAAGGCATACAAAAAGCAGGCACACCACCCTTCAGAAGCTTTTTTTTAATTTTTTTAAAATTTTTTTATTTTTATTTTTTTTTGCGGTACGCGGGCCTCTCACTCTTGTGGCCTCTCCCGCTGCGGAGCACAGGCTCCGGACGCGCAGGCTCAGCGGCCATGGCTCACGGGCCCAGCCACTCCGCGGCATGTGGGATCCTCCCAGACTGGGGCACGAACCCGCGTCCCCTGCATCGGCAGGCGGACTCTCAACCACTGCGCCACCAGAGAAGCCCCCAGAAGCTTTTAATCTTGGGAATGACCAGAGTACCCACACAGCAGATCCTCATACTACTAGGAACAATTGCTCCCAGACATTGCAATTTCATGGCCTGATAACACTTCAGAAGATTGAAACTTGCCAAATTTTTATGTTGCTAAAAATCAAAAGCCAATCTATCTACTATCCAGTATCACTATCTACTGTCATTTCATAAAAGAAAGGACTTTTTAGCAACCAAAGATAGGTAGTTATCTCTAGATAAGTAAATAAATGAAAAGATACATTTAACATCATGGAAGAAATCACAATTGTTCTTGTTTTTAACATTTCTTCACGAACTGATGGGAGTAGCTAAGGATGTGGACTTTAGCACCACACATCGTGCCCTTAGGTCTGACTTCGGACAAGTCATTTAGCCTCTTTTAGCATCCGCATTAAGGAAATTAGGAATAATAATACCTTCCTCATATGGTTGTCATGGGAACTAAATGGATAATGCATATAAAGTGTTTAATACAATGCCTCATGCAAATAGATGCTCTGTAAACGGTAGTGGTTGTTATGGCTCTTTCCCCCAGCTCATTATCAGAAACAAATTTTTGAGAGTTACTTACAAGTGGATTCATTTGGGGTACAATTTGGAAACAGAAATGTAAAAATTGTGAAGAAAGGAGATCTTCCAAGAAGATTTAGAGATATTTATTGAGCACTTTTTTATGAGCTAGGAGCTGTCTCAAAGATATCGTTAAAAATTATAATAAATGCACTTGTACATAGGATATTTTTGGAAATCAGATCGTGAAAAAGCATAATATTATAATTCCTACCTAGAGATAAAAGGGCCCTTAAAAAAAACCCTGGTCTAACCTCTCACTTGAAGAATGGGGGCATGGAGTCCCAGATCAAACTATCTGCTAATGCTAATGTTACACAGGGAGAAGGAGAAGGGAGACTAGAGGGCAGGTGTCCTGACAGCCCTGCACCGACACCACCATGCCCCTGCCATTGGCAGGAGAAGAAGCAGCTGCTGGTGGGAGACGAGGGACCCTTGCATCTCTCCTTACCATATTTGCTATTGGACGCTGGGTCACTCTTCTGCCCTGCTGGGTGGTATCTTTATCCTCAAGTCTCTTTCATGAGCTGATGTTCAGCCAGGACACTCTAGTACAGACAACCATTTGTTCAAATCTTGGCATACTTCTATGCCAGGCCCACTCCTCTCCTGGCTACCTGGTCTCCTCTCTCAGGAGGCCCCTGCCTCCCCATGATTCAACCTCTAAGGGGTGAATGCTGGCCCTGCAGGGGCCCCAGCACCGCTGCCAGCTGGCATCTTGCAAGCGTCCATTCTGTATGCCAGTGGCTGTGCCACACCGTTTGCCAAATATTTTTAATACCTCTTCTGTCCTTTGGGCAGTCTGTTGGACTGAAAACAATAAATCCATTTTTAGGGCCTGATAAGAGTGTGGGAACAGATAGTAAGGTAGTAGGAAGCCATCAAATCTCACTCTCTTAATAATTTACATTATTTTAAAATGATTCTGCTGGATAGTTCAACAGGGGTTCAAGTTTTATTCTGTTTTCTACTGTCTTTGGGGTAAAGATATCTGATTTACCAGGACAAAGGTATTTTGCAAATCTTAAAGTACACACTAGAGGGCAGTGGCCCCATACCTAGACACCTGACAATTTCCACTGTCTGCATTTCTCTGGCCTTCCTGTGTGTAGGGGAGGGAGAGGGGAGTCTCCTCCACGTCTTATAAATGCCGTTTACGCCTGAAGTGTTTTCTGAAAATAGACCAGCTGCTTGGCAGCATCCTGTCATTCCTTGTTTCTTTTCCATTCTGCTTCCAATGGTTTATCTCAGTGGGGTTTTAATAACAGAGTTATATTAACATATTAATGATCTTTCTTTTTTCTAAACACAAGGCGAAGGAGAGATAGGAAAGATACATTCCTAATTTGGAGTATTAACGTTTTCTATCTTTGCATCTTTGTGAATAAAGTCATGAATTAAGAATGAGGAAGAAGAAAGGTACAGTGAGGTGTTATTGTATATTGCAAATGCAGAGGCTAAAACCATTTATGTGAGTCTGCAGAGCTGCCCCCGTCCCCATAATAACTAAGGAGAATCATGTTTCAGCTCAGCTTTACCTCTCCTGCCTACTTCTAAGCAGGAGAGAGTCCTGCTCACTGGGAGAGGCAAAGCTGACCGGTATATTCAAGAGCAGGGCTGGGGTGAGGGGACTGAGAGATAGTAGAGCCACTACGCCTGTGGTTGCAGAGCTCTGGGCTAGCAAAGAGAGAAGTTCCAGTGCAGCTGAATAGTGTAATGAAGTTCCAGAGGAAAACAAAGGGACATTGAGAGGTATGTCAGTGGGTTATTTATACATCTGCCTTTGATGGAATCTGAGGAACCTAAATAAAGGATTTGATTTATTTTTAATTACTTTTGGTTGTTGGACTGTTTCTTTGAAAAGAATAACCCTCTAAAACTGGATTATGTGAGTCCCTTAATTTATAGGCATATCTCAGATATATTGCAGTTCCAGACCACTGCAATAAAGCAAGTATCAGAATTAAGTGAATCACATGAATGTTTTGGTTTCCCAGTGCATATAAAAGTTATCTTTACACTTTACTGTAGTCTATTAAATGTGCAATAGCATTAGGTCTAAAAAACCAATGCACATACCTTAATTAAAAAATACTTTATTGCTAGAAAGTGCTAACCATCACCTGAGCCTTCAGCAAGTCTTAGTAGTAACATCAAAGATCACTGATCACAGATCACATAACGAATATAATAATAACTTAAAAGTTTAAAATATTGCCAGAATTACCAAAATGTGGCACATAGAAACGAAGTGAGCAAATGCTGTTGGAAAAGTGGCCCCTACAGACTTGTTGCCACAAACCTGCAATTTGTAAAAAATGCTGTATCTTTGAAGGGCAGTAAAGCAAAGCACCATCAAATGAGGTATGCCTGTATAAATGTTTTATATTGAATGAATTTGCAGCAGTTTGTTTTTGAATTTGTGAAATCTAAAGCAATTGTGTTCCTTTATATTTATTTTTAAGTGTTTGTTCACTAAGTTTACTCTTAAACACAGGAGGGAGATAAGATATGCTTCTTTGGATTCACCCAACCAGGTCTTGGGTGGGAGAAGGAACACCTAGACCCTCGTAGCAGCCTGTGCTCTGCAACAGGCTGCGACATGGGACTCCCTCTGCATTTCTCTTGGTGTTGCTAATGTTTATTGAGCATTTACTATATACTACATGTTGTGTTAAGTGTCTTGCATAGATTATCTTGCTTAATTCTCAGAACAACCTTATGCCATATGCATGGTTATGATCCCTGTTTTACAGATGAGGAACCTGAGGATTAGGGAGGCTGCCTGGGATGAAACAGTGAGGATGCAGCAGGCTGAGGTTTGAACTCAGGTTTGCCTGCCTCTGACCTTATAATCATTATTTATGTGCCCCTAAAGGACAGAGCAAAGCTGCAGGCAGTTCCATCATGAAATCATCCCTCCTGACCAACCTTACAGAGTGCAGTGCTATCTCACACACCCTGAACTGGGGATGGGTTCTTGATCTTTTTCCTTCAGAGGACAGAAATGATGCCCTGGCTGTTTTGGGGATAGCCTGGGCCACCACACACACACACAGAGACACTGGTTAGGTTTTCATTTCTCTGACTTTATATGACATTGTCACTGGAGAATAATTAAAACTCCTGGTGGATTTATGTTGGGGCCTCCTGACACGGTTATATAGGTACTTATGCTGAGATGGCAGGGGAGATCAGCATTAAATGCTGAGAGAAATGCTCCTGCCATTTTGATGCAGTTAGAGGCATCTATCAAAGATGCATTTGGAACCCAGAAACCTCAATCTTGTTGCCAAGAATGCTGTAGGATTTCTTCAGCTAGACTTAAAGGTGGAGAGAAAAAGTAGTTAGTGGAAACAGAGGTGGACCCCACCTTAACTTGACAGTAGATTCTTCAGGGGCAGAGGAGTCATCCCTTGCCCAGTCCTGTCTCCCTTGGTCTTTGAGGTAATAGTCCTTGTGCCACAGATGAAGGCAAAACCTTCTTGTAGACACAAAAGCAGGTAGAAGGACTTATGTGTCCGTACTATTACTACTAATCATAATTGGTCACATTTGTTAAGTGTTTATTATGTGCTGGATATTGATGAAATGGCCTTGCCTGTATCATCTCATCTACTCCTTAGATGGTCAGCCCCTCTTTCAAGCTTGACCCCTCCCCCAACTATCACTTACTCTGCTATTTATTTCTTCCAGGGGAGGGAGAAGGTACTGCTTATTTGTAACATTGGCATTCATACAAGCTCAAGAAGTAAACGTTGCCAATGACTAAAGCACAAAAGGATCAGCAGATCTATGAATTAGGGTGTCAGTTACACTTCTACTGAGAAGAATAATTTGCTAGTTTTTAGATTTTATTTCATGTTTACAGACATCAGTATGTTTTATACTAAAATAATAATAATAATAATTAGTAGTAGTAGTCATATTGTAATAACCCAAACGTCAGCTGCCCCTTTGTCCTTCAGTTTCAGCGTCTGTGCCATCTCTGGTTTTGCCCCATTGAAACCCAGATTTGGAACCCAGAGAGAAGAATCTATGATCATAAAAGAATTGGTGAGCAATTTTGATTTTAGAAAGGGAAGAAGTCATGGAGGAGATCTATTATCACACCACCGCCCCCCACACACACCCCTCTTGTTAAGCAAGGAGCCTAAGTCCATATTAGGCACCTCTGTCCTCTAGAGACCCTCTCTGTCCCAGATCTGAGGCTTTTCTCTCTATGATCTACACCCTTCTCCCCCAGCAGTGCCCTTGCTCACTCTTCTCTATGTCCTTCTTTTTCTTAGGTGGGATGCAAATTGCTCTCCTAATAGGTTATAGTTTATAAATCATCTTTTGTTACTAAACATGTCCTTAGCATCTTATGCTTTCACCCTTCGTGGTTTTGAGGTGTTCCTTACAAAGAAGCTCCTTACAAGAAATTCTAGGATATTACATTTTCATTCCATTATAGAAATCAGCATTACTAAGACAGAATTCTTAAAAGAGGGACTATTTACAGAATCTTAATTCTAAATAGTCTGATATAGTCCAACCCAATTCAGATATCTTACATTTAACAATACTTGAAGGAGTTCATTAGCATGGGAATTTATAAAGATGACAAAAATAGTGTTGGGAATGACCAAATCCATACTCTGTAGTGAGAACCATAGAAAATTCTCTATAAACTTAATATGGGGACTTCCCTGGTGGCGCAGTGGTTAAGAATCCACCTGCCAGTGTAGGGGACAGGGGTTCAAGCCCTGGTCCAGGAAGATCCCACATGTCACGGAAAAACTAAGCCCGTGTGGCACAACTGCTGAGCCTGTGCTCTAGAGCCCACGAACCACAACTACTGAGCCCACGTGCCACAACGACTAGGCTCTACTCACGCCTAGAGCCCATGGCTCCGCAACAAGAGAAGACACCGCAATGAGAAGCCCACGCACTGCAACGAAGAGTAGTCCCCACTCCCCACAACTAGAGAAAGCCCGTGAGGAGCAACGAAGACCCAACGCAGCAAAAAACAAACAAACAAACTTAATATGGCACCAAAACGATGTATAAAAAATACATGGTGATTTCTATAATAATCATACTTCCCCTTTACTATGAAACCAGATGTAACCTTTAAACAGGCAGTCCTGGTTCTGGCTGGGTTCTTCTGTGGGCCCATATTACTCATGTCCCTAGTTTTGACTCATAGTTAGCTATGAGAAATTCAAACCATATCACATGCAAACACATCTCCACTTGTGTCCACTAATGGATTTAATCAAGACAAAACATCTAATTTACAACCAAAGGTGTAAATGAAACCCTAATTCATGTATTTGCTCATTGCCTTCCCTCTCCCGCCCTGCCCCCCACACACCCAGAGGCATCTCAGGTTACCTTTTTATAATGCAGTCCAAATTCCCAATTTCACCACAGCTTTCCAGAGTTTAGATACATTAATATCATGTCTCTGTTAGACCCTGTTGGCTAAAAATATTCCCAAAGAATCCAAACAGGTAACTGTAGTATCAGAGTGGTAAAACCATATCAGAGTTGGCTATGGATGGATGTTTAAAAATTCCTGTGAAATTTAACTGTAGTGGCTCCTTTTTAAGCAAAATACATGTTTATGCTCTTAAAAGTTGAGTCTACCTTCAAATTAATTAAACCTCAATTGGAAAAGCATCATGCATGGTAATACTTTCCATTAAGTAAATGGATTTTAGTTGTTCAGTAAAATATTGAAGATTAACACTGAGATTTAAGTTTTCCTGGGCTTACAGCACTCATGATTCTGGGCGATTGCCTATGATAACAACAAAAGACTTTTCAGGGAAGTCCAAGGAATAATATGAGAATAAGGATGGCTAATGTCCAGAAGTGGAAGAATTTTTACTTAAAACTTGGACTTGGGTCATTAGAAATATAATGAGAGAAACTTAGGCAACCAGGACAACCAGAATTTAATATGTTTGTCTAGATAGGTTTTGTTTTGAGGTTGAAAATTCAGTTTGAACATACTTATTGTATGAATTACTAGTACTGACCCTACAATATATTATAGAGGGGAGTTGTTGACTAGGATTTGTGGTGAGAAGGAACCTCTTTTTCCTATCCCCTATACCTTATTTATCTTAATGTGAAGTATAAAAATGGTGTGAAAACCCTCTACAAAGGGAACAGTCCTCCAGAGAAAGACAAATATGATATGATATCACTTATATGTGGAATCTAAAAAAATGTTACAAATGAACTTATATACAAAACATAGATAGACTCACAGACATTGAAAACAAACTTTTGGTTACCAAAGGGGAAAAGCGGGGGAGGGATAAATTGGGAATTTGGGATTAACAGATACACACTACTATATATAAAATAGATAAACAATAGGGACCTACTGAATAGCACAGGGAACTATATTCAATATTTTCTAATAACTCATAATGGAAAAGAATCTGAAAAAGGATATATATATGTATATGTGTGTGTATATGTATATATATAACTGAATCATTTTGCTGTACACCTGAAGCATTGTAAATCAACCATACTTCAATAAATAAATAAATAATAATAATAAAGTAGGGAACAGTCCTCAACATTTATTTTCCTTTTCGAGTGAGCTAAGGGGGTAGGATGAAATTAAGGAAATGAGTATTTGTAAAATGGCAGCTCAGAGTGACAGCTGCAGACTTGAATGAGTTTCCAGCTGCCTTAGGATTCTCAGAAAGAAATAGAGGTAGTATTATTGGTTCCATTTATTTTTTTCTTTACATTTTCTGTGTGTTCAAAGCTACCTAAAACCAGCATCTAAGGTTTTTATAATGGAGAAGAAAAAATCTTCTAAATTTTTAGTCTTTATTTTAGAAGAGTTTGAGAAGGATTGGTATTCATTCTTCTTTGAATCTTTGGTAGAATTCACCAGTGAAGCCATCTGCTTCTGGACTTTGGTTTTAGATCACTGATTTTATCTTCTTATAAGTAATTGGTTTGTTCAGATTTTCTATTTCATCATGATTCAGTCTTGGTACGTTCTATGTTACTAGAAATTTATCCATTTCTTCTAGGTTGTCCAATTTGTTAGTGTATAGTTGTTCATTGTAGTCTCTTATGATCATTTGTATTTCTGTGGTATGAGTTTAATATCTCCTCCTTCATTTCAGATTTTATTCATTTCTGTCCTCTCTTTTTTTCCTGGGAAAACTAGCTCAGAGTTTGTCAGTTTTGTTTATCTTTTCAAAGAACTAACTTTTAGTTTCATTGACCTTTTCTATTGTCTTTTTAGTCTCTATTTCATTTTTTTCTGCTCCAATCTTTGTTATTTCCTTCCTTCTACTAACATGGGGCTTCATTTGTTCTTCTTTTTCTAGTTCCTTCAGGGGTAAAGTTAGGTTACTTATTTGAGACTTTTCTTGTTTCTTGAGATACACATTTATCACTATGAACTTCCCTCTTAGAACTGCTTTTGCTGCATCCCATAAATTTTGGTATATTACATTTCATTTGTCTCAAGGTATTTTTTATATCTCTTTTGATTTCTTTTTTGACCCATTGGTTGTTCACTATCATGTTGTTTAATCTCCACATATTTGTGGATCCAATTTTCTTCATGTAATTAATGTCTAGTTTCATACCATTGTGGTTGGAAAAGATACTTGATGATGATTTCAGTCCTTTTAAATTTATTAAGACTTCTATTGTGGCCTAACATATGATCTATCTTGGAAAATGTTCCATGTGCACTTGAGCAGAATGTGTATTCTGTTGCTTTTGGATGGAACACTCTTAAATACCTGTTAAGTACATATGGTCTAACGTGTCATTTAAAGCTGATGTTGCCTTATTGATTTGCTGTCTGTATGATCAATACATTGATGTAGTGGGGTATTAAAGTCTCCTATTATTATTGTATTCTTCTCTATCTCTCTCTTTAGATCTGTTAATATTTGCTTTGTACACTTAGGTGCTCCTATGTTGGTTATGTAAATATTTACAAATTTTATATCTTCTTGTTGGATTGACCCCTTTATCATTATGTAATGGCCTTCTTTGTCTCTTATTACGGTCTTTGTTTTAAAGTCTATTTTGTCTGATATAAGTATAGCTATTCTCGTTTTCTTTTCATTTCTATTTGCATGGAATATCTTCTTCCTTCCTTTCACTTTCAGTCTCTGTGTGTCCTTAAATCTAAAGTGAGTCTCTTTGAGACTAGATATCAATTACAGGAAAAAATCTGTAAAACATACAAACACGTGGAGGCTAAACAGTACACTACTAAATAACCAAGAGATCACAGAAGAAATCAAAGAGGAAGTCAAAAAATACCTAGAAACAAATGACAATGAAAACACCACGACCCAAAACCTATGGGATGCAGCAAAAGCAGTTCTAAGAGGGAAGTTTATAGTAATACAATCCTACCTCAAGAAACAAGAAACATCTCAAATAAACAACCTAACCTTAAACCTAAAGCAATTAGAGAAAGAAGAACAAAAAAACCCCAAAGTTAGCAGAAGGAAAGAAATCATAAAGATCAGATCAGAAATAAATGAAAAAGAAATGAAGGAAACAATAGCAAAGATGAATAAATCTAAAAGCTGGTTCTTTGAGAACATAAACAAAATTCATAAACCATTAACCAGACTCATCAAGAAAAAAAGGGAGAAGACTCAAATCAATAGAATTAGAAATGAAAAAGGACACGTAACAACCTACACTGCAGAAATACAAAGGATCATTAGCGATTACTACAAGCAACTATATGCCCATAGTGGACAACTATATGCCCATAAAGTGGACAACCTGGAAGAAATGGACAAATTCTTAGAAAAGCACAACCTTCCGAGACTGAACCAGGAAGAAACATAAAATAAAAACCAATCATAAACCCTGAAATTGAAACTGTGATTAAAACTCTTCCAACAAACAAAAACCCAGGACCAGATGGCTTCACAGGTGAATTCTATCAAACATTTAGAGAAGAGCTAACACCTATCCTTCTCAAACTCTTCGAAAATATAGCAGAGGGAGGAACACTCCCAAACTCATTCTACAAGGCCACCATCACCCGGATACCAAAACCAGACAAAGATGTCACAAAAAAAGACTACAGGCCAATATCACTGATGAACATAGATGCAAACATCCTCAACATAATTCTAGCAAACAGAATCCAACAGCACATTAAGAGGATCATACACCATGATCAAGTGGGGTTTATCCCAGGAATGCAAGGATTCTTCAATATACGTAAATCAATCAATGTGATACACCATATTAACAAATTGAAGGATAAAAACCATATGATCATCTCAGTAGATGCAGAAAAAGCTTGTGACAAAATTCAACAGCCATTTATGATAAAAACCCTCCAGAAAGTAGGCATAGAGGGAACTTTCCTCAACATAATAAAGGCCATATATGACAAACCCACAGCCAAAAGTTGAAAAGTTGAAACCATTTCCACTAAGATCAGGAGCAAGACAAGGTTACCCACTCTCACCACTGTTATTCAACACAGTTTTGGAAGTTTTAGCCACAGCAATCAGAGAAGAAAAAGAAATAAAAGGAATCCAAATCAGAAAGAAGAGGTAAAACTGTCATGTTTGCAGATGACATGATACCATACATAAAGACTCCTAAAGATGCTACCAGAAAACTACTAGAGCTAATCAATGAATTTGGTAATGTAACAGGGTACAAAATTAATGCACAGAAATCTCTTGCATTCTTATACACTAATGATAAAAAATCTGAAAGAGAAATTAAGGAAACACTCCGATTTACCATTGCAACAAAAAGAATAAAATACCTAGGAATAAACCTAACTAAGGAGACAAAAGACCTATATGCAGAAAACTATAAGACACTGATGAAAGAAATTAAAGATGATACAAACAAATGGAGAGATATACCATGTTCTTGGATTGGAAGAATCAACATTGTGAAAATGACTATACTACCCAAAGCAATCTACAGATTCAGTGCAATCCCTATCACTACCAATGGCATTTTTCACAGAACTAGAACCAAAAATCTCACAGTTTGTATGGAAACATAAAAGACCCCAAATAGCCAAAGAAATCTTGAGAAAGAAAAATGGAGCTGGAGGAATCAGACTCCCTGAATTCAGACTTTACTGCAAAGCTACAATCATCAGGACAGTATGATACTGGCACAAATACAGAAATATAGATCAATGGAACAGGATAGAAAGCCGAGAGAAAAACTCACGCACATATGGTCACCTTGTTTTTGTTAAAGGAGGCAAGGATATACAATGGAGAAAAGACAGTCTCTTCAATAAGTGGTGCTGGGAAAACTGGACAGGTACATGTAAAAGAATGAAATTAGAACACTCCCTAACACCATACACAAAAATAAACTGAAAATGGATTAAAGACCTAAATGTAAGGCCAGACACTATCAAACCCTTAGAGGAAAACATAAGCAGAAGACTCTATGACATAAATCATAGCAAGATCCTTTTTGACCCACCTCCTAGAGAAATGGAAATGAAAACAAAAATAAACAAATGGGACCTAATGAAATTTAAAAGCTTTTACACCGCAAAGGAAACCATAAACAAGACAAAAAGGCAACCCTCAGAATGGGAGAAAATATTTGCAAATGAAGCAACTTACAAAGGATTCATCTCCAAGATATACAAGCAGCTCATGCAACTCAATATCAAAAAACAAACAACCCATTCCAAAAATGGGCAGAAGACCTGGATAGACATTTCTCCAAAGAAGATATACGGATTGCCAACAAACACATGAAAGGATTCTCAACATCACTAATCATTAGAGAAATGCAAATCAAAACTACAATGAGGTATCACCTCACACCGGTCAGAATGGCCATCATCAAAAAATCTACAAACAATAAATGCTGGAGAGGGTGTCAGAAAAGGGAACCCTCTTGCACTGTTGGTGGGAATGTAAGTTAGTTCAGGTACTATGGAGAACAGTGTGGAGGTTCCTCAAAAAACTAAAAATAGAACTACCATATGACCCAGCAATCCCACTATTGGGTATATACCCTGAGAAAACCATAATTCAAAGAGTCATGTACCACGATATTCATTGCAGCTCTATTTACAATAGCCAGGACATAGAAGCAACCTAAATGTCCATCGACATATGAATGGATAAAGAAGATGTGGCACATGTATACAATGGAATATTATTCAGCCATAAAAAGAAATGAAATTGAGTTATTTGTAGTGAGGTGGATGGACCTAGAGCCTGTCATACAGAGTGAAGTAAGAAAAACAAATACCATATACTAACACATATATATGGAATCTAAAAAAAAAAAAAGTTCTGAAGAACCTAGGAGCAGGACAGGAATAAAGATGCAGACATAGAGAATGGACTTGAGGACACAGGGAGGGCGAAGGGTAAGCTGGGACAAAGTGAGAGACTGACATGGACATATATACACTACCAAATGTAAAACAGATAGCTAGTGGGAAGCAGCTGCATAGCACAGGGAGATTAGCTCCGTGCTTTGTGTCCAACTAGAAGGGTGGGATAGGGAGAGTGGGAGGGAGACGCAAGCGGGAAGAGAAATGGGGTATATGTGTATGCATAATGATTCACTTTGTTATAAAGCAGAAACTAACACACCATTGTAAAGCAATTATACTCCAATAAAGATGTTAAAAATGTTATTATAAAAAAAGTTAAAAAAAAAAAAGATATAGCAAGTCTCTTGTAGGCAGTGTATAGATGTCTTTTTCTTTTTAGCCATTCATCTACTCTGTGTCTTTGATTGGAGATTTTAATCCATTTATAGTTAAAGTAATTATTGATAAGTATGTGCTTATTGCCATTCTGTTTATTGTTTTCTGGCTTTCTTGTGGTTCCTCTCTGTTCCTTTCTTTTCCTCTTGCTCTCTTCCTTCGTGGTTTGATGACTTTCTTTAGTGGTATATTTGTATTTCTTTCTTTATCTTTTGTATATTTACTACAGATTTTTGCTTTTTGGTTACCATGAAACTTACATATAACAACTTATATTTATCACAGTCTATTTTAAGTTGATAACAACTTAAGTTTGATTCCACTGTAAAGTTCAACATTATTACTCTCCCCTCCCATGTTTTATGGGGTTTTTTTCATCTTTTTATCTTGTGTACACCTTAACTGATTATTTTAATCATAATTATTTTAACTATTTTTGTTTAACTTTCAAACTAGCTTTATAAGTGATTAATCCATTACCTTTACTATATATTGACCTTTCCAGTAAGATTTATTGTATTATATGTGTTCTTGTTACTAATCAGTTCCCTTTCTTTTCAACTTAAAGGCATTCATTTAACATTTCTTGTAAGGCTGCTTTAGTGGTGATGAACTCCTTTAGCTTTTTCTTGTCTGGAAAACTCTATCTCTTCTTCACTTCTGACAACAACTTTGCCAAATAGAGTATTCTTGGTTAGAAGTTTTTTTCATTTAGCACTTTAAATATTTCATGCCACTGCCTTCTGGCCTGCAAAGTTTCTGCTGAAAAATCTGCTGCTAGCTTTATGGGGGTTCCTTTGTACCTAACAGGCTGTTTTTCTCTTGCTGCTTTTAATATTCTCTCCTTGTCTTTTAACTTTTGACGTTTTAATTATAATGTGTTTTGGTGTGGATCTTTTTGGCATCCTTTTATTTGGAACTCTTTGGGCTTCCTAGATCTGGATGTCTGTTTCCTTCCCTGGGTTAGGGAAGTTTTCAGTCATTATTACTTCAAATGAGATTTCTGCCCCTTTCTCTCTTCTCTTTCTGGGAGCCCTATGATGCGAATATTAGTCCATTTGATGTTATTCCATAAGTCTCTTAAGCTATTTTCACTTTTTTTCATTCTTTTTTCCTTTTGCTGCTCTGGTTGAGTGAGTTTTACTGCCTTCTTTGAGTTAACTGATCCTTTCTTCTCCTTCATCTAGTCTGCTCTTAAACTCCTCTAGTGTATTTTTTGTTTAGTTTTTGTATTCTTTAGCTCTGTGACTTCCATTTGGTACTTTCTTATATTTTCCATCTTTTTGTTGAAATTCTCACTGTGTTCATTCATTCTTCTCTCCAGTTCAGTGAGTATCTTTATAACAAATATTTTGAACTTTTTATCTGGTAAATTATTATCTCCATTTCATTAAGGCCTTATCTTATTCTTTCATTTGGAACATATTCCTCTCTTTGATTCTTTATGGTGGTTTCTATACAGTAGATGAAACAACCACTTCTTCCCATCTTGAAGGAGTGGCCTTGTGTAGGAGATGAACGTTCTCATTCAACCCTGCCTCAGCTCATGGTTGTCTCTCAAAACTCTGTGCTTGTCCAAGCAGTCTTTTATATTTTTAATAGCTCCAAGTAGTTGAGGATGTGCCAGCACCTCTCAATGTCCCAGAGGGAAGGCATTCAGCACTTACATTCAGTTTGACTGACAGTCAGACACTCAGGCATCAGCTTTTAAAAGTATTCAAATATATACAGTCCTGTGAGACTGTAGCATAAGCCTCACTGGCCACCAGAGGTAAATGATCAATGGGCATTCCCTGGGCAGCAGTCACAAAAACCAGGGCACCAAACACAAAACCAGGATACCAGCTGCATGTAAAGCTCCCCTCCAGGAGACTCTGACACTCTGGAGTGTGGCAGAGGGTAAGTGCAGAGTTAGTGCCCACCCTCTGAGGTCTCTGGGAAGGATTAGAGTGGCCCCAAGATGTATGCCTAGCCAGAAGCCTTTCCCTCAGGCCACAGTCATGATCATCAGCTAGAAGGCCTTCTTCACAGAAAGACCAAGCTCCTGAGCCTGCTACTTCTTGCTGTGCCCTGGATGTCATAGCTGTTTAAGAGCACTTTTTCCGTTGGTCCCAATCCTAGGGGACCCATGAGTGTAAGTCCCAGTGGACACCAGTGCCAGGCAATGTAGAGTTGTCCCCTGGCAGCAGTCACAAAAATTGGGGCAACAGACAGGGATATTAACTCCTTTCTGAGTGACATCAATTATTATACCCCCATGGGACCAGGAACTCAAGCTCCCCTGGCTTCCAGGGTGGGCAGTCAAGAGCCATCCCCTAGGTGGCAGTCTTAAAAACTGGGGCACCAGATACTTGCAAAAGCTCCCCTTCAGGAGACACTGGTACTCTGGAGCACAACAAAGGGAGAATGCAAATACAGTGCCCACCAGTCTCCATCCGAGATTGTTCCAGCCGACTCCTAGATGTGTGTGTTGAATTAGATGCCTGCCCCTCAGACCAATGCTTTTATATTAGCAGGTGAGCCTCCTTTACTAAGTCTGGGCGCCATCGGCTGCCTCTGAAGTGGGCCCAGGGATAGGTGAGTCCAAGCACTTGAGCCCTTTAAGAATGGCTTCTCAGATGGCTAGAGTCTTGTAGGTCTCAGAACACAAGCCTTGTTGTTTTTCAAAGCCAAATGTGTTTAGGGCTTGTCACCATCTTGAACCAGAACTCTTCCAAACTCATTTTACAAGGCCAGCATTACCCTGAAACCAAAACCAGACAAGGATGGCTCAAGGAAATAAAATTACAGGCCAGTATCCCTGATGAACAGAGATGTGGAAATTCTCAACAAAATATTAGCAAACCAAATTTAGCAATACAGTAATAGGATAGCAATACAGTAATACACCACAATCAAGAGGGATTTATTCCAGGGATGCAGGGATGCTTCAACATCCATAAATCAGTCAGTGTGATACATCACATTAACAAAATGAAGGATGAAAATCATATGATCATCTCAAGCGATGCAGAAACAGCTTTTGACAAAATTCAACATCCATTCACCATAAAAACTCTCAACAAAGTGGGTATAGAGGAACTTACCTCAATGTAATAAAGGTCATATGTGACAAGCCTACAGCTAACATCACACTCAATGGTGAAAAGCTGAAAGCTTTTCCACTAAGATCCAGAACAGGACAAGGATTGTACATATGTACACATTCTTACCACTTTTATTCAACATGGTATTGGAAGCCCTAGCCAGAGCAATTAGGCAAGAAAAAGAAATAAAAGGAATCCAAATTGGAAAGGAAAAAGTAAAATTGTCGCTATTACATATAGAAAATCCTAAAGACTCCATCAAAAAACTGTTGGAACTAATAAATGAATTCAGTAAATTTTCAGGATACAAAATCAATACATAAAAATCTGTTGAATTTCTACACACTAACAAAGAACTATCAGAAAGAGAATTTAAGAAAACAATTGCATCAAAAAGAATAGAATATTTAGGGTTAAATTTAACCAAAGGGATGAAAGATCTGTATGTTGAAAACTACAAGACATTAATGAAAGAAATTGAAGAAGACACAAATAAATGGAAAAATATTTCATGCTTATGATAGGAAGAATTAATATTGCTAAAATTACCATGCTACCCAAAGCACTCTACAGATTCATTGCAATCCCTATCAAAATTCCAATGGCATTTTTCACAGAAATAGAACAAAAACATCCTAAAATTTGTAGGGAACTATAAAAGACCCCAAATAGCTAAAGCAATCTTGAGAAAGAAGAAAGAAAGCTGGAGTCATCATGCTCCCTGATTTCAAAATCTATTACAAAGCTATAGTAATTACAACGGGATCTTATTAGCATAAAAACAGACACATAGTTCAAAGGAACAGAATACAGAGAGCCCAGAAATAAACTCACACACTTATGGTCAATTAATTTACAACAAAGGAGCCAAGAATATACAATAGGAAAAGGACAATCTTTTCAATAAACGGTGTTGGGAAAATTGGATGGCCACATGCAAAATAATAAACTGGACCACTGTCTTACAGCATACACAGAATCTGACTCAAAATGAATTAAAGGCTTGAATGTAAGACCTGAAACCATAAAACTCCTAAAAGAAAACATAGGCAGTAACCTCCTTGACATAGGTCTTGGTGATGACTTTTTAAAATTTGACACCAAAAGCAAAAGCAACAAAAGCAAAAATAAATAAGTGACTACACCAAGCTAAAAGCTTCTTCACAGCAAAGGAAACCATTAACAAAATGAAAAAACAACCTACCAAATGGGAGAATATTTGCAAGTCATATATCTAATGAGGCTAATATCCAAAATATATAAAGAATTCATGCAACTTAAGAGCAAAAAAAACCCAAATAATTCAATTTTTAAAATGAGCAGAAGATCTGAACAGACATTTTTCTAAAGAAGACATACAGGTACATGAAAAGATGCTCTACATCATTAATTATCAGGGAAATGCAAATCAAAACCACAATGAGGGGCTTCCCTGGTGGCGCAGTGGTTGAGAGTCCGCCTGCCAATGCAGGGGACGTGGGTTCGTGCCCTGGTCCAGGAAGATCCCACATGCCATGGAGCGGCTGGGCCCGTGAGCCATGGCTGCTGAGCCTGTGCGTCCAGAGCCTGTGCTCCGTAACGGGAGAGGCCACAAAAGTGAGAGGCCCCCGTACTGCAAAAAAACAAAAAAACCACAATGAGATATCATCTCACACCTGTTAGAAAGGCTATTATCAAAAAGACTAGAAATAACAAGTGTCGGCGAGGATGCCAAAAAAAGGGAACCCTCATGCACGGTTGGTGGGAATGTAAATTGGTGTAGCCTCTATGGAAAATAGTATGGAAGTTCCTCAAAAAATTGAAAATAGAACTACCATATGATCCAGCAATTTCAATTCTGAGTATTTATCCAAAGAAAAGAAAAACTAATTTGAAAAGATATCTGCACACCTATGTTCATAGTGGAATTATTTACAATAGCCAAGGTAAGGAAACATCCTAAGCGTCCATCGATGGGTAAATAACAACCTAAGTGTCCATCGATGGATAAATTGATAAGGAAATTGTAGTATATATTTGAATAGTATTCATTCATAAAAAAGAATTAAACCTTGCCATTTGGGACAATGTGGACAGACCTCGAGGGCATTATGCCAAGTGAAATAAGTTAGAGAAAGACGAATACCATATGATCTCTCTTATATGTGGAATACACACACACACACACACACACATGCATATATATATATGTGTATATATATGTGTATAAATATATATATTTATATATACACACACATATATATACACATATATAAAACTAACCCCATAGATACAGAGAACTGTGGTTGCCAGGGGCAGAGGGTGGGGAGTGGGAGAAATAGGTGAACTGTTTTGGGTTTTGTTAGTTTAAATAAATTGATTTTTTTTTTTAATTTGAGAAAAACAAATCTTAGTTATAACCAGTATATATTACATGTAGTCATAGGGATACTAGAAGGTTACTTGCCAACATGAAAACAGTGTTTATGTTGACACAATCAGGTGACTAGTAATTTTTAGTTTCTTCTCTTTTGCACGTTTGCATTTTTTAGTTTTTCTGCAGTGCACACTACCTGCATTATAAATGATCATTCTCCTACAGTGAGCATTATCTACATAGTTAAAAAATTGTTTATAGTTTTTAAAAATCATACCTTTACCGAAAAGTAAGTTTGTTCCTGTTCCACATTAACATTTTAGGCTTCAGTTTCAGTTGTCTTGAGGACATGTCACTAAAATAGAGCAAAATGATGATTGAATCATGAGTGTATGATGAGATATCATACGGCCATGCTTTTCCTTTTAAATGAAAATTTAGCTTTAGAAAATCAGAGCAATTGAATTTCCTAAAGCTGTTGATATAATTGTGTCAACTAAGGAAGTGCGTGGATAGTATATTAAAAATATTTGAGAAAGCATCATTAGTGCTATATTGACACCTTGTTGGAGGGAGGTGAATGGATTGTCATTCAAGTCAAATTTTTCTTCACATTTCCAAAATCTGGCCAAATTATATTATATTTAAGAGCAAGACCTCACCTATATACTACGTACCATGGTTTTCATTCAGTAATGTTCATGTGCCAGGTGCTGGGCCCAGCCTTACATTGCAAAGAGGAGGGTGTGATGTGTGTGCAAACCACTTTTTTTGAAGTGATAGTTTGGTCAGGGAACTCTGATAATAACTAAACTAGTTGCTGGCTCCTGAAAATTTTAAGATACAAGCAATATGCTCTCCTAATTCTAAAATAAACATGTATTTCTCCAAATATAAATAGTCAGAGTAAGTAGAGGGCTTGTAGATTATCAAGCTTCTTTGCCAGTTAATACTCTGTTTCTCCCAGGGTGACATTTAAATTGTTTTTTTGCGGTGAGTCTGGTGCATTTTTTTTTTTTAATTTTATTTATTTTTGGCTTTGTTGGGTCTTCGTTTCTGTGTGAGGGCTTTCTCTAGTTGCGGTGAGCAGGGGCCACTCTTCATCGCGGTGCGCGGGCCTCTCACTATCGTAGCCTCTCTTGTTGTGGAGCACAGGCTCCAGATGCACAGGCTCAGTAGTTGTGGCTCATGGGCCTAGTTGCTCCACGGCATGTGGGATCTTCCCAGACCAGGGCTCGAACCCCTGTCCCCTGCATTGGCAGGCAGATTCTCAACCACTGTGCCACCAGGGAAGCCCTGGTGCATTTTTCTAAATAGTCTTGCCTCATATATAATTTTATCACCATAGGAAAATCCTGTTTTCCTGACATGACCTGAATTTGTATTTCTTCCATTTTCAATGTATTTCTCACTTAGGATCTATTGCCATCTCTGCTACTGAAATTCAGTTTTTTGAGACAAACAGCTTGTGTGTGTGTGTGTGTGTGTGTGTGTGTTACTACATAGTAGGTTTGAATATGTACACATGAATGTAGGTTTTTCTGGGAAAACATAGTACATGCATACAGAAAACCAAAATTTTTTTTTATTTTTGCAGAAGTTTATATACTTGTTAAATATGCTAAGGAGTCAAGTATAGAAGATTAGGAAACAAAATACTTTTGAGATAGGGATGTAGAAATATCTCTTGGTTATTCTGTTTGATACATGGTGTCAGTTTTTTAGTATTTTATGGTGATGCTCCTGGTACTCTAATAGCCATTGTGTCATTCTGTACTTTTTAGAGAAGTAAGGAGAAAATCAGGACAGAATTATGCTGAGAAATGACTTTTGGCCTCAAATGGCCTTTCTTTGAGTCAGCTTTGCTCAGGAATAGGCAAGGTCCTAAGAACTTCTAGCCTATCTTCTCCAAGAAGTTTTGTAAGGAGGAGGGGTCCAGTGAGGCTCGCATGATGATGTCCTGCAATAGTTTAACCAGGAAGCATGGCAAGGGATACTCAACAGTTCCTAGACTCAGTATGCTCTAGGACAAGGCTGTGGGACATTGGTGTCCTGTAAGAATTTGGCCCTGTGTTTAATTTTTAGTTTGCTCTGAGATCTGTGACATATAAAATTTAATTGAATCATACATGGAAACAGAGATCTAGTTTCTTTTGAGCTGAATTTTGATTTGAAAAAAAGATAGGATCCAATCAATTTCCTTCTGTCTTCCTTACCAAAAATGGTCAGCCAATGACGTTTCCTTCCCCAGGCGTGACCAGCTGGCCACAGGTGGCAGGCAGAGCGACTCCAAGTGGTATAACCACATGGGCCACACACATCAGATAAGGCTGTATCACAGGACAGTAACAGAATTCCCATTTTAGTTCTCTTTCAATTCTTCTGTTTACATCGAGAGAAAAGTCGCATTTTGGTGCTTTAATTCTTTACTGTCTGAGCCCTCCTTATAAGGAAAAGGCAGACCCCAGGTTCTGAGCTTTGGGTAGGCAACGGTGTTTAGCCAGAATTTAATTAATTTTTCAGTTGCCTTCTGCTTATGGCAAATGATATTTTCCATTAATAATATTATTAAAAAAATAAAAAATAAAAAAAATTAAAAATAATATTATAAATCTTTCTTTTAACATAAATATTCTATGAAGTATAAATCTATGAATTAGAGAAAAATATTAAGTAGATTATAACACACATGGTACATGGTCTGGTAAAAGTTATAAAGGTGATTCATGAAAGACTACCTTTGTGAACACTTGTGTAGAAAAAGAACAGGCTTTGGAATCAGATGAGATAGCCTTTGAACTCACATCTCTATTCAGGCACTTAACTAACTTTGTGACTTTGGGGAAATTATTTCATCACTGAGCTTTAATTGTCTTCATCTCAAAATGGCAATAACTATGATACCATGTATATATGTAAACTATGCAGTACAGTGCTTTAAAAAAAAAAGGAATGTATTCAAAATGTAGCTACTCTCCAGCTAACTAAACTCTTTAAGACTTCATCATTTATATCTAATTTCCTTCACAAATCCATCTCAAGCCATCTCCCAACACGACAGTGCAGTATCAATAACTGGAAATCATCTGGTCTCCACCATCTTTATAATTGGTTTGCTTCCCGTTTGTCCTTATGTGATTTATAAAGCACTTTGGTCTCCCTATGCATCTTGTGATATTTAAGCTATGTAAAATCTTATGTCTATAGACTGTGAATAAGAAGGCTGATATTAGATTCTGATGATACTTTTCCTTTGGGTAGTCACACAGTGGCTCTGGAATCGCTGGGTCATCTGGGTGTTGTGAGGTAGCCAACTTAATAGTATACCTTTCCGCATTTGCATCATCTTTAGCCCATCCACACTGGCATTGTTGAAGACATGTGGCTTGAATTAAAATTTACATGGCCATATGCTACCATCTCATTTTTTAATTCTATTTGTGGAATGAAGGTTTTATGGAAAACATTTTGCTACAGAGTTGTGAATGTGCTTAGGAGGATTCATGTCATACATCATGACAGCTCTTTCCGTATCAGTGCCACATGAACTCACCCCCTTATTTGAAGTGCCTTCCTTAGCATCTGGCCGTACACATCCCTTTTTGGTATTATCGCTCATGAAAATAACTGCTGGTACACCTGTATATATTTGAGTGATGGCACATATGATTAAATAGACATGCCCATTAGAGTGTCATATGTTCAAATAAGTCTCCCAGTGTCCATTTTAATATAATGCAATAAACTCACTTTTCCAGCACACGCAGAAATTGCAAGCCAAGCTCCATGTCGACCCAAGGGTCTGTTAATTCCACATACAGCCAATTCCCTGAAGGGAGATGTTTGAATACAGTTTTTTTTTAAGTGCGTTAGCTAACAGAAAATTTAATTCACATGCTAAAGTGTGTCAGGCAGCTGAGTGCCAGCATTCAGTTCATCATTATCTTGAATTGTGGGTTTAATCAAGTTCCTTCACTTAATCTGAATGTTTGTGTTCAAAACCTAGCACCCCGCTTTAAGGAAAACCCTCACCTTTTATTTCTTTTGGATAGTCTCCAGTTTCATGAAATCTGATGAAGACAGCCAGTGAAGGGAATCTAATTTGGATGGTTGAATGCTAAGGAGGAATCAGGGAGACTGCATGGAGTGTTGCTTTCATTAAAATAGCTTTGTCCAAGAAGACATTTTCACCATACTCTTGCATCTGTTCCAGTGTTATTTCCATTTTGCTTTGCTTAAGTTAAAAAGGAATGCTATTAAAATGAAACTTGGTTTTAGGAAAAAAAAAAAAAAATATATATATATATATATATGATCAAGGCAGTGGGTTGGGGCTGAATGCTATTATTTGACCGATTTCGCATGTCTGCCGTGGGATGAGAAAGCAGTTTGGTGTACCCTCTTTGATACAAAGCCAGCACATGTAATGGAGTTTATGTGTTCAGAGCTGGGTATCAGGTGTAATAGAATTATGCACTGTGTTTATGTGACCCTGCCTTTTATATCCCTGTAGTTGCTCATTCATTCATTTTTCAGATGTAAATTAAAAGCGGAGATTGTAGATTAGATGTGCCAGGGCTCACGTGGGCCATGTGAAATGTAGTTTCACTCTTGGAACTTATTGAATCATGACAGAAATATAAATGAGCTCTAGGACAATATTCAACTCTTATGAGAATTCATTTCCATCAAGAGTAGGTAGTTGCCTTTGCTTGCAGATGAGGCCTGTATATTTATCTTTTCCTTTGTTCTTGTTATTTGTTACTGTTATTTTAATTCAGTTAGCAATGCAAAGGGCTTTAAGCAATGTTCTCAAGTTACCTCTATACCCTTTCAATTGTAAATATGACTAATGTTAAATAGATTCTCCTACTTAGTAGAAGAAACATCTTCTAAGAGTCTGCTTTGTGCCCAGCAGTGTCTGGGTACTTTACAAGGAGAAAGGATCCAATCATCCCAATCAGTCTTCTGTCATTTTTTCAAAAGGTCAAATGAAGAGCATTTGACCTCTCTGGATGCTATCCAAATAACTTACATACTTCAAATTTGACCTTCTAAACTGGCTTTGTGCCACAGGACTTAGTATTAAGTTGAACTATTTAAAATTGATGCTGCTATTTACTAATTTCATAAGGTTTAACCAAATACCTATAAGTTGTTGGGCAGCCACTAGATAAATAATTGTATTCAGCATAGGAAGAATATGCTTGTAATTCTAACAATAAAAGGGACAGTACCTTTGGGAACTGCTATTGAAGGAAAGTTTGCTGACACGGATATTGTTAGGAATTTGGGATTTCCGGGCAGGGATGAGGATGTAGGAATGAGAGCACCAGAGCTGAATTTGGGATTTATAATTTAACGTCTTTTAATCCTCACCTTAGAAGAGCCTCATCTAATAATAAGAATTACCAACTTTATTTGCCAAGAACATGAATACTGAATAGAGCTTATAATGCATTTCTTTACAAAAGTTTTTTATTGCTTGGTGGAGAACAAAGCTCACTGGCAGATTAAATCTGCAAACAAAGGGAATATGGGAATCAAAGGCCATCAGCAAAGGCGAAAATGAGCCATAACCTTGAAAGAGCACTAAGACGGTCCAAGTGAATCTTCATACTGACCTGTTGAAGTGAACATAATGGCCCAGTGGGACCGAATGTGGAGAGTTCAGAATCCTGGTGAGGCTCTTTCCTGGTCCATGGCAAATGTGCACAGCACCACTCAGAACATCTGGTTGCGTGCAGTGCGGGGCTGAGCAAAACAGTTCTCTCAGGTGATACTGCTGGCACCAGCAACACTTAGGTGCCCTCTTTCTATTACGGGCAAATCAGGACTTTCAGAAAAACGGAGTCCCCATAAAAATCTCTAGAACAGGGGGTTATAGTTATCCAACCTTCATTCTCAAGTCCATCCATATTGTAATTGGGAAAATGGCCTTTTGTTTGCCTATTGTATCATTTTAAACGCCAGTTAAAAGCAAAATGAAGCTCCATGATCTTTTGATTTTTTTTGCGGTACGCGGGCCTCTCACTGTTGTGGCCTCTCCTGTTGCGGAGCACAGGCTCCGGACGCGCAGGCTCAGCGGCCATGGCTCATGGGCCCAGCCGCTCCGCGGCATGTGGGATCTTCCCGGACCAGGGCACGAACCCTTGTCCCCTGCATCGGCAGGCAGACTCTCAACCACTGCGCCACCAGGGAAGCCCCATCTTTTGATTTTATTTAATCTTTTTTTCTAAAAAAGAAACATTCTTGGGCTTCCCGGATGGCGCAGTGGTTGAGAATCTGCCTGCCGATGCAGGGGACACGGGTTCGAGCCCTGGTCCGGGAGGATCCCACATGCCGCGGAGCGGCTGGGCCCGTGAGCCACAACTACTGAGCCTGCGCATCTGGAGCCTGTGCTCCGCAACAAGAGAGGCCATGACAGTGAGAGGCCCGCACACCGCAATGAAGAGTGGCCCCCGCTCGCCGCAACTAGAGGAAGCCCTCACACAGAAACGAAGACCCAACACAGCCAAATAAATAAATAAAATAAATTTATAAAAAAGGGAACATTCTTGTATGGGCCTCTTCACGAGCTTTGAGAGAATCTGAAATATCTATTTTGAAGGATAGATATCTTCTCACATACTATGGTTTCCACTAGAGGATGCACAAAGAACATCACAAAACAATAGGAAGCCAAGAAAATAGCTGAATTCTGAACGGATCTGTGACTTGGAGATGGACTTCCATACAGGAAGGTACGCTGGGTCTCTCCCCCTTGTTTGCTTCCCCTTTCTAGCCTGTCGTCAGCCCAGCTAGCTACCCACTCAGCCATCAGTGTCAGGTATGACAGGTGCTTTCAGTTCGGAATCGGAACTGTCAACTCCTCAAGCTCATCTTACTTCCAATGTGTGTAATTTGGCCCTCACAGAATTAGATACTCCTTCTCTCCATGTCTAAAGCACATTGTTCATATGTCTCTGGCTCGAAAGGGTGTCTTTTTCTCATGTCTACCTCCCTTACTAGACCGTGAGCAGATCAAGAACAGGAGACCTGTCTCTGGGTCTCTCCAGTACCTATTAGATTGCTCAGTGCAGGCTCATTCACTCATTTAATCTCTGAATCATATATTCGTTCTAAATTGGAGCCTCTTAATAAATATTCATTGACTAAATGGCTGGGTGAATGATATCCTTGTTTTAGAGTGAGCTTGAAAAATTGGGCAAATTACAAGGTGTTTGTGTGAGAAACCCTGTACCCACTCCACAGCTAGGTAAGCACATGAGAAGAACCACTGTTACTGCCATCTTATAACCACTCAGTAGCTCTCACTGTTGTTTGGATCAAGTCTCAAACCCTTCATGTGTTCTATAAGGCTGTCTGCTTGCTCCAGTCACCGCCTATCATTCTGGCCTCATTGCTTTGCACTCTCCCCTTTATCGCCATGTTCCAGTCACACTGGTCTTCTTAGTGACTTAAATTCTGTACTCCTTCCCTGCAAGGCCTTTGCACATGCCACTCCAGTGACCTAAACAACTCTTCCCCCCACTCTTCACCTACTTAACTTCTGTGCATCCTTTAGATCTTAGCTCACACATGTCTTCCTTAAAGAAGTGTTCTTTGACCTCCCTTCCCCACCCAGTCTAGACTAGATCTAGCTCTCATGTGCTCTCCTATTTCTGTATTCATGTTCTTCAGAGTGATCTCGGGTGGCCTTGGCCTTCAGAGGCTTGAAGCAGGATTTCGGTTCCTGGCCAGAGATTGATGTCAGGCTGCCGCAGTGAGAGCACCGAATCCTAGCCACTAGACCCGTGACCAGTGACAAAGCCCTGGCCCTTCGGCTTTGTAGAAATGAATTCCCACAATGACGGCAAGTAGTGAAACAAGTAAAGTGTTTATAGGAGGAGAAAGAGTACAGGTGGATAGACACACAGGCGGGCTCAGAGAGAGAGTCGCGCCCTCATGGTAGTTTGAATCACTTATATGGGACATTTCTTCCGGGTTTCCTCTGGCCAGTCATCTTGCTTTGCCTGGTTCTGAGTCCATATTTGGTTCATCTCAGAGTCCTCCCATGTGTGTGCACACATCTCTTAGCCGAGATGGATTCTGGTGAAGAGGCCTATGGGTAGGTTGACATCATTCCCTTTTTGACCCCCAAGGAGGCTTTCTGCACATGTGTAGTTGGGAAGGTCTCTTTGACCTTGAGAATGAGAAACATGTGGTCTCTTATCTGGGCAGGGCTCAGCTCCTCCTCCTCTTCTTGGAGTATCTGTCCACAGGGGACAAACTCCAGCTGCTCAGCCTGGGGCCCATCTATCTCCTGCCTCAAGAGCACATACTGCAGCTTGTGAGTTTATGTTCATTTTTTAAATTATTTATTTATTTATTTAGGCTGTGCTGGCTCTTAGTTGCAGCATGCCGGCTCTTCGTTGTGGCACACAGGCTTCTATCTAGTTGCGGCCCGCAGGTTTTCTCTCTCTAGTTATGGCGCGTGGGCTCCAGAGCGCATGGGCTCTGTAGTTTGCGGCACGCAGGCTCTCTAGTTGAGGTGCGCGGGCTCAGTAGTTGTGGCACGCGGGCTTAGTTGCCCCCACAGCATGTGGGATCTTAGTTCCCCGACCAGGGATTGAACCCTCGTCCCCTGCATTGAAAGGTGGATTCTTTACCACTGGACCACCAGGGAAGTCCCTTATGTTCATTTTTATGATTAAGTGATATATCAGTTATCTGTTGCCACATAATGCTGTGTAATGAAATACCACAAAATCTCATTGGCACTCGACAGTAAGTGTTTATTGCTCGTGTATCTGGGGTCAGCTGCAGGTTGGCAGGGCAACTGTTGCTCTTGGCTGTAGAGGCCGGGCTAGCTCAAATATCTGGGGATCAGCTGGCTGACTGCTGATCTAAGTCTCAGTTTGGGTGACTGGGACAACAGCTCACATGTCTGTCATCCTCCAGAAGGCTGCCTCAGGGATCACCTGTTAGTGGCAGATGCTCAAGAGGAGACACAAATGACCTCTTGAGGTGGCACAGGCACACCATTACTTCTGGCCTATTCTAGTGGCCCAAGTTGAGTCACATGGACAAATCTAGAATCAGAGTGGGAGGGCACTGCAAAGTTGCAGGCAAAGACATGTTTCCAAGGAGTTGTGAAGATGGGGCCATCTTTGTGTTCTACCACAACGTGACTCTAGGATCAACTGAGGGCACTGATGGCATCTGTTTTTCTTCACCCTTATCTTGCTAGTACCTAGCAAGATGCGTGAATGTTGTAGTTGATAACTAAATATTTCTTGAATATGAAAAGGCATTAATTTGATGCCACTGTCTCAAGACTCTAGAGGAATATTCACCTTTGAAGTAGATTCCTGCCTTAAGAAAAGTAAAAGAAATTAGTTTAAAATTGTTATCCATTTCTTGCTCTTGAGATTTCCAAATTCCTCCAAATAACAAGTGTTTGCATCTTAGGGTTAGCTTTCATGTCCCGTGAGATTCATTTCCCTCTCTATCATTGGTGCCAGATAATGGTGTGTGAAAAATAATTTGAAATGAAACGAGTTAAACATCAGCTGTGTGAAGAAAGGGTAAAAATCTTAATATTTTGGCTGTGAGGGAAAAATAAGGGTAGTTTTCATTAGTGTGGACAGTGGTCTTTGCACACCTTCTCACATCATAGAATTCCACAGAACAGGCTCTGAAGGGCCAAGAGGAGTCTGATGATGATTCAAAGAGGTGTGTTCCTAATAACTGGGAAAATAAGTCAGATATTTTGGTTAGCTCTGGAACATGAAATCTTAAAAAGATCAGGAATGAAACACAAGCAGGAAGGGACTTGTGTTGGAAAGGGAGATTGGCATTGTCAAGACTGTGGAACATTTAGTGGGTTTCATATTCAGAGAGTGGTAAAGGGGTTGGGGAATACTGATTCAAATGCTGTTAGGAAATCCTTTAAGAGTATGATAATTGTTTAATGGAACCATGTAATTGGGTATCTATAATAACTTTATTCTTTGATTCTGTCTTCATTTAAGAAATATGACCTCTTTTCTCCGGGGGTGATATTCAAAATACCTGACAACGGGGACCAGCCATAGCAATGCAGAAAGGTTCTAGAGCCCTTGATTGTGCCAAGTGTTAGTCCTATGGCTGCTAAACTGTGGAAAGGTCTGAGGGTTTTTAGAGGTAGGAATGGGGCCCCCTGGGCAGCAAGTGGTCAGAGAGTGGGCATTCTCTGGTTTTGGGGCAGTGATTATCTACCAACTGGAACAGAATTGCTTCCATTTTCTAATACTGACACAACCATATGAGTCCTGGTTTTCCCTTTACTTAATTGAGTTCACCATCATACAGCTTAGCCTTTAATGGAGCCATCAAGGCCAGAAATGCTGAAGGATTTTGGAGAAGAGAAAGATCAAAGCACAGACGATAAGTGTAGGCAAGGATTGTAGAGAAATTGAAACCTACATGTATTGTTGGTGGGAATGTGAAATGGTGCAGCCATTCAGGAAACAATTTGGTAGTTCCTCAAAATGTTAAACAGAGAGTTACCAAATTACCAAGCAGTTCCATCCCTAGGCATATACCCAAGAGAACTGACAACATATGTATATAAAGACCTGCTCACAGGTGTTCAGGGCTACGTTATTCATAATAGCCAAAAAAAATGAAAACAAATATCCATCCACTGATGAATGGATAAACAAAATGTGTTATAACCATACAATGGAATATTATTTGGCAATAAAAAGGAATGAAATACTGATACACACTACAGTATGGTTGAACCTTGAAAATTATTATGCTAAGTGAAAGAAGACAGATATAAGGTGCGACATATTGTCTTATTTTATTTGTATGAATTGTCCAGAATGGGCAAATCCATACAGACACAAAGTAAATCAGTGGTTGGGATAAATGGAGAATGATGACTAAAGACTATAGATTTCTTTGGGGGAGGGGTGATGAAAATGTTCTAAAGTAGATAGTGGTGATGGTTGCACAACTCTGTGAATATTACTAAAAACCACAGAACTGTACATGTTAAAAGGTGAATTTTATGGTATATGAATTGTTTCAATAAAGCTTATAAAATATCTTTTAAAAGATTTACTTGTACAATGACATGAAAGAAAGCTGTATTTTGGAGAAAAATAGCTGGGCTAGAGTATGCAGAATGACTTGGAGTTGAGTCATATCATTAAGTGCAGTTAGCAATGTATAAAAAGACAAGGCCCGGGAATTCTCTGGTGGTAAGGACTCGGTGCTTTCACTGCCTGGGCCTGGGTTCAATCCCTGGTTGGGGAATTAAGATCCTGCAAGTTGCACGGCGTGGCCAAAAAATATATATATATATAAGGCCTGGAAGATGCTGCTATCAGGAAAAGTGGAGAGCAAGTGGAGAAAGGGCTAAATGCCTGGAAGAGGAGATGAAGGAGAAGGGAATTGAAAATGACTCCAGACTTATTTGACTGGAAACTGTGATTCTATTTACAGAAATGTGCAAGCTGAAATTTAACCTGGGTTTTGGTGGAACATGACAAGTTTAGTTTTAGACATCCTTTACAGTGATGACAAGACTTAAAAGTGTCTGGTAGTCACATGAAAAAACATGAACTGGAGCACAAGTAAGGATCGTGGCTGGACATGCCAATTAAAGAGCATTTGCTCTGAAGGGAAAGTTTGAGCTCACATGGCACTTGTGCAGAACAACTGAGGATGGCTGGGAGAGGGAAGGTGACTTATCAAGACAGGCAGAGCCTGTTCCTCATGGCTCAGAGTGTCCCTATAGGAAATCTCTACCAGAGCGTCCAGCCAGTGGCACTTAGTGGACTCCAAGTCCAGGATGATGGCTTTCCCCAGCCTGTCTCTCAGATCTTCCGTCTTCATCTGTCAGCTTGGTATGATGCCAGGCGAACTGCCTCCTTTGTCATTAGGTCTGTGAGACATTATATTATATTAATTCTCTCTTTGCCCCTTCTGGGCAGCTGCTGCAACATATTCTAGCTAAAAGAGAGATGGAATGATGTTGTTTTAGCCTCCCAAAGAGCTCCAGAAATAACAGTGGCAGGCATTTGGAATTCATTTAATTTAAGCAACTTCTCCAAATTTTACTACATCTATTTTCATGCATCTCTTTTTCTTTTTCCTCTCCAGGAGACTGACTGGCCATATGCAAGTACTCCTGGGAGGATTTAAGGCTTTTTATTTACTTCCTTGGATTTCCAAATCCCTAATCTCCCCTGACTATTTTTCCTTTCCATAGAGAATTTGATATAGTTTAAAGAAACTTAACAAATAAGAAAAGATTTTTTTTTAATATTCTGAATATTTAAGGCAAGATGACACAGATACTAAGTTTTGGACTCCAAAACATCTTATCAGATGGCGAAGAAGTTTCTGAAGCATCACATGATGCGTGCATGTGGTTGTGAATCTCAACTAGGAATTCCCCACTGATGACGTCAGGGATCTTGATGCCAAATGATTCTAGGTTAGTAGAATGCCTAGGCGGGTGTGAGACAGTCCGTAAATGTAATTAATGAGACGACACACACCACAGGGGTGCTTTCTGTGCTTGAGTTACATTTGCAGTTGAGAAGGCTGGATCTTTGTTTGTTCTGTGTGTGAGGTTTAATCTGGAAATAGTTTTCAAGTATTTCCTTTCTTAGCAAATTTTTTTGTTGTTTTTAATTGAAGTATAGTTGATTTACAATGTTGTGTTAATTTCTGCTGTACAGCAAAGTGACTCAGTTATATATATATATATATATATATATATATATATATATATATATACATTCCTTTTTATGTTCTTTTCCGTGACGGTTTATCACAGGATGATATTGAATATACTTCCCTGTGCTATACAGTAGGACCTTGTTGTTTATCCATTCTATATATAATAGTTTGCATCTGCTAATCCCAAACTCCCACTCCATCCATCCCCCACCTCCCCTCCCCTTTGGCAACTACAAGTCTGTTCTCTATGTCTGTGAATCTGTTTCTGTTTTTCACATATGTTCATTTGTGTCATATTTTAGATTCCACATGTAAGTGATATCATATGGTACTTGTCTTCGTCTTTCTGACTTACTTCATTTAGTATGATAATCTCTAGTTCTATCCATGTTGCTGCTAATGGCATTATTTCATTCTTTCTTATGGCTGAGTAGTATTCCATTGTATGTATGTACCATATCTTCTTTATCCATTCACCTGTCAATGGACATTTAGGTTGTTTCCATGTTTTGGCTATTGTGAATAGTGCTGCTATGAACATAGGGGTGGATGTATCTTTTTGAATTATAGTTTTGTCTAGATATATGCCCAGAAGTGGGATTGCTGGATCATATGGTAATTCTATTTTTAGTTTTTTGAGGAACCTCCATACTGTTCTCCATAGTGGCTGTATCAATTTACATTCCCACCAACAGTGCAAGAGGGTTCCCTTTTCTCTACACCCTCTTCAGCATTTGTTATTTGTAGACTTTTTAATGATGGCCATTCTGACTGGTGTGAGGTGATACCCACTGTAGTTTTGATTTGCATTTCTCTAATAATTAGCAATGTTGAGCATCTTTTCATGTGCCCATTGGCCATCTGTATGTCTTCTGTGGAGAAATATCTATTTAAGTTTTCTGCCCAATTTTTGATTGGGTTGTTTGTTTTATTGAGTTGAAAAGCTGTTTGTATATTTGGGAAATTAAGCCCTTGTCAGTTGTATTGTTTGCAAATATTTTCTCCCAGACTGTAGGTTATCTTTTCATTTTGTTTATGGTTTCCTTTGCTGTACAAAAGCTTATAAGTTTGATTAGGTCCCATTTGTTTATTTTTGTTTTTATTTCTATTGCCTGGGGAGACTAACCTAAACTTTGGTACGATTTATGTCAGAAAATGTTTTGCCTATGATCTCTTCTAGGATTTTTATGGTGTCATGTCTTATGTTTAAGCCATTTTGAGTTTATTTTTGTGTATGGTGTGAGGGTGTGTTCTAACTTCATTGATTTACATGCGGCTCTCCGACTTTCCCAACACCACTTGCTGAAGAGACTGTCTTTTTCCCATTGTATATTCTTGGCTACTTTGTCGAAGATTAATTGACCATAAGTGTGTGGGTTTTTCTTAGCAAATTTCAAACACAGATTATCTACCGCAGTCCATCTATTTCACAGCAGTAAGTCATTGGGTCTAAAAGTGATATAACTGATTTCATAAACAGTAAGGTGAAGACCCAGCATGATGGAACAGTTATCACTCTAGGGAGGGGTCCACTATGCTAACAACTCAGAGTCTCTAATCCCAGCCAAGGGATTCCAAGATAACTTGACTGAAGGGGCATAGTAAAGGGAGAAAAGTTCAGAAGTGGAAGTTAGGACTGGTTCAAGGTCTCATCAGATTGTTCAGTAGTAGTAAGGCTTTGGGCAACATGCTTCTCAAAAGTTACCTCCATGTACTCTTTCAACTTTTTCACTCCCTAGTCACTATTCAATCCACACTAATCTAGCTTCTATCCATCGCCACCACTTAATGAAATTGCTCCTCTCAAGGTCCCCAGTCATCTCCATTGCCAAAGGACACTTCTTTGTTGTCACTTTCTTGAACTCTCAGCAGCATTCCACGTAGGTTGCAACTCTCCTTGACACACTGGTCTCTTGGTATCTATGATGTCATATCTTCAGTTTTGCTCTTTGTCACTGGTTACTTTTTCTTGATCTTCCTTGCTGGATTCTCTTCCTCTATCCTCAGGAAATATTGGAGCATCTCAATGATAAGTCCTGGGACTGCATCTTTTTACTCACTCTCTCCCTAGGTGACCTTATGTGTTCTTGTGGCTTTCAACATCCACTATAGTCTATATGCTGATGACTTCCAAATCCATTTGTCTAGCCTGACTCTCCCCTGAACCCCAAACTCATTTATCCAACTGCTGTTGGCATCCTCTTAAATGTCAAATAGGAATCTCCAACTTAATGTGTCTAAAGTGGAAGCATTGATCCCCCCAAACCCAGTCCTTCCCCACACCCGATTGTTTAACCCCCAAATTGATGGTCATCCTGATTCCTCTCTCTGTCTCATTACCTACATCCAATTATTCACCAAGTTGGTGTCAGTTTTACCTAAATCATATATCTCAAGTCCATCCATTTCTTACCGTCTTTATTGATTTTACCGAGTTTCAAGCCACAGGCATCTTCTTACAACTATAATAGCTTTTAACAAGTTTCCTTGCTCTACTACATTTATGATGCTACAACCCATTCTTTACATAAAGGTAAAATTGTCCTTTTTTGGCTTTTTATTATGAAGATTCTCAAACATACACAAGTGGACAGAGAGTAGCACGAGCTACACCTGTCACCCAGCTTTAGCGGTTATCAATTCATGGCAGTCTGTTTCATTGAAAACCCCATTGATTTCCTTGACTCCTCTAGGATTTTGACACAAATCCCAGACATCATATCGTTTCACCCCTAAATATTTCAATATATATCTATAAATAAGCACACGGCCATTAACATATCCTTAAACATTAATAATTTAAAATAGCATCAAATATTCAAAAAATATATTTCTGAATGTCTCATAAAGTATAATTTTTTACAGTCAGGTTATTTGAATCAAGATCCCAATAAGGAGCACATACTGCAACTGGTTGATATGTCTCTGGGGTTCTCCTTCCATTGATATCTCACTCCTTCACGTGCTTTTTTTCTCCCCCTTTCAATTTACATGTTTACAAAACCAGATTGTTTGCCCTGTAGAGTTATAGTCTAGATTTTGCTGATTGCATCTCTGTGGCTAACGTAACATGTTCCTTAATGTCAAAAACTGCTAAGATGGCTTCATAGGTGGTATTGTATTCTTCCATCAGAAGTCATGTGTTTAATTGCATGTCTTTTTGTGATGTTAGTAGCCATTGTGCTTTATGCCTAGATCTATTAATTCATTAGAGGTTGCAAAATAGGGATATTCTAATTTTATCAATTCTTCGTTTATTTGCAGGAATACTCATGTAAATGAGGAACTTTCTTTTGTCTACTTTTTTAGGTTACCTAGTGGTAAAGTTTGTATAGGAATAGATTTACCTTTTTTTTTAAAGATTTGTTTTTTGACGTGGACCATTTTTAAAGTCTTCTATTGAATTTGTTACAATATTGCTGCTGTTGGATATGTTTTTTTTTTTTTTTTTGAGGTACGCGGGCCTCTCACCGCTGTGGCCTCTCCCGCCGCGGAGCACCGGCTCCGGATGCGCAGACCCAGCGGCCATGGCTCACAGGCCCAGCTGCTCCGTGGCACGTGGGATCCTCCCGGACCGGGGCATGAACCCGCGTCCCCTGCATCGGCAGGCGGACCTCAACCACTGTGCCACCAGGGAAGCCCTGTTTTGATTTTTTGGCCACGATGCGTGTGGGATCTTAACTCCCCAACCGGGGATGGAACCCACGCCCCCTGTACTGGAAGGTGAAGTCTTAATCACTGGACCACCAGGAAAGTCCCTAGATTTTACTTTTTAAAAACATAAATTGGATCACATCTCTGCCCTGCTTAAAGTCTTCCTGTGGCATCTTTATGCACACAGAATGAAATCTATGGCCAACACACACACTGCATGAGCTCCTCCATCATTTTTTCGTCATGTTCCATCATAGTGTCTACTTTTTTGTTGAAATATAAATTAAATTAAAAACTTGAAGTTTATGGGAAAGGGTCAAGCCCTTTTCTGCCCCAGGCTTTTTGCACTTGCTCATCCTTCTGCCTGGCCATCTTCCCCCACTTTCTGCCTAGTGGGCTCCTTCTTGACCTTCATGCTGAAATGTCATCTCATCAAGGCCTTCTCTGACTGCTTCATTTAAGGGGCCTGCTCTCCCTCATTGTAGCTCCTGTTTAATTCCTTTATAGCATCCATCACAAACTATAGCTATCTTCTTTATTTGTTTATTAATCATTTTCCACCGAGAATGCTAGCATTGTAAGAGCAAGGATTTTTCCTGTCCCATACACCACTGAATCCCAAGGCACAGCACAATGTCTGGCACACAGTGGGTGCTTTTCTGTTTTGAATCAACACCACAAACTTGCTGCACATCCTCACTGATATAAGTGGAACACAGGGACGGGCTAGATGATTGTTTTTAACATTGTTCTCTGAGGACACAGAGACCAAGGCCAAGCTCGTCTAGTGCAGTGCTTCCTGAATGCTTTATGTTGTGGCACCTGGAGCAAATGATGTCTGATAGGGTAGGCCACTGAGGCTGGCTGGTGGCTCACAGCCAGGGACTCAGTCCTGGCTTTCCGCACCTGGCTTGGTGCCTGAACAGACGGCCACAGGAGTTGGGTTACGGAGAGCATTTCTGGACTTACGGGGGTGGGCTTATAGATTTAGGGCAGGAAATTCTTTTGAATGTATACTTTGAGGGCTCCCTGACTTTTATAACTGTCAGGGACTCAGAGGATTGGGACTTCCTGCATCTCCACAGGGTTCTGAAATCCCCCTTTCCTCTGAAAAGTCACTTTCTCCTTCAGGAAATCTCACCAATTTCACACTATTTCAAAGCATCCTCCTTTACAATGCGAATACTTTGGACTTGGTTGAGAAGATTATGAGTATTTTTCACCTTCGTGTGAAGTAGCTTAACCAGGCTGCTTTCTTCCTAAAATCTGAGGTATCTAAGTTGGGTTTAGCTTAAGAGAGTCAAGGGGGAAGGGGGCAATTTTGGAGTTTGTTTCCTTGTGTGGGCTGGAGGAGGACAGTGTGACTCAGCACAGTGGACTCATGGCGATGGGCAAGGCTGGCTTGGACCCCCTAGGGGTGGAGACGAGGGCTTAGGTCAGCCAGCCCCAAAGTTCAACTTCCTTAATGCTGGAGGTTCAAGACTTTTACCCAAGATTGCTTCAGTGAATCTGATGTTCATTACCAATGTAGGGTACAGAGAAGACCTGGAGTAGAATCCCTACTGTGTAGAAATTCACTGAGGTCAGCAGCCATACATAGAGGGGCCAGCCTGCCCCTGACAGCAGAAAGGCAATGCCAGTGTGCTACAGCATGTGATCGGTGCACAGACCCATCCACTCATGCAAACTGCAACTTCTGCTTCCCCAGAAATGCTCCTGGAACTACCGCTGCCTCCTCTTCTTCTCCCAGAAACCAGATGCGAAGAGATTAGCCTCTTGGGAAGACAAGGCCAGAAATAAGGGGAACCCAGGTCATTGCCCAATTGGAAGACAGGTGTTCCTCCTTCACCCGACCTGCTCCCACATCTTGATAAATTCCCCTGCTACTTCCTGTCCACACCTCTGTGGAGAGGGGCTTGCACTCTGCTGAAGCAGAACTTGGAGAAGCTCTTCTAGAGGGGTCATGCTGAGGCAGCCACAGTATGAAAGGATTTGCAGGCATGCAGTTATATACTTGGTAAACTACAGTGAGCACTAATCTTGCGACCTCTTTCTCATTATATTGGAAATGCACGTGGGTTTTCATTCTCCTTTGGTGTGCTGACACAACATGCTGAGGGGCTCCTTGCATTCCTAACGTACTTAGGACATTGACCCAGTTTCATTCTTGTCTACCACAATATCTTAGCTTTCTTGATAGTAGATATTCCCAGCCTGATTCCTAACTAACTAAGAGGTGGAAAAAAACCACAAAACATTTAAACTATGCAAAAAAAAAAATCTTCGTTTCGTGGAATCTTAGATTGGAAGAAAACTGATTTGGACTCTCCCTGATTGCATGAAGCTCTACTCTCTATACCACTGGCTTTCAGTGTGTCCCGCCAGCCTTGATCCTCTGCTTGAACAATTTCAGGGGAGGGGATCACAACTACTCTGTTCTCCTTGCACTGACAGTTCTGTGGTCTTCCTGTTATTAAGTTAAAATTTGATGCTAAGTTCTCATTAGTCTTCATTACCCCTCCACAATCACACAGAGGAAGTTGGATGGCTCTTCAAACAAATGCTGTTAGTTACCGTGTATCTCTGAAGTCTTCTCTTTACTAGTCTATAAATTCTCCAGCTCTCCCAACTATTCCTGGCCTCCTTGGAAGGAGCATCTGAATTCTCCTTCTCTCCAAGCCTACTCCAAAGCTAAGCTCATTATTTTTGTCCTTGGCCCTTTCCTTCCCTCCTTTTTCAAGAACTTTGCTCCATCTTCCTTTCCTCTGTATCCTCAGGTTTTCCTTTAGCCCCAGACTACAAATATTGTCATTCTACCCTCTACTCAACATTGCTTACCTACCTGAAGAAACTCTCCCATCTCTCAATTTGCAGTCACCATCAAATTTATGGAAAGAGTAGTACATGGTTACTACTCCTAGTTCCTCTTCATTCCTTGTGTAGAGATTTATCTTTGAAGGACATTAATGTCTTAGAGGTGCTCTTTTATCAGTCTTCAGGCTTCTCTCCCCTCTATAGCATGTAATATCGATGCTTTCCCTTCTGTCTTGACATTTCCCTTAGGCTCCCAGACTCAGAGTCCCCCTGGTTACCTTCCTGTTTCTTTAACTGGCCTTTCCTACCATTTCTTTTTTTTTTTTTTTTGAAGATGTTGGGGGTGGGAGTTTATTAATTAATTAATTTATTTTTGCTGTGTTGGTCTTCGTTTCTGTGCGAGGGCTTTCTCTAGTTGTGGCAAGCGGGGGCCACTCTTCATAGCAGTGCGTGGGCCTCTCACTGTCGCGGCCTCTCTTGTTGCGGAGCACAGGCTCCAGACGCGCAGGCTCAGTAGTTGTGGCTCACGGGCCTAGTTGCTCCGCGTCATGTGGGATCCACCCAGACCAGGGCTCGAACCCGTGTCCCCTGCATTAGCAGGCAGATTCTCAACCACTGCACCACCAGGGAATCCCCCCTACCATTTCTTCTTTTATTCTTTTCCCTCCATGAAAAAGATGTTCCTTAAGATAATATCCTCAGAGCACTTCTCTTTTCTCTGTCCTATCTTCTTTGGCAACCTTACCTGTTTCCATGGTTTTATTTATAATTCTAATAGGAGTTACCCCAAACCTCCATCTCCATCACAACCTTGACTTACCTCTATAGCTCCATTTCAAGCTTCCTTCTAAACATTTCCACTTGAATATGCCACCTCAAACTTACAAAGATGTCACTTCAAGCATATGGTATCCCAAATGTAGTTTCCTCCTTAACCTATTTCTTCTCTGGAATATGTATTTTTATTGAGAACATTGTTGAAAACCCCAGTCAGTCAAGGTCTAGATCTACAAGTCATTTTTTTTTTTTTTTACAAGTCATTTTGAAGCTCTCCTCTTTCCACTACAGTTTCTGTTTACTATCTTTCTATTAGAACCTCTTATATCTTAAACGAACCTCTGGTTCTTTTCCATTGTCCCAACTCAATTCAGGCCTTTTTAGCCTCTTGTTGGATTGTGGGGATGGTCCAATTGGCATGTCCATTTCCTACTTCCACTTTACCACATTTAGATGCCAGATTGTAGTGGAGTTCCAGCTTATGTGGGGACTAAGTATGAATGTCATTGTTTAAGAAAATCTCATATAATCAATACTGCTCTTGAAAATGCCTTATACTGTCCATAAAGTAGAATCTGCAGACATATTCCTTCTTAATAAGTTCAGTGCTGCCAATTTTTCCTCCATTCTTGGAACAGATCACTTTTCTTTTGGTTGAACACCAGATGAAGTCATCTGCTTGGTTTTTAAGGGCCATCTAGTATGAAAAATATGTTTCTTTAAACACCAGAATCACACTCAACACTAGTCTACTTGACTTCATGTTAGTTACTCATGAATGTGATACAAATCCACTGGAATGTCTAAGAAAGCACAGCTCTGATCCTATTATTTCTTTGCTTGAAAACCTTTAGAGGCTTTTTTTTTTTTCCATTGCCAATCGGAAGGCCCATTTCTTTAGCCTGGCACTCGAAACTGTCCATGATCTGGCTTCAACTCACTTATCTAATCCAGGTTCCATTACCAGAATGGAATATCTCCCATTCCCCACACGTGCTTTGCACATTCCAGTCTCCACCCACACTTTCTCTCACCGTGGGCCCACATCATGGGATACCTTCTCCTCACTCCCCATCTCTGCTAGGCTCAGCCATTCTTCAAATATCAACTCATGCTGCCTCTTCTAAGAGTCCTTCACAGTCTTCTCCTCCTACCCAACCCGGCCAAAATCCTATTTCCCACCTCTGAACTGCTGTAGGTCTTAATTTGTTCTGCTTTTATGGCAAGTATCCATTTATATTTAGAATAGTCATTTCTGTTTATATGAGACTATAAACACCTTATGGGCAGGGTTGATGTTTCAGTCTTCTTTATATTTTTATATTCTTTCACCACCATCTCCCATCTTCAAGCACACAGTTCTCAACAGTTTTTAATGAATTCAATAAGTAAAATAATGTGGCTTCCCAAACCCTCCGCATGCTGAAGAGCTTCTCCTAATGTGCTCTAGTCTGGCAGTGCCCCAGAACTTGGGACTGGTGCTCCAAAAAAGCTGCTAACTCTTCCTCATCCCAGTAGAGCCTTCATCAGGCAATGAATGAACTCAGCAGGAAGGCATACGAGTAAGAAGATCTCTGCAAACGGTCAAGCTTTTTCCTTCTTCTTAAAGAGCAAAATAAATATCCTACTTCATTAAAAAAAAAAAAAAGCAGCCTTGGAAATTAATGGCTTTTTCATAGAAGGCTTCAGGAAGTGCCAAGGTCTGTCACTGGGGATGGAGACATTTTGTTCCCATTGTGTAGAAAGTGACTGATGAGGCTTTTAAAGCAATCCTGCAGACCTACTGTTAAAGGATCAGAATATTTTTCAGTGCATCTCAAGTTCAGTGGGACTTTAACCTTTATGGAGGGAAAAATTCTAGCTCTTTCCTCCCACCCTGCCACACACAGAGGGATGATTTTTGTTTGTTTCTTTTTGCGGTACGCGGGCCTCTCACTGTTGTGGCCTTTCCCGTTGCGGAGCACAGGCTCCGGACGCACAGGCTCAGAGGCCATGGCTCAGGGGCCCAGCCGCTCCGCGGCATGTGGGATCTTTCCGGACCGGGGCACGAACCCGTGTTCCCTGAATCGGCAGGCGGACTCTCAACCACTGTGCCACCAGGGAAGCCCCAGAGGGATGTTTTTACGGAAACTCAAGGCTGCAGGGGAGCTCTGATTCCAGGAGTCCACTGAATTTAACAGCCTCTTGAGTTTGAGAGGGATGGGAAATTTGGGCCTTTCATGTGATGGAGCATCTTAATCTGTATTAAGAACATGCAGAAATTGTAGTCTACCGGGGTGTGGGTGGGGGGGAGTTTGACGGTGAATTTACACCCTCAGTGTCGACTTTAGACTGATCAGGGAAAATGACCGCCCCACAATCTTGTAAAATCTTAATGTACCATGAGAAGTGCACAGCGCTGCCTGATGTACAGTGTTCAGATTTGTCTTGACCTTCTTAAATTATGGAAAGTGGCTACTAGGAGGGAAGATTTTTTGGTTTTGTTTTTTAATTTTTCTGCACAATTACTCAGGTGGCTTTTCCTGTTTCTTCTCTCCTCCTGGACCTGGGTCCTGTAGCTACTATCGCAGGGAGCTGGAAGGATGCCTGCTCTCCCGGCGAGGTCTCCTCTGCTCGGCCTCCTCCCCCCCTCCCCCCGCCTTTTCTCTTTCTGGCCCCGCCTCCTCCGCTCACCCCGTAGCCAGCAGCTAGACAGCTGTATTCAATCAGAGCACTTACAACTCCCGAGGATTCAAACGGGAAACTTCAGCGTGAAGTGCAGCCGCGCTCCGGCGATCTCTTAGCTTGCTTTCCCTCCCCGGAACCCGAGACGCGGATTTTCCTCCTCCCGCCGCCCTGGTTTCTTCGGGAAGCCCTCCAGGGAGGCCGGATCCTGCCGGGGTTGCCCTCCAGCCTGGTCATGGGGGGCGGCGAGGCACCATAGGAGACGCGAGGCGGCGCTGAGCGTGGCACTGCCTCGGGTCCCCGCGCCGGCCCGGCCGCTGCGAGCGCGCCTCGCCGCCCAGCCTTCTGCAGCAATGGCTCGTCCGTGAAACGAGTGCCTGCATCCTTCGTGTGGGCTTCACCACTGTCCTGGGTGAAAATGGCTGTCTAGACTAAAATGTGCCAGAAGGGACCAAGCAGTGGATATCCAGCCTGCTAAACCCAACTCGTAAGCGCCGAGACCTGGAGGAGGAGGAGCTCGGCTCTGAAAAGTGCAGTCATGAATTCTGGAGTTGCCGTGAAATATGGAAACGACAACTCGGCCGAGCTGAGTGAGGTAAGAAGCAGCTGAGGTCGGGAGCTCTGGTTTCTTAGGCATTTGCTTTGCGACAAATCCCCCTCCCTCCCCGTCTCCCACTTTTCTACACGCCACCCGCCTCGCGCTCCCAGTCTGGAGGCGGCACAATTAAAGATAAATAGATTTTCTGGATCTTGTTTTAACTTGTTGTGCTACTCAGGAAATGACCTGAACTGGCTTGATATTTCAGTCTGAGATGAGTGGTTTAAAAAAGAAACAAGCTCTCCCCGCGTCGCCAAGGCGTTTTACTCTCCGTGGTCTGGGTGCCCTGTCCATTCCCACCCCCCCTTCCTCCAATGTATGTACCACATAAGCTTTCGTAGTCGGCAAAATACATGGGGATCCCAGCTGAGCTTAATCAGATGGTGAGTAAATTGGTGGGGCCGGGGAGCTCATCGGAGGACTGAGTCGGCCGCAGGCTCCCACGTGTGATGCGTTTGGTTCCGTTCATGTAAGGTGGTCTTTTCCTTGGCTGAGACGAATGACCCGCGTTGGGGAGGAGAGTGGAGAGGAAGCACATCAAAGCGGCTTAGAACTTTATTTCCTGCCCGGGGCTGGACTCCTGAGTCTTTGAGGCAAGCGCACTTGCAGTTCCTGGCTCTCACAAGTAGCAAATCCACTTCAGTGCTGGAGACCAGCTTTGAGATTAAGGCGACATCAAACGCTATGCAAGTATATGAGTGGTCAGATGCTGGAGGCCACCTTTTTTAATGACCGTAGGGATGCCTCTGGCATATTCTCCCCACCACCCCACCCCACCCCGCAGGCTTTGAATACCTGAAAAGTGTGATGGGAAACCCACAGAACGATGCTCTGAAGAGGAGGAAATCTGTCTGCAGCAGGAGGCTTGGTGGCTGGGGGTTTTCCTCTTAGCATCATCACTGAGTCATTCATGGGGCGACGTGGTCTGTGCTTCTTGAGTATGGCTGAAGAGAGAAAAGGCACCGTATAAAGACAGGAGAAGGCAGATAGAGGTGATGTCAGATAGATGACCGACAGTGAAGGGAAAAGGAAAGGATGGAGCCCTCTTTGAGGGGTGAGGGCTGGTGCTGGGGAAGTGAGGGGCGTGTAGATGGGGGAAATCCGAGCAGGTCTGTGGCTGGTATCCAGCAGTGAATACAGTCAGCCCCTGCCTGGTGCTCTCAGTGTCTTGGTGCTGAGCCTTCCCTGCTCCAGTTTGAGGTGGCATTTTGAGATGTTGGCCAGATGAGGTAGAGGCATTTCCTAATCCCTGTGGTTTTCCCTGTGATGTAGAAAGCTGGGGAGAAGCTGAGAGTGAGGGCTTCACTTAAAAACGGGAGGTGGGGGAAGAGGCTCAGAGACCTAAGTGAATTTTGCCAATTTTACATGCAGGGAGAGGTTTCAGATCTAAAACGGAACCCACGACCCTACTCCATTAATAACACTGTTAGGAGAAGCCTTTGATTTCTAAGGACGTTTAAGAATAAGAAACTAAAGGCACGTATCCTGCAGAGTCTCTGCCAGGTCCTTCACATTGTTTGTTTCTGTGTGGCAGCTTTAACTCTTTGTCACCTGAAGTGTGCTATTCAGGTACCTTTGCTCGAAAATGAATCACAGATTTAGGATGAAGGTGGCTAGAAGGCTGAAGAGAGAGAGAGGAGGCCAGGATTGACTTGAAGAGCACTGGCACGGTCAGCGGGTGCATTAGATGAGCTGAGAGTATCTGTGAAACTCAGGTGGGAACTAAAACTCTCCATCCTTTGCCTGGTTTTATCCACTCCTTAAGTGTTCCTTGGAAACTTGTGGCCAGGTGAAAGAGCTGAGGGTGTTTCGTGGCCCCTGCTTTAGTTGGAGCTGTGGTACTAGAGCATTATAGGACTTAGTTTTGTCCCTAAGAAAGTAAACAAGTTTCGGCCCCAACTGTGTCCTTCACCACATTTTCTGCCTCTTGCCCTCTTTCCAGCCTTCTTTCTAGGTTCAGTGATTTAGTTGCCACTCCATCCTCCGGGTCTTGAGTTTCCCCGCAGATTGAGTAATTGCAGTGGAGTGTAAGGATAGTTATTTTTAGTTTTTTACATATTTTCAATTAGGGTATATGTAAAGAGAATTTGTAAGCAAAGGGGAGATGTGTGATTCATACCCTGTGGACCCTAAATCTCAGTTCGCTTCATCATGGGCAACAGTTGTAGCATTTGCCTTTTCTATAATATCCATAGGGCAGTATCCATATGACTCCATAGATCTGAATACAGTTAATTTGTATCTCTCACATAAGGTCTATGATGTAGAGTTTCTTCTTTTCACTGTAATTTTTCTCTTAAACACTGGTTTTACTTTAATGTCCTGGGGGGCAAAGTTGCCATCCTCTGTTCGTGGTCCGTTCCTCCTTCTCACCTGAAAGCAGAGCTAATAAAAACCCCCTTTGGTGCCATAGCTCTTATTGGTGCTCTTATTTGGTGCTCAGGAGCCTCAAAGCTGTCTGGAGGTCACTGTAGGGTCAGATTCAACCTGATGCTCACCAGGCGTTTCAGGGGCAGGAAGAATTGTGAAAGGGCCTAGCGTTATCCTGGGTATCGTAAACAAGAGTCCTCTCTCATTGGTGTTGACTTGTGAGCTTACCCCTTCGACAAAGGTTCTCTCTCCACAGGAGTCATTGACTCTTTGACAGTACTGTTGACACTAACGCCATAACATCCTAAACAAGGGGGAGTGACTGGAATCAATTTCTTGCTGTAATCTGCTTGTCCTATTCGTGAAAGCAGCTAGCTTTGGTCAGCAGTTGAGGTGCTGAGCTCCGCCTGCAGTGCTCCAGGAATGCTTGGGTGCCAGAAAGGCAGGAGGGATTTGGGTGTGAGGGATACATGATAAGGAGACCTAGCTGGGTATTGCGCATGAGGTGTCCACGGTATGCTTGAGGGCTTTAAAATGGAAAAACAGGAAATTCATGAATGTGTTCCTTTTGTGTCTTTATTTTGAACAATAGCTGTTTAAGATCCCGTGAGATGATTATAACAGACAGTAAAATTGTTTCTGCCTATGGACATTCAAAATATTTTTATTTATCAATGACCACAAATGGTTTTATCAGGGCTAAACACTTTAACCAAAGTGAACTAGTCCTTAGCATTGACAACAGTACTACAAAAGGAAAATTGAGAAGCATAAATTGGCTATTCTTTTTTCTTGGCTAATAGCTCGCCTTGTCAAAGACTCAAAGGGTGTTTTTCTTTTCCGAATGTGAGGTTAAGAAAGGACTTCAACATCAGCCAGATCAGAAGTATTTAGAAAATTAAACGTTTAACTTTCAGGCTCCCTCCCCCACGATCAAGAAGCTGAGTAGACACACTTCCAGCAGCGTTAGATTAAATTCTCCCAAACCGTGTCAAGGGAAGGCCGCTAAATCTTTTTCCTCGTCGCCATGGCTTTTCCATCAGCAGTTAGTTCTGTTTGTCTTGGTAAAACTTGTGGGACCAGTATGTAGCTGAACCTTACTTTACTGTCACAATCACATTTCTTGGTTCTTAGAATAACTTAGACCTTAGGAAGAGGTCTTAAGGTGCAGCATTATGAGGGTATGACTTGAATTTACTCATCTTCACAAAATAGCTGTGGACTGGATCTGTTTGCCTGGTAGACAGCTGCCTAGTTATGTAGCAAACTAAAAATTTATATTTAAGGGTTTGTTCTTTGCTGGGAATAACTAAAACCTCTTGTCCAAAGCAATCAACGTATATCCTTTGCTTTTTCAACATTAAGCAATGAATAGGTAAAATTCTCCCATCACTATTTACTTTGAAACCTCTGTTGCCCCAGAAAATCATATTTTCCTTACTCTGTCCTTCTTTCTTTATTCAAAGCCTCTTTCATAAGATTTATTCCACTCCTGAATGCAGGCTATAGAGGCGACTTTTCATGCTTTCACCATTCACTTGTTGCGTAGCTACTGAAACCCACATCTCTGTTGATACTCTTTAATTAAGAAGTGAATTTATATAGGAGAAAATTGTTCTCTAGATAGATTATCTTGTATGACTGTCTTTAAGTGGCCGTCTCACAGATGTACTTGCTCTAAACCATGAAGTTACAAAATATCAGGGTTGGCAGAGACTAAGATCACCTGGTATTCCCACACCCATTTCTACTTCTTTATACTCCTCTGTCCTTATGGAATCACGCTTCATTGTAATGAGTTGTTTAATGTCTGTCTTAGACACAGACCATAAGCATCAGAATAACAGTGTCACAGCCTGTCACAGAGGCTGGCACATAGTAGGTGTTCTACAAATGTTTGAATGAACACCTTGCCTCTTCTCTCCCTTTCCCTTTTTATAAACATCAAATTTGAGAAAGTGATTTAAGTGCTTGGTCTGAGGCTTTTTTGGCTATCGATGGCTGTGTAACAAACTACCCCCCAAATTTAGAGGCTTAAAATAACAATCTTATTTGTTCATGGTTTCTCAGTTTGGGGCAGAGCTGAGGGTGGGAAGACTTGTGTCTGTGACCCCCAGCTAGACGATCCACTTCCAAAATGGCTTAGTCCCGTGGCTGGCAAGCAGCTGCGGGCTGTGGACTGGGAGATCACCTCACTGCTCTTCTACACGGGTCTGCCCAGGTACTGCTTGGGTTTCCTCTCAGCATGGCAGCTGGGTTCCAGGAGCGGGTGGAAGCTACCAGTTCTTTTAAAATGTAGGACTGAAATTGGCACAGGGTCATGTCTGTGTGTTCTGTTGGTTAAAACAGCTATATGCTTAGCCCAGATTGAAAGGGGTGAAGAAATAGATCCCACCTCTTCAAGGGGGATGTGATAAAGAATTTGCAACCATTTTTAATCTACTCCAGAGGCCACAAAACAAGAGCCATGTCTAAAACCCCGATCTCTTAATTCCCAGTGGCTGGCAGTAGTTTTTGTCATTTTATTTTGTCATTTTAGCTGTTAATTTATTGGTTTGTAATAACTAACACATTCTAAGCATTTCCCAGGTATTGACATGCTTAATTGTCAAAAGCTCTGTGAGATACATGCTGTTATGCCCATGTTACAGGTGGAGAAATTAAGGCATAAAGAAGTGAAAACCCTTACCAAGATTGCACAGACTATTAATGGTGACCTCAAGATTTGAGGCCAGGTAGTCTTTCTCCAGAGTCTGCCATTCCTCCACTGTTTCCTTTCATTAGTTCCTGTTACTGCTCTCAGCCTTTTTTTTTTTTTTTTTAGTTCATAATTTTCTTTATTCTCAATTACAACTTCATAGTACTTCATTTGGTAAATATACCGTAGTTTATTCAGCTGAACTTCTCTGTCTAGATATTTAGGCCTGCAATATTTGGCAATTACAAATAATGCTGAAATCTTCCCACATGAGTTTTTTTATTGGTAAGGATCTTTCTTCAGAGTGAATTCCTAGAAGAGTCATTTCTGTGCTCTCAGCTTTTGATCACATATTCCTAGGAGGGAGTATTCTATCTAATAAGCCTGTTTAACTTGATTTGTATTATAATCTCTATGCAATACCCAGATAAATGTTTTTGATAAGAGTGGTATGAATATGCTCGTTGCTGTCACCTTCAGGTGGCTGAAGAATTGTAGACATTGATTTTCTAGAGCAGATTTGTTAATAAGGGATCGGGCAGTCATGATCCAGGAAGGGCTTCCTTCTGTTACCACTTACTGCAAGGGAGATAGAGGCGCCACGACCTCTGTCCCACTGCCTGTGTGCTCTGAGGCGTCTGAGGAATTAGTGCTACAGTATTTGAGGTGCCAGATGAGAATAAGATTTCCTTCGTGACAAGAATTAGGGTTCTCTTACCCCTGCAGGTGGGGCTCTAGGCTTCTACAGCGGTTGGCTAAATCGCTGTGGGGCTGCAGAGCGCTGAGTTTGATGAAAAAGCCGGTGAAGTGGGCGGCCAGGGCTGTGTGGCAAGGCAGCTGCTGGCGGCCTGGTCCTGAGGAAGCAGGTGCTGAAAGGGCCTGCAAGACCCTGAGTGGAGCCCAGTGGGTGGGGTCAGTAGATCAAGCATGGCCGGAACCAGGTGGTAGTCAAGATACAGGGGAAGGAGCAGTGGGATGTGAGGGGAGGAGGTTAGTCAAAGACCAGGCAGGAGACCAGGAACTGAGATGGCCACAGACCTGAAAGCAGAGAGAGAACCTTGATTCTGAAGAAGTGCTTTGTCCAGACAGGAAGTTTTAAAATTAATCCCAAGACTTTTCATGCTGATGAATTATTTACAGGACTGTGGCTACCAGATCTGAGGTGCCAGAACTTTGAGTCGAAGCACCCATCCAGAGTAGGGAATATGATGGTGATACTCAGGAAATAAACTCAAGGTGCTCTTTTAACAGCTGCCTGAAGCTAATTTACCCAGTGCGTGTCATGTGGAAGGCTTCCTCCAAAGCCAGACTGTAACTGGAAAATAAAAACTGCATTTACGGAAAGATTAAGAAGTTGTTGATGAACAAAGATTGCAAATTTAGGTTTTGATCCAAGGAATCAAATTTCAGAAAACCAAGATTACGACGGTTTAAGTAAACTCCAGATTCTGGGAAAGAGGTTTATGTTGGCGAGATTACAGAATCAGACAAGCTAAAAAAAGACACAGAAAACTGATAGTAGTTAGGATGTGGATTTTTACATCTGGGAGGGGGTGGCATGGCACAGATAAATTATTTGCAATTATTTTCTCATCTCCCCCAACCACATCCGAATTCCTAGCAGTGGCCATCTTTCATTCTTGAAAGAAACAAGAGAATAACCTGGATTATGCAGATAAAAAGAAGTTCAATTTATAGAGCAAATATTTACTGGGACCACAAAGCTGTCCTCTCTTTCTAGCAAATGTCCTTTTTCTCTTGCTGAACAGAAACAGCCAAAATTCATTCATGGGGGAATAGAAACCACCTTTTGGAAGGTTTGCACTATTATAAGGAGTGACTGAGGCTATAACGCACTTTATATATGTAAGTCTTTCAAGATATTTTTGAAACTCAGCAGAGAAGTTAAACTTTGAGACAATTTAGGAAAAAAAAATTCAGCATTAGCAGCTGTTGATTCTACTTGTCATGCAAAAAGCTGTAGGTTAGGGTTGTTAACTTTGTAAATAGCAATCAAAGTCTGTTGGGCTGGAAAAATCGCACGGTAAAGCTACTCAATGCCTTGGCTGGTGGGATATTTTGAGGCAGATTGCTTGTCAGGAGGTTTGATCAGTGCTTGGAACACATGATGGGACATATGGGGCCCGAGATGCAAATGCATCTTAAGCCAAAGGCTGTGGTGTTCCATCACCTGAGAACAGAAAGTTTCAGAAAGCCTCAGTGTGTGTGCATGTCAGTGAACGACTCCAGCTGGATTTGTGAGAAATATTGAAGTAGTTGTCAAGGGAAGAATGCCAACGTGAAAAAAGATGGCCTGTCAATTAGAAAAGCAATGGAGTCCTCTGGTTGGTTGCAGGGTAGGAGTGGGAGTAATTGCTTGTCCCTGTTTCCTGGGAGTTGTGTGGACTTGTCCATAGAATACATGGCACACTTGCGATGACTTCTTGCTTCAGCCTGGGTACCTCCCAACCTCCCAGGTTAGCTGTCCTTCCCTCATCTGTGTTCACAACACTTACTTTAATTATCCACAGCCTCCCTGGGAGACCGTGCAATCTTTGAAGGCAGGGACAGAGTGAAACCCATCACAGTATTGCCAGTACCTAGCCAATACGTGACACAGGGCAACCACAAACTTTAAATTTACTTGTTGGACCAAACAGCAGTTGCCATTATAGTGTGACAGATGTGTTGGATAAAGGACACATTTGAGGAAATTTAACTTGGTCATTATTACTGTAACTTACTTTCTATTCCTAGTTCATTTTTCTGTTCAGCAAACACTGTGTGCCTTCTGTATGCCAGGTGCTGTTCTTAGGGGTGGGGATACAGAAACAAAACTGATGTAGTCCCTGTTTTAATGGATACTACATTCTAGAGGGAGACAGACAATACACGTGACAGGTGTATATGGTGGTGATGAAGAGATCCAGTGGTGATGAAGAGGAGGAAAGACGAATGAAAGAGGGAGGGATGCTATTATACTGATCAGGGAAGACCTGTCTGCAGGAATCTTTGAACTGAGACCTGAATGCAAGGAGGGATAGAGCCATGCAAAGATGAGGATGATTATTTCAGGCCATGAGACTGATAAGGGTCAAGGTGTCAGAGGCCAGAGCATGCATGGTGTGTGTCAGCAAGGAGGAGACCTGGCTGGGAGTGCAGTGAGCAAGGGGAGAGCGGAAGGAGGTGAGGTCAGAGAAAATAGTTCTGGCTAGATCACCTATATTCTTGTAGGCTTTGGAGAAGAATCTGGATTTCTCTGGAATGATTTGAAAATATGCCTGAATTGATTTTTTAAAATCCTTTTCGTGTGTGTGTGTGTGTGTGTGTGTGTATTTTATTGTGGAGCAGGGGCAGGGAGATATCCTCGGAAAGAGGAGGAGCTAGCAAAGAAACCTGGAAAGTTGTGCCCCAAAAGCCAATGAAAGGAAAGGGTAGTGATCCGTCAGATGCTTCTCCTTTTGTTTCTTTCACTCTTAAAGCCTGTGCATAGTCCCAGACTTTCAAATGGTGTCATTTTCTACAAGCAGAAATCATTGTTATATGCATTAAAAACAAACTATAATTATTTTGGGGCATCTTCAGAGTATGTGAGTGTATTTTCCCCTTAAAAGGAATGGTTTAAAGAACTAAGTGATGTGGCCACTGGCCAAGAAGGATTTGAAAACTGCCATCCCTTCCCTGATGGATGGTTCGGTGTTGATGGGTGCTGATGATGTAGAATATAGGTGGGCTCGGAATTAGGAAAACTGAGCTCTGGTTTCCACTCTCACTTGCACCAATTTCCTTCCTCTATTTGTAATCACTGATTTTATTTTTTTAATGAACTTTTGTATCCAGTTTATTGATTTATAACCAATATAGCTCCAAGGAACCTGGAATGCTGAGACCTTTTTTCTTATTGAAAAGGTATTTGGCAGTCAGATTATGACCAGAAAGATTCCAGGTAAGCTTGGAATTAGACAAGGGAGATTGTCTAATTCTGTTGGGTGGTGCCATTAAGCTATTCGTTGATTTGCAGTTTATTTTATCCAAACCATTTGTACGACTGATGAGGAAACTGAGGCAAAAAAAGGCTGGCTAGCAGCAGAGGGGGAAGTGTAGAACTCAGATTTTTTTCCTTAACTCTCAGGGATAATTTTTCCTCTTCTACCTCAACTTCCTCAGTTTCTATATCACAGGATTTGTTTTAAAGTATGTGTTTTATAACAGTCTGTAATTATTTTAAAAGGTGGAAGTCCTAATTCTTCAGTATTCTCATATACATAGGACATGACTACTGATGACACTATTAAAATAATTGGAAGAATTTATTTTTAGCTCTGTGATTTTTGGGTATATTGTAATAGTCTGCGCCCTTCTGTCCTTCTTTAAAAAAATTGTGGTAAAATATACATAACATAAAATTAACAGTCTTAACCATTTTAGGGGTACAGTTCTGTAGCATTAAGTACATTCACATTATTGTACAACCATCATCACCGTCCGTGTACAGCACTTTTTCATCTTTTGCAACTGAAACTCTATACCCATTAAACACTAACTCCCTGTTTCCCTCCTCCCGTGCCCCTGGAAACTACCATTCTACTTTCTGCCCCACTATGAATTTGACTAATCTTGATACCTCATGTGAGTATAATCATAAAATATCCCTTCATGACTGGTTAATTTCCTTTAGCATAATGTCTTCAAGGTTCATTGATACTGTAGCATGTGTCAGAACTTCCTTTTTATGGCTGAATGCTAATCTACTGTGTGTGTGTATTTTGTTTATCCATTCATCTGTCAGTGGACACTTGGGTTGCCTCTGCTTTTTGGCTATTGTGAATAATTCTGTGATGCATATGGGTGTGCAAATATTTGAGTCCCTGCTTTCATTTATTTTGGGTACATACCCAGAAGTGTGATTGCTAGAGCATGTGGTAATTCTGTATTTAATTTTAGGGGGAATTGCCATCCCATTTTCTATAGAGGCTATTCCACTTTACATCATTCCCACCAGCAATGCACAGAGGTTCCAACTTCTCCACGTCCTTGCCAACCCTGCTTTTCTGTTTTATTTTGCTTTTTAAGTAATAGCCATCCTAATGGGTATGAGGTGGTATCTAATTGTGGTTTCTCTTTGCATTGCCCTAATGATCACTGATATTGAGCCTCTTTTCATGTGCGTATTGGCCCTGTCGTCGTCAGAGAAATGTCTGTTCAAGTCCGTGTCCAATTTTAATCAAGTTGTTTAGGAATCTTTTGTTGTTGCAAAATATATTCTTCGTATATTTTGAATATCAAGTCCTTGTCCCTTTTCTCCTTTGTCCAGGTCTGATTTTCTCTGTGGTTGGAGCTTTGCACAGCCACTGGCTATTTCCAGATGGAGTTACAGTGAGTGTAAAATGAGGCATGAACATGCACTGCTTCTCCATGGAAAACAAACGGGCTTTCCCAAACCCAGGAGGACTCCTTCCTCCACGGTGTCCAGGAAGAAGTAACTTCCTGACGCGTGGTGGGGCAAGTGCTCATTTCACAGGCTGGCAGCCAGCAGCTCTCCGTCTGGACAGACTAGATGATCTGGAGCAAGGTTAGGCAGGCACCAGAGCTAAGAGTTATGTTCATGGCCCTTGAAGAGTTCCATTGTCCCACCGACATGTGGTGATTTCACAGTATTTAAAGGGGATTTTTAGGAGAGGGCTTTGGCAACAGGGGCCTGTGGAGAGTAGCCAGGAAGTCTGAGGCTGGCCTGTTAGATTAGATAACTGTTACTTTATTTCTTGGTGCTGGGAATCTAATCCTGGTTAAACCAAAACCTAATTTATTTTCATGCTTGATTGGGGGCACTTTTGATGATGTGTTTGGATGAGAGTGAGCGTGGAATAGGAGTACTGTGGGAATGAGATAGTGCAGGGCTGCTCTGCCTGGGCTGATTATTAATAGGGGGTTGACGGGGAGGAGGGGGAAAATAGGCGAGTTGGACCTCAGGACAGGAGTTTTTACTTCCAGTGGGTAGATTTAAACTAAAAGTGGGATCCCCTTTTTTCAGGATGCCTTGATGTATAGATAGGGCAGAAAGCAGTATGCCTTCTGGTATAATAGAGTGACTTTTAAGACTGTTTCTCATTTGAGGCTTCTGAGTTGCTAATGAAAATGCTGTCAGGACAAACATGTAATTATGGCCGAAGAAAGTGTCTGATGTTGATAAAGCTGCCTTCAAACCCTTTAATTCGCCCAGTGTTGAAGATGGGGCATCTTTCTTATTTGGTATTAACATGTCCCAGCCAGCATGGATGACCTGCTGGGGTCAGGGTAATATGTTGAGTGACTAGGAAAGGCCTCTGATTTTTGACCACCTTCTTTATTAACTTCTCCTCTGGGCCAAGTTACTTGATTCATCACCTCAGTTTGTCTGCAAAACCACGTGTGGCAAAGTTGTGAGCTCTGAAATCTCAGCTCTGCCACTTCCTAGCTAGGCGCTCTGGGGGAAGTTGCTTTTCTTGGCCGCACATTCCCTATTATAAAATGGTGAAAATAAGAGTATCCACCTTAGGGAAGACCAGTGACATAACCTATGTAGTGCTTATCTAAGTGCCTGATAAATACTGTTGGTTAGCTCTTGCAATATTATTGTTATTCTTATTCTTGTTTTGCTACTACAAACAGAACATTAGCAGCTGTGGTGGTAAGTCAGCACTAAAATTATTTAAAAGAAGTTCTTAAGTGGAGGCAAACTTGTCATGAAGACAGTATCCAGGAATCTTAAGAGTTTCACAGCCTGCTGATGTGTGCTGGACCTTAATGCCAAAAGCTCATTATCTGGGAAAATTTCTTCCGAATATTGACAAGTCTTAGAAAAGAAAGGTATTTCCTTTTTTGTATTTGCAGAGCCAGAACGTTAATGTGCTAACCAGTGGTAGTAGTAATCACTTTTTAAATTTTATTTTATCACTTTTATTTAATTTCTCCTAATTTTGTCCCAGCTGTAGTGCCCAGGACCGACCGTAGCACAACCATTCTAGTTGATGGCGTAACATGGGAGAGGGAAGGCACGGCAGGCCACTCCCAACGCCCAGAATAAGGATGCATTGCAGAGAAACAGACGATGTTCATGTATTGCTATTGCGTAACTATTTCTTTCATGGAGATAGGCTTTTATCAGTGAGGCACACTTTGTGGATTCCCTTTCAAGTTACGATCTGTTTACTGGAAGAAGGTTGCAGCAGTGCGAGTGGGAGCTTTGCCTGGAAGAGCAGTGGCAAAGTGGTCTCTGCTGGAGACCAGGGGAGCCTTGCTAAGTGGGTCTGAGGAGGACTTGGGATGTGCCCGCCAGCAGTGAAGGCCATCTCTATTGCTGTGTACAGCTAACTTTTTCATTTGAAAGAATTTTTGAAAAGCTTCCTGTTTGAGGTTCTGTCTGATGATCAGAAAGGAGGAAGTGATGGAATATTTCCTCTCGGGTTTTGAAGTTGTTAGACAGTTTGATCATTTGCTGAAGTGTATATACCTGAGGGCAATGAGAAGGAAACGAACATGAGTCTCCGAAAATGCGCCTCCAGGTGACATTACTCGTTCCCATGGCTTAAACTACCATCTCTAAGCTGCTGCCTCACAAGTCCGTACCTCCAACCCAGATCGATTTGAATACCAGACAGGTAAAAGAAGTGCAGGTCTTGTGTAATACAAAAGCTTCTTGTAACCAGTATTCTTCCACCTGGTCCCTCCTGCCTTCTCGCAGACACTCAGGCCCTCTAGAAGGCCTTTGTCAGCTCCCAGTTAACTCTCTGTCAAGTACCCCCTGCTGTCTGGCAACACTGCTTCACCGGAAGTGCTCTATCATCTCAGAAGCTTACCTGGTAGGGGAGTGGCCAGTGGCTGGAGAAATGCACTGTTCTCAGAGCGCATTATTGCAGCGTGGTTGGCAGGACACATGATAGTTATGAATGATGAAAAGAAGTAAAAAGAAAAGACTAAGAGATAGAAAAAGTACACAAAGGCAACTACTTTTGTACCAATTAACGGTGTAAACTTCATCGTCCACCACCAGGTCCCCACTCCCTGAAGCTGGATCCGGGTTGCACCTCCCCTCCATCTCCTTCTGAAAGCAAACACTGGGCCCTTAGGGACCCACCCAGTATGACTGAGGTTGGAGAGCTTTGCTTCCAGCCGAGTCTCACGGGTGTATCTGGGCTGCTCTGGGTTTTCTCTCTTAGGAAGATAGGAGATCAGAGTGGAAGCTGTTTGGAAGCAGGTCTAGTCCTGGGATGGTGGGAGTAGCTCCAGGAGCTAGATTGTGCTATTGTGTTAGAAATGATAAATGTGAAGGATGGCAATGCAGATATTTTGCTGGAATACTTGAAGTGAAACAATATGGTGCAAAATTACTTCTGTTTCATCTTGCAAATATTCCCTCCCTTTATGCATATCAAAGCCTAAATCTATACTTTTTAAAAATTGTTGCCTTCAGTACAACAAAACTGATGCACAAGAATAGTTTTGATATTCAAAAGTATCCGTTATACTTTCTTAAGAGATTAGTGTTCTTTGATACTCTGACTAAAGGAAAGTCGTTAGAACTAGTGAGAATGGTAACTTAATGCCTTTAGCCTTAGCAAGGTTCTTTCCAAAATAGAAATGAATATGTAGTTTTTAAGGATGAGGGCGTGGAGATTAATTCTATATGTAATTGTGCCCTACATGCAAAAAGACATCCTTGCAAAGGTAGCGAAGTCCCTGCAGTTAAGCTTCAGCATTCATTTGCAAGTGACAGGAATATGTTAATTGCTTTTCTTAGGTGAATGATTCTTAGTCTGGTGGGAATGATAAAGATTTCAATTCATTTCACTAATTTAGGTTTTTAAAAATATCAGTGTTCATAGGTGGCGGTATGGAGCTAAGAAGGGATTCCAGTGAGGTCTGGGTTACTGGGTAGATTTCATTCAAAGTGTGACTGCAATAGTCCTCAGTGGTAGAATTACATTTTCATCAAAGCAATCAGCCCGTGATTCTTTGGTTGACTCTGAGCGCCCTGAACCACTGGTGCTTATGTGGGCTGGATGGGAAGATTGGAGCGTATTATGCTATGAAATGATGAGGCTGATGCGGTGTCTTGTAAACACTGCTTAGCACAGCAGTTGGAATTGAGAAGTTAGTGTGATCGGTTATGTGGAGAGGGTTCTGAGGTTTATGACTTACATAAGAAATTAACCTTTTCATTGCTCTTTGGACTGCCAAAGAGGCCAGGTAAAGACTGATGGGATTTTCCCTTTACATTTCTGCCTTTAATTCACCAAGTAAATTGAGGAAAATTTAAAAATTGCTTTTACGACTTTGTAGGTTTGACAGATGTCCACAAGTACATCATTATCAGTATTTTGTCAGATTGTCTTTTAAAGTTTACTTTGATTCAGAAACCATTTAGAGTTATGTATCATTCTGTGAAATCTTTCTTATGATAACGTGTTCATATTATCCTCAACTTCATTGGAAATCCAACATGTTACTTTCATTAAGTCATGAATGTTCTTTTGTAATATATTCACATTCAGTACCTGAAGGTAGGGCCATCCACAGTTTTGACCGGTGGTAGCACAAGTGGTTGGCGTATCATCGTAGGACCCTGGATGACAAGAGAACATTCCTGTGAATTTGGTAACATTATTAGTGGATAGGGATTTTACAGAACTTAAAGTTACATATTAGTTTTTTAAAAAAATCATAAGCATATATATTTTAAATGTTTCATTTTAATGGGAAGTTGGAAGGAATTGTATCAGGCACATTTAGGTTGCCACCATGCTAACCTGAGAGTAATCAAGAAATGTTCAGGAGAAAGGTTGTTCCCAGAAGAAAGTGTGGCTTGGTCAGTGGTTCTGAGAAAGGAATAACATGGCTGGTTCAAAGTACATAAAGAAGGCCAAAGTGATCAAACTGGAGTGAGTGAGGGGGAAAGAGCAACACAGATCTTGTCAAAGAGTAAGCCAGAGACTAGACCATGTCAGTAATGAGATTTAACTGTCCTTAAACATAGGGTATCACTAACGAGTGAGAATCATCCACTACTAAACTAAGAGTTAACATATATAAACGTGGTTTACCTGCATCTTTTCAGACTCAAAACAATGTTGAAGGCAAGATACAGCTGTAATCTGGTTTACCTTGCTTTGCATTTACACAGTACTATTTGGACTTGTAGAACTTCAAAAATGTCAAATTTGCATTTGCGCATTTTTTATCTCCATTAATTTATATTGTCATTTGAGAGGCTTTTATTAAACTTGCTCTTATGGATCATCAATTTGCTTCTACTTCCAACAATAATTTCTGAATTATTGTCGGGGATTTCCACGAAGTTACCGGGGATCCTTACGTGAAAACCCGAAAGTATTAAGAAAGCTTATGTTAAAAGCAATCTCTGTAATCAAATCTTTTTTGTGTAAATAAAAAAACACACTTGAATTACTCTGTAAAATTACTTTGTAAATTTTTACACCTTCACGTATTAAAAAAATTGCTTTTAGAAAACACTCTAACATGTTAATAATTAGTAGGAAGAGGATAGCTTAAGAAAAAACATATAAGATTGTAAATTTCTGGAACAGCATAAACCAGAGTACATAGTAGTGACAATGAAGCAGTTACATAGAGTATTCAGGAATAGCACTCAGAAGTGCTGAGCACTTTGCATGCATGTTAAAAATGGCATTTCCCTGCTTAAAACCCTTCATTTCAGGGTACCCAGCTCCTGAGCCCCTGTTGGCCTCTCCAGCTATATCTGGCCACTTCTCACCCTCACATTCTAGCCTCCAGCCAACTCAACTACTTGCAATACCTTCAAGGTGCCTGGCTGTCTCTTGACCTTAGAACTTCACATTTGCTCTTCCTCTGCTGGTACACTATCCATATCCTCCACCTTTGCTTATCTACCTTCTGCTCATCTCATAGAACTTAGTTTAAGTGTTAGTTCCCTTGAAAATCTTCCCTGACATTCCCACTCTGGTCTAGATTCCATCCTCTTCCATACGTTCCCACAGCATTGGGCATTTCTGCATTATAGCACTTAATACACTGTACAGGACTGCAGACGTGATCATTCCTATCAGAGTGGCTGCCGTTCAGCATTGATCACTAGCACTTGTATAGCATCCAGCTATATATTCCCTTTTGAGTGCATGACCTTATTTAAACCTTGCAACAGTCCCATTACATAGGTCCTATCTTTAGGGGCGTTTGGAAGCTCAGAAGGATTAAGGGTGTTGCCCAAGGTCATACATCTCGTAGGTGTCAAGGCCAAGTTTAAACTTGGGTCTGATTCTAGAAGTCCCTGCTGTTTGCATGATGCCTACAGCCCTCTCAGACCATGTCGTCATGGCCTCTAGAACTGGCATCTATAAGACCTGGGGTTGCTGGGTGGGTTGATAGGTTGCTGGGAAGGAGAGGCATTGGGGGCAATGTCCGGGTTTCTGAGAAGGTTAGGTTGGCAGGAGAGATTGGAGATTTCATGTAAAATCCAGTTTGTGGGGAAGGATGAGTCTGGACTTAGGCATGCTGATTTTGAGATGCCTGTTGGTTATGTAAGTGGAAATGTGTTACTAGTAGGCTGTGGGCTAATAAGGCTCAGAAAGAGGTCAGTTTGGGAACCTTTGGTCTTCATGGCTGTTCACTTATGGTACAGATGAGTTGACGGCTAATGTTGTAGCCCATTCCAGCCTCTCCACGGTAGATGCCTACCCTCAGGTACCACATAAGTGAGGAGTAATATGAAGCAACCAAATGGTACTGTTTCATACTCCAGTGCAGGTCAAAGTACCATAGTCTTTGCCTTGTAGCATTTTATATGTATATAATATATGCACACATGTTTATGGTTCAGAATCTGCCATTATAACTGAAACAGGTTGTGCTTTTTTTTTTTTTTTTTTTTTTTTTTTTGCGGTACACGGGCCTCTCACTGTTGTGGCCTCTCCCGTTGCGGAGCACAGGCTCTGGACGCGCAGGCTCAGCGGCCATGGCTCACGGGCCCAGCCGCTCCGCGGCATGTGGGACCTTCCGGGACCGGGGCACGAACCCGTGTCCCCTGCATCGGCAGGTGGACTGTCAACCACTGCGCTACCAGGGAAGCCCGGTTGTGCTTTTATAATCACATTTTCTTTTAAATTTTAAGAAAAATCCGATGAGTTCATGACATCACCTGGGCATTTCTACCTTTGATTCCTCCTTAGGAAAGGGCAGGGAAAGGGGTAGATGGGTATGATCACAAAAGTAATGCATGTACATACAAAATTTGGAAAATAAATTAGTAAAAAAAGTCTTGTAATTATATTATTGGTAACATTTTGGTATGTTCTTTTAGTTATTAATATTTCTTTAAAGGGATTATACTTGAGTTTCACAATATTATATCCTACTTTCCTCAAGTTTTCCTTGGTATGTTTTCTTTTAAAAAAACTTGAGGAGCTTCCCTGGTGGTGCAATGGTTGGGAGTCCGCCTGACGATGCAGGGGACACGGGTTGGTATCTGGTGTTAAAAGAAGAAAAAACGAGGGTACCTTGAGGTCTTGGGGTGATCTTTGTAAAATAAGACAAAGACTGAAAAGGCCGATTTAAAAAAAACCAAAAAAACAAATACACTGGCTAAAATAAATTGGGACCATCTGTTGTTCTACCTTTGGCCTGCTTACATAGTCTTCTGCCGCTGCTTATTTAAGAATGCCTTTAAAATGGTGAAGGAGGGCTGCCGGGTGTCAGATGGCACCAGGGCAGGAGTGCAGAGAGACAGCATGGCTGCCGCACAATTCCATGCTGGTTACCCTTTGGGGCCAGCATTACTGTGGCCACTGTGGCCTTGACCTTCTGATCCATAGAGGTGTGGGAGGTGGGGGTAGGGTGAGTTATCCTGCCTTTTTTTTTTTTTAAAATCACCAGGCAAAACAAATTTTAGAATGATGTTTTTAAAAAGGATATTTCATCTGAACATCTAATAATGTATTACTCCTTTCTTATATGTATGTTGATACTTACCTTTCTCTGCGAGATCTCATATTAACCTATCCTTGCAAAGTCTTTCATGAACCAGTCTAATTGTAGGAAGCTCAGTCCCTGGGGCCCAGTGGAGTCCTTTTTAATCATAGGAGCTGCTGAGTTTTATTTTCTGGCCAGTATGACCATTATGAATTGCTAGTGTTCCTGTTTTAATGGTGACTTCCTATAAATAACAGCAGAATGATTACCTGGAAATCCCTAAATTGAACTACATTGCAAGTACTAGTCTACAGTTAAAGGCTTTATTTAATTTTTGTTTAAAGTGGATGTGACCAAAATGTTAATCTAGAGCAACATTTAACCTACTGGCTTGGGAAACTCTGCTATGTAATCAATTTAGCTCTTGGAATTGGAGTAACTATTTTGGCAGAATGGAGGCGAGTCCACTTGTAGCTTCAGGGTGTTTTGTTGTTGTTGTTGCTTTCTTTTTTTTTTTTTTTTTTTAAGGAGTTCATGAATTGGATGGCCCACCCTGGATCACGTATTGGCTGGAGGCTTTGCTTGTTGGGATGGCCTTAGGTCTTTGTTGCTTTCAGAAAGTTAAGGGAAGCCCACAAGCTCTGTGTGTGAAGCCCCCTGTCCCCATTCTCTGGCAGCCAAAAAGCCAAGCTGGGAATCCAGGCAGGGGGCAGGGAGATGTCAGAGTCCGGTTTCTTACCCAGAAATGTCATTGCTTGCAGACATATTTTCTGAATCCTGAGGTATAACATTCATTCAGCAGTGAGTATTTATGAAAAGAGTTGATTGTGGGAACTTGGATGATGAAAGCATTCATACTGCGTTGATTTTCAATAGCCCAGTATCTGGCCCATCAAAGGATTGTAGTGGAAACTTGACGGATTGAATGATTGGAAATAGCTGTTAGAGTGCTCATTTGGCCTTAGTTTCATTAGCCTTCAAAAGTGTCTTTAGTCAAAATTAAATGATCCCAGCTTAGCACAGATGCTTCTCTGCTGGTTTCCCCCTTTCCTAGGAAGAAGCTGATCTGCTAAGAATTCTTAGCAAAGTGGAGGAAGGAACTGACCAGTTTCTAATGCCCGGAATCTGATTTATGCTCCACTCTACTGCTACACATTGTGACAAACATGGAGGCTACCATAGGAAGTGGGTGTTGTCTAATAGCGTGACTGAACTAAGTCCCCGTGCGTGCGATACTCTTCGGTGACCTTCTGGAAGTCCCCCACCCTGCTTCATATGGCCAGTGGATATACAATGTTCAGCAATTCATGTGTGCTGGAGACGCTGGCCTTTCTCTGCACAGAGTCAAAACCCTCTCTTCCTCTGTATGTCAGTGGTACAGATAAACCCTGAGGGCAGCCCATAATTAGGAGTGGAATTTAGGAGCATAACATGATAGGCAGAACTGGGAGATGAAGACAGGAAACAGGGAACAGAGCGTATTTCATGGAGGAAGGATTTATTAACCTGTCCACCCTTCATATGACTCAGTGTTTCTTTCATCATCCAGTTGATTATCATGGTTGAAGAGATTCCTGATCTTGATTACCGTGGCCATTTGCATCACGTTATTTGTACTTCTCTACTTAATCCAATTTCATCGTGAAAATGCCCTTGTTTGGTCCAGCTGGCACCACCTCGTGCCTACTCTCATCCCTCCTTTCTAAAAATCCTGTTGCGTTTAGTTGCTACAAGCACATGTTAAGTGCTTTAAAACGTGGCTTCATCCCGTTTCTCATGCTTAACTTTCCTCCCCTACGAGCTTGTAAGTACCTTCAGTGGCTGGGAATGGCTGGTACTTCATGTACACTTCTGCCGTCCCTCTGTAATACCTAATACAAGATGAGAAAATCAAAGACGATCCAATTGACAGAGACCCTGCGTGTTGAAGGCATGACTCAGAGCACAGAATCCCCCACTCTCGGCTTTATGTAAACTTCCTAAGATCTCCTGGCTCATCTACAGTGCTTTCCCTGCAGGCAGCTTTTAAGAAAACCCCTGAGCAAGTTGGAAACCTCTGATCCCCTTATGCTGTAGCTGTAGCTGATAATAGAACTTTGCCAGAATGGGAAAACGAGACACGTTCCAGCATTCTTACTGTTTGCTAGGAACTAGACATTGATTCGGTAATTGGTAATTAATCAGTTTCCTGATTTGGAAGAAATGCTGCATTTCTCTACTCCAGACATTTGTCCAGTGTCACTCTCAGCCCCTCAGGCACTGTTCTGGTAAATACAGTAGATTAAGAGGTTCTTTCATTTTCCTTTCTATTATCATAGGACTGGTAGTTCTCTCTCCTTAGCCCATTAATGTTTTCACATCGGTGAAACAGTAACTTCTGTAAACCATCCCTTGCTCCATTTCTACAGTCCCTGTTGCTGGCGGCCCCAGGATTCACCAGCCACCTTGTTGACATTATTACATTTTAATGATTTCTGTGCTGCCTACCCACTGGATAGTCTGTGGTTTTATTAGCTTGAGATTGAAAATTCAAATGAATAAAGGACCACAGAGTAAAAGGAACCTAGTCAGATATGATAGGAGACTAATGTCCCTTAATTCATTCATTGGAGTGTTTCTTTGCAATCCATGCATTATCGTATTCATTTTTAAAGAATAATTACTGTATTTTGTTGAAAGAATAGGCTCATAAATTCCAAGAAGCTAATTATATTTTGTTACTAGTGTTGCTAGAATTCTAATAAGCTTATTCCTCTTTCTTAGGTTGGAAAAGGAAACATATCCTAACATAGACAAGTGTACCCTGGTAATTAGAAATCACTGAGAAAGAAATAATGATATTTTGTTATCATTATTTGTTATAATGATATTTTGTTATGATATATTTGTTATAACAAATAATGATATTTGTTATAAGTGTTAGAAGTTTTCTAACACTTGGTTATTTAAAATGAGCATGGTAGAGCCTGACTTTAAAATGACATAGGAAATGAAATTGCGTCTTTATTTTTTATGTAGGTATGCCAGAAAATAAGCGGAAGACTTAAGGAGAGCATATCAACCTGACTGTATTTGTAGGCTCTTCTGAGATTTAAAAAAAGAAGAAGAAAAAAGAAAATACACTGTATTTGTAGAGATGATGGGTGAAATTTAAAAATCACCAGTAGGAAAAATAAGGTCATGCCACTAGGCTTACAGTGTTAAATAGAGGTGATATTATTGGTTCATGTTGGGGTGCTTACTGTGTGCCTGTCATGAGGAGAACTTGAGATAGAGAGCTTCAGTAACTTACCCAGGGCCACAGAGTTTAGTGGCAGAGCCTCAGATATCTAAATCATTACCTAGTTTTCTTCGGTGAAACTGAAAAAAAAAAAAAATTCAAGAAGATCAAATATATACAAGCTAAAGCCGGTCACACTCCAATTTTTAATGCAGAGAATTGAGTTTAAAGTTGACTAGTCATCTCTGATTATGCAAATATTCTTACTCATTTGGGTTTCTGTTAAGGTAACCATCTCTCGGTTGACCCAGGAATTTCAGTGCAAAAACCTTAATAGTCCTGAGCAAACTGGGATGGTTGGTCACCTTGTTTCTGGTGCCGATACCAAGTTTTGTTTTTAATTTTGCAGTAGGAAATTTTTTAGTAAAGCAAGGCTGACTGATCATTAGAAACCTTTTTCTCTTTATAAGCTGAGTCTCTTGCCTGTGTTATCTGTCTTCCACTTAAGATTTGAGTCTGGACACCATCACTGTGTACACAATGCTTAACACTTACTTAATAATTTGTGAACCTGATGTTCTGGGTCGTTGTAGAAGAGGTGACAACTGTGCCATTGTTAGTGATGGGGAAAATGAGTCGAGGAAAAGCGCAACATTTCTAATGGCCATGGGAATCCACAGCACCTGAATCAGCAGCATTTAGGCCTTGAGTCTGTGCTTGGAAATGTAAACAAAGCCCTCTCTGATAAAAATAGTTCCATTATCTTAAAGTAAACAGCCTTGATCATTTAAGTAGTCCTGCGGCAATCCAGGACTTGGTTAAATTGCTTAGCTAAGCAAGACTAATTGCTAGAGCATTTAATGAAGCAAATATTTTTATCCTTAGCAAACTGTTAATTTTCCTCAAGGAGAGATTAAATTAAGCCCATATATGCCAACTTTTTATTTGTATATTTGTTTTGCAGGGAAATCTAAGAGGTAAAGTGAAATAATTATCTTTCTGTCAATCATTTTTCTTAACATCTATTTCGGTAGTATTTGGGCCTTTTAATTTAAAGAGCAAAGAAGTACATGGCTACTTGGAAGGTAACGGGCGGAAGTTAGGGATGTAGCTCAGGTCACATGGAATTTGGTATTGGAATTTCCATTTCTCAACTTTCTTAGCAGGGGACTTGTTACCATATTCTCCTCGAGTAAGTTGAAAAGTTAAAATGGGCCTCGATTCAGAAACCATGAATCATCTCTGTATCCCATTAGGTGGGGTGGGGTAAAGAGAGTCAGGGAGAGATTGGGGTGGGTGCAAAAAGGATGACCTGTTGCTATCTTTGGAGCCTGGAACTTCTTTTCCTTATGAGGTCAGCTGTTGGGAACTAGACTGAGTGCTTTATTTTCTTTATCCTTCATTTTGCCTATCCTTTTTCATCATAATTGGAACGAATTTGATGTGTCCCCAAGGTAAATTTTGGAATTCTGTCAGTGAAAGGCCGGGTCCAGTTCCTCAAATCAACACCCATGCGTCAATCGGCCTTCTCCCCCGACTCTGTTGCAATGAGCTTAAGTGAGTGCCTCCCATGTTGGGATGTCCAGACACCCATGACCCAAAGGTGAACAGCCCTATTATCCATTACTGACTCTCAGACTGATTACATGTGTTACTACTTATGCTTATATAAGAAGGATAAGTTGAAATTGCCAAAGAAGGAATCTATTTTTATTTTGTCTTGAATAAGTCATAAGCAAAATTTTTTTAGCGCAAAAGTGATGAAAGCAATCTAGATCTAGCTCCTTCAGGTACCCTTATTTAGCATCCTAAGATTTGTCATGAATGGAAGCAAATTTTGTTAAACAGCCCTCCTCTTGCATCTCTCCCCACCAAAACATTTTCTTATGCTCTCTTCCTTCTATAGTGAAGCTGCTTATACGTTTCAGAATTTCAAAATGCAGTTGTACTTCAGACAAAATACGTGGGCATGTTTTGGTACTGAGCTCTGTGTACTCTGTTGGCTTATCTCTGAACTAGGTCTTGCAGTGGTGAAAGAAAAATAAAAGCAATCTGTCAGTGGGGTGTTATCGCTACCCTTCTAGTAATCATCTTTATTGCCATTCATTTCTTCTGATTGCTGCTCTGACATTTCCGTGAAAATTACCGAGGGCAGCTGAACTAGATAAATTAGGCCCTTTCTGACCAAATAAATGACCATTGACATTTTGGCAGTGCTCACCTCATTAACAGTATTAGCCAGGAGTCCTGCTTTTAGGAAAGCTCCACCGTGGGCATGTGACTGTAGGTTGGGGCAGATGAAGACCTTCCAGCTCCTAATTAGCAAGAGTAATAAATGGCAAACACTTTGTGGGAGTCCCTGAATAACATTAATCAGATGTAGAGCACTACTACAGGTTAACAGTTTGTTTCACTGTCAATGTGGAAAAAACACATTATGCTAAAGTTATGAAGGAAGTGCCTTTTTGATGTGTTATCACGGCCGTAGTGAAATTCGAGAGATGGGAGTTGAGCCACATAAGCATTCTTTATCCTTCAGGGTTTCTTTGAGAAAGCTTATGGCAAAGAGTTCATTGGCCTCTGGTTCCCCGAGGTAGAGCCTGCTGGAGTCAAGGGGCCCAGTCCCCACCTGGAGAGAGAGTGTAGTGCTCTGATGCTGGGGAAGAAACTTGCCTTCTGGAGTTGCAAGGCTTTTTGTAAGCAGAGAACCCGTATTCCCTGTTTCCCTCCAGCCTGTGAAGCTGGTCTGACTTCTGTTCTTCATCCCTGTCTTCTCTGTCCCGTGCTCGCCCACCCTAGTCCTGTTAACTTCCATTGTTCCTTTCACTGTTTCTAATTTTTGCTGCCATTCGCCATTTGTCTCTCCAGTACTCTTTGCATCTTCCTTGCCTTCTCATCTTTGAGAAGAAAGTCTGACCCTTACAGATAACACCAGTCAGTGTTATCTGTCCAATCTGTCCAATCAAGATAACATTGGGTATAACTGTTGGCCTCTCCAAGCTGATCTGTCTTAGCTGATGTTTCTTTTTTTTTTTTGTATATACTGCAATTTTATTTCAATCACACAAAGTTAGCGTGTAGGAAATGTAAATGAAAGTACAGTAAATATAGCAGAGAACCAAAAAGTCTAAAAAGGAAGTACACCTAAAACATGAGAATTCAACATTCATTAGTGTTTCATGTTCAGTTTTGATTGACACTTGATGCTTGCAAATTTTGAAACAAACTTTGAGATCATGATGACTATTCTGTAGAGATTCCAGCACCAGCGCTAAGATTTGTACATTCAGTTTGTTTGCATAGTGTATAGGACAGATTTGTCACAGGTCAGATCACAGTGTTGAAGGAAAGAAGTACCTTCCTGTAATTAGAAAGAATCCCCTGAACCGCACTCAGCTTAAGACATCCAGTGTACAAGAGCACGAAAACCGTCATAATAACGTGGCTCTAAGGAACATAGTTTCGATAAGGACAGTAACCTAAGCTTCTGTTTCCCATTTTAGTTACTGAAATCTCTAACAATGACAAAGCGGTCACATAGGACAGTAAATGTATACAGTAATTCAGTCAAACTTCTTGGAAAGAAAACATTTTAGCTGAAGTTTCCTTCCCCTTAAACTGTTTGGAACCATTCCAGAAGCCAGTTATAATAGTTTGCAGATAACCAAAGATGAATGGGTGATTTAAGAAAAATCCATTTCCCAAACTAAGAAGTTTTTCTTTTGCCGTCAACTTCCAGAGTGTTACATTAGACAGTAAATGGGTGAACTGTTGTTTCTAGGAGCTCAGGATCATCTTTAAAGGTAGCTAAATCGAGTGACACTTTGTGTATAACAGTATTCTAGAGCTACTGGATGGAAGGAGGGCACAGAAAAAGTAACACCATCTACCTGCCTGAGCTGTCTTTTGACCCTCACTGGGAGACAGAATGCAAAATTGGCTTCTCTTGTTATCTAAGTATCAGGTGAATCATACAGACTTACAAGTGATAGGTGTTGAGAGAAACAACATTATGGTCTGGAATGGTCAAGGGAAATTGGTGAAGATGGTACATCCAGAAGGACTTCCCATAAGCAGGAAGAAGGAATTCCTGGTGGTGCTGTATGGGTTTGGGAGAGCTGAGCAGACTAGCATGACGAGGTGGGACCTCCAGATGAAGGTGGAGAGGGTAGGGTTCAGCTTGCCTCCTGAGGACCTCTGTGTATTCCATGCTGAATACACAGCATGGAATGTATTCCATTCCATTCCATAGTTGGGGACTAATATCATTGGCTACTCTAGGAAAAATCATTACAGCGTTTTAGCAGGAAAGTGGTGCAGGAAAATGGTGCTTTGCGGAAGAGGAATTTTGAACCTCCCTGCGTAGGAGTGATTGGATAGGGAGATGTGGTGCTCAGGAAAAAAAGTTAAGGAGTTGTCTCAGTAACCCAGGTTGGTAAAGACTAGGTTTGTATTAAGGTGGAAAAAGTGTTGGTTGCAAGAGTGACAGGATTGTGTGAGTAAGATATTGTGAAAGAATGGAGCATAGTGGAAGATGTAGCTGAGTTGTTTTTTTTTTAAAATCATCCATTCCACTTTATTTCATTCTACTTTAAAATCAGTTCTGTTGGACTTCCCTGCTGGTGCAGTGGTTAAGAATCCGCCTGCCAGCGCAGGGGACACAGGTTTGATCCCTGGTCCCAGAAGATCCCACGTGCCATGGAGCAACTAAGCCCGTGCGCCACAACTACTGAGCCTGGGCGCTAGAGCCTGTGAGCCACAACTACTGAGCCCATGTGCCACAACTACTGAAGCCCACGCACCTAGAGCCCGCGCTCTGCAACAAGAGAAGCCACTGTAATGAGAAGCCCGTGCACCGCAATGAAGAGTAGCCCCCGCTCACCACAACTAGAGAAAGCCCGCGCGCAGCAACGAAGACCCAACACAGCCAAAAATAAATTAATTTAAAAAAATGATTCTGTTATTAAAAAAAATCAATTCTGTTTCAGCAGACATATCTTGTTTATTAGATGTTACATATAAATATAGAAGATATTTTAATAGCTCTGTTGAGATATTCATACATGATAAAATTTATCTAAAGTGTGCAATTCCATGGTTTTTGTATATTCACAAGAATGTGTAACCATCACCACAATCTAATTTTAGGGTATTTTCATCATCCTGGAAAGAAACCCCATCAGCAGTCACTCCCTGCCTCCCACCCCCGAGGCGACCACAAATTCTCTGTCACTGAGGATTTGCCTGTTCTAGAAGTCAGATATTCTGTGGCCTTTTTAAAAAATAAATAAATTTATTATTTATTTTTGGCTGCACAGGTCTTTGTTGCTGCTCACGGGCTTTCTCTAGTTGCGGTGAGCGGGGGCTACTCTTCGTGGCGGTGTGCAGGCTTCTCATTGCTGTGGCTTCTCTTGTTGCAGAGCATGAGCTCTAGGCACGTGGGCTTCAGTAGTTGTGGCTTGTGGTTCTAGAGCGCAGGCTCAGTAGTTGTGGCGCACGGGCTTAGTTGCTCCGCGGCATATGGGATCTTCCTGGCCCAGGGCTCGAACCCGTGTCCCCTGCATTGGCAGGTGGATTCTTAACCACTGCGCCACCAGGGAAGCCCCTATGTGGCCTTTTGTGATTAGCTTCTTTCACTTAAGGTAATGTTTTCCAGGGTCATCCATTTTGTAGCCTGTCTCAGTGTGTAGCTGGGTTGGGACTTGACCGTCGAGCAGGTGGGAAATGGTGCCTCCAACAGAAAGAAGCCCAGAGGTGGGGTGACCGTGCCCCACCTGCCAAATGGGAATGACAGCAACCATCCTCTTTACTTCCCAAAGTTATTCTGAAGGTCAGATCACGTGTATGAACGTCTGTTGATCTATTTATTTCATATAAACTTAGAAATCTTTGTGGCATATTTTGCTGAAGACAAGTTTTAGGGGTAAGGGGATGAAATTGAGACGTCAGTACATTTGGGTTGATGGTAGCACATGTGTGAATTGCTGGGCTGAAGAGCCTCTTGGGGACTCATGCTGGTGGAGTCCCTGAGGACTGATGAGATTGTCCAGGGCAGAGAGGTTAAAGAGGGAAGAGCAGAGGACTGAGATGTGAAGGAGGCCTGTTGGCGGACAGTAGGAAGAAAAGAGCTGCAGAGGAGCGCAAAACCGGTCCTGCTGGAATGGTGTAATAATGCAGTCATTGCTAAGTTTTCTTAATTAGCTAACTGTTGGCCAAGTCCAGTCTGTGCAGGATTCTCTGGCCCAGTTTATTCTTGGCCCAAGCCCCTTTGCTAACTGGGCAGAGATTTAGGCCCTTATTTAAAAAACAAAGTGAAACAAAACAATGAAGTGCCCCGGGCTTGAAATGTGACCTGCTTCCCAGGCCAAGATTCCACTACCTAGTGTGCTGGCCGGAGCTGCATGCCTGATCTCTTTGAGCCTTAGGTTGTTTCTGTCTCTACCTGATAGTTGGCTCCTTTGCTGGGAGGTTGAAGACCACCACCAAGGCAACAACCTGTGCACGAAGGCTTTGTAAGTGCTAAAATGTCTTTGGAAGTAAGGGAGTGGTGCTCTTCCATCCATTGCCTGCCCCTCTCCCAAGTAAATACAAAGCAAGGCTGATGGAAGATACTGGGAATTTCCCAAGGGCTGCCTCTGTAAGGAGCTCTGCAGTGTTGGGTAATGCATCTGTAAGTAGTGTAATTGATTGGAGGTGGTGGGCACCTGAACCAGAACCCAAAAGTTAGATATTTTTCAGTTTTCCAAGAGAAGGAATGAAGTGGAGACATAAAAAAGAAGCTCAGGGCTTCCCTGGTGGCGCAGTGGTTGAGAATCCGCCTGCCAATGCAGGGGACACGGGTTCGAGCCCTGGTTCGGGAGGATCCCACATGCCGTGGAGCAACCAAGCCCGTGCGCCACAACTACTGAGCCTGCGCTGTAGAACCCGCGAAGCCACAGCTACTGAAGCCTGTGCACCTAGGGCCCATGCTCCGCAACAGGAGAAGCCACCGCAGTGAGAAGCCTGCGCACCACAACGAAGAGTAGCCCCGGCTCACTGCAGCTAGAGAAAGCCCGCATACAGCAACAAAGACCCAACACAGCCAAAAATAAATAAATTAAATAAATAAATTTTTTTAAAAAAAGGAAGCTCAGTTTTTCCTGGACTTTGACAGTGGACCAAGGGTTTTAATAAAAGTTGAAATCAAATCCCTGAGATGCCCCATAGTGTGAGAGTCTTATTAGCCTTGTCCTTGGAAGGGGACTTACTCTCTCTGCTTCTAAATTTACATAGCTTGTTCTCCCCGCCTATATGATGGCAGCCCAAGTGGATGCTTAAAATATTACCTAGGTCTCCCTGTCCTCATTTGCTAGGCACCATTCCATACTCCATTTATGCTGCTATGTTAGGCCCTATAAACTTGGCCCGTCTCTCCTGCGCACTTGGAAATGGAATATGTTCTACTCCTAGTCTGTCTCTGAATCATGGGAGCTGTTAACTCTGGAGGCCTATGAACTGGGAAGGGGCTGGTCTGCAATGAGGGAAGAAGGAACCAGGAGATGTGCAGAGAAGGACACAGTGCAGAGATGAGCTCAAGTTCCTGCACGGTGCCCTGAAGCTCCAAGAGAGCCCTGTGTACTTAGAACGGATGAAAAGTGAGTTGGTTGACTTTTTCCCTTAAACTGTCTCAAGTTGTTTTGGGAACTTGCAACCCAAGGAGCCCTAACCCTGCTTTAGTAGTTGAAAGCAGCCTGAAATCTTTACAGCTGCTCTGAGGACCTACTGTAAGGTAAAGCAGGGGATGGACGTAGGGGACTGAGTTACTGAAAACATAGCCCCATAGAGGGGGCTGCTCTGCCCTTCCCTGAGCCGTCGTTGAAGTTGGGGCACATCTGGTAACATCATAGCGTTGCTCTGAACTAGAAGGAGAAACATCTGTCAAAGGTACCAGTTGGGATAAAACGACCACTGTGTTGCTTTTCAGGACAATTGTCTGTCTCTGGGATTCATTTTGGAATTCATTCATTTCCAGTCTCAAAATGCTCAGACGCATGTAGGACTTGGGCCTGGAGCACGGGTAGGCACACATTTTTCTAAGGGCCAAATAGTAAATATTTTAACTTTGGTGGGTCATGTGGTCTCTGTCACAACTACTCTGTCATTGTAGGGTAAACACAACCATAGATAACATATAAACAAGTGGGCGTAGCTGTGTTCCGGTATAACTTTATGTACCAACACTGAAATTCGAAATTTATATCTTTCTTTTTTTTTTCTTTTTTTTTCTTTTTTGCGGTACACGGGCCTCTCACTGTTGTGGCCTCTCCCATTGCGGAGCACAGGCTCCGGACGTGCAGGCTCAGCGGCCATGGCTCATGGGCCCAGCCGCTCCACAGGACTTGGGATCTTCCCGGACTGGGGCACGAACCCGTGTTCCCTGCATCGGCAGGCGGACTCTCAACCACTGCGCCACCAGGGAAGCCCTATATCATTTTTGCATGTCATGAGATAATCTTTTGATTTTTTTTCAACTATTTAAAAATGTAAAAACACTCCTTAGCTTACAGGCCACACAAAAACACCCAGTGAGGTGGATTTGGCCCATGGGTTGTAGTTTGCAGACCCTTAAAGCGTGACATGGAAGCAGAGGGACGCGTGTGCTTTTATAATAGCTCAGGTGGATGAGAACAGTTTTCATAGAGTGTGAGTCCTGAATATTTTAACCCTTCCATTAACACCACCAGACCCCTGTGGGATAGATGGCTAGTATAGTAACTAACCCTTGACATAGAGGAAAGATTTTAAGTTCAGTGAGCTGGTTTTAGAACTGGGAGCTAATAATTTCCAGAGCTTTTAGGTGCTTGACTCATGACGGAGGCCCTCGGCGCATTGCCAAGTGGAAACAGTGCTGTTTCCACATATAAGCACGTATAGAGACATCAAAGCTTCTGAAATATTGTGTAATGCTTTATGTGAAGCCCAGATTAGAATTAAAGAGTTTAATTTTTCTGTAGTTTAGCCACTGAAATCCACATCTTCCCTTGCTCTTGGAAGATCTAAATATTGTGCTGTTTTTTTAAAAAAACTTTTATTGAGATGTTATTGACAGTGAACTGCACGTATTTAAGGTACACAGCTTGAGGGAATTCCCTGGCAGTCCAGTGGTTAGGACTCAGCTCTTTCACTGCCGTGGCCCAGGTTCAATCCCTGGTCCGGGAACTAAGATCCCCGTAAGCCACCAGGTGCGGCCAAATAAATAAATAAAATAAGGTACACAGTTTGAGAAGTGTGTGTGTGTGTGTGTGTGTGTGTGTGTATCTCCACGAAACCATTTCCACAATCAAGACACTGAACGTATCCATCACCCACAAAAGTTTTCCTCTTGCCTCTCCCCTTCTCCATTCCTTCTCTTTCCTAGACAATTGCTGATCTGCTTTCTGTCACTCTACGCTAATTTGCATTTTATTGAATTTTATGTAAATGGAATCTTACAATATGTACTATATTTTTGCTCTGGCTTCTTTCATGCAGCATAATTTTTAGATCCATCCATGTCTCTCATGTGTCAATAATTCATTCCTTCTTGTTGCTGAGTACATTGCATTGTATAAATATATCACAATTTGTTCATTCATCTGTTGAAGGACATCTGAACTGTTTCCATTTTGAGGACCTTACGCATAAATTTGCTGTTAATGTTTCCGTATGGGTCTTTTTATGGACATATGTGGTATCATTTCTCTTGGGTAAAGACCTAGGAGTGGAATAGCTGGTCACATGGAAAGTATGTATTTAACTTTTTAAGAAACTTCCAAAATTGTTCTCCAAAGAGGCTGTACCACTTTCCATTCCCACCAGCAGCGTAGGAGGATTCTAGTTCCTCCACATGCTCGCCAACTAAGTGTGCTGGTTTAAGGAAGCATTTTTAGTGGACATTTATGTTGTAAACTCTTTTAAATACAGAAAATCACATCCTCTAGAATCCCTTAATTTTTGTTTCCAAAGAGCACTAAAATCTGCATCTTTTTCCATTTCCAGAACATCCCTGTAAAAGGAGGTGTTAGAGGACCGAATCAGATGTGTGGCTTAGGCATCGTCATGTGGTTTGGCTTCCAGTCTGACCAGGGTTGTTATTTTCTTTTTCTTTTTCTCTCCTTCAAACATAAGTCCACTAGCTTCCCTTTCTTTCCTTTTCTACTTCCTTCAGTTGTTTTGCTTTTGCCACATTGAGGTTTGAGGTGTGTGGTGTGCGTCTCGATCTGTGTTGGTGTGTGAGAATCAGGCTGTTTCCTGTCGCACCATGAATGTCTCAGGAAAATTAAGATGCTCCTGGAGATCACCCCTGGGGTGATAGCTGTATTACAGTTTTCACGTTTCAGAGTGGCTTCCCTGCAGTAAAATTACTGCCGTCTTTTTGCCCTGTCCTCGAGTTATGTTAGTCTGAGAAATGAAATATTGCTGGAAATGTGTGCATCTCAGTAGGAGTTTTAAGCAATTTGAAAGAGCCATGTCTTAACAGTGCCAATTTCGAAGCTTGCTAGGTGGAGGTTTGTTACAATGAACCCATAGCTCTTCAGCTGTCCAACTGAATCAGGGCCACTATTGATTAATCAATAGTAACCCAGCTATGATTCCTGGGTATGGCAGCCAGTATCTGATTCAGAATTAATGTATTGAGAAGATGTCTCCTCTGGTATATTGCATTTCCTGGTCTTTTTGCCTTCAGCTTCCTTCCATTCCCATTAAGGGTTCTCCCTATCACAGTCTCTCACATTTAGCTGCAGTCCTCCCTAACTAGTCAAGTTAAAGCTGTCTGCTCTAACTCCAGCAGATGCTGCTAAACTGTTGGTTGGTTTAAAAGAGACACAATGTAACAACCCTGGTCAGACTGGAAGCCAAACCACCTGACTTTGTGTAAGCCGCGCATCTGATTCGGTCCTTTAATTCCTCATTTTACAGGGGTGTTCTGGGAATGAAAAGACATGCAGATTTGAGTGCTCTTTTAAACCAACGCTCTAGTTGTTAGGGCCAGTCTCTTTGCTCTTTCCTGCCTTGAGAGCACTCTCCCTCTACCAGGTGAAGAACTCTAGAGATTCAGGGTTTCTTATCAGCCCTTTTCTGCCAGGTTGGTGGGGACAGTGGTGGTTGTTCTGCAGATTCACTGATGGCGCTGTGACTGACTTAGGTTTTCTTGAAGGGCATGGATGGAGAGTAGAAAAATACACAAGTGGGAAAAAAGCATTTCTGACATTGAATTTTGAAAGCTGTGTTAGCCTTCATTTGCTTTCTGCATACACATGGAACCTTCTGCAAGGTCATGTTGGTTTAGAGCAATTATTCTCAAAGTGTGGTCCCTGGACCCAACAGTATGAGCATCATGGGAGAACTTGTTAGAAATGCAGATTACCGGGCCCCACTCCAGACCTGCTGAATCCGAAAATCAGGAGGTGGGCCCAGGAATTTTTTTTTAACAGCTGATTCTAATTCATATCCAAGTTTGAGAGCCACTTGTTCCGTGCCAAACCTGTGTTTGGATCCTGGCTAACTGGGGACTAGTTATTTTCCTTCAGTTTTTAAATTTTTATAAAAGGAGGATAGGGCTTCCCTGGTGGCGCAGTGGTTGAGAGTCCTCCTGCCGATGCAGGGGAAACGGGTTCGTGCCTTGGTCCGGGAGGATCCCTCATGCTGCGGAGCGGCTGGGCCCGTGAGCCATGGCTGCTGAGCCTGTGCGTCCGCAGCCTCTGCTCCGCAGCGGGAGAGGCCACAACGGTGAGAGGCCCGCGTACCGCAAAAAAAAAAAAAGGAGGATAAACATCTCTACCTTTCAAGGTCATTGTGGGGATTAAGATGATGAGTATAAATATCTGCATATAAGTACTCAGTAAACAATAACTGCTGGTATTTGGTACCAACTTTTAAAAGGTATGGTGATAGAAAATGAGATAAAGGCATAAAAGATGGGCTCAGCCCTGAAGAGTTTGCAATGAGAAGAGGTGACCTACATATGAATGATTGCCTGACCTTCAAAAATGGTAACCTTTGTCAGAAAACCCCAAAACAAGGGTATTTCCCTTGACTTTTTTCCCTTTTTGGTAGCAAATGTGATAGTTGGAGAAAGTAGAAGTAGTAATGTGCCTAGAGTCATGGAGTTGACATTACTTTTACTGGGAATCTGTTAAGCCTGTATTCATAGTCATATACTAAAGAGGTTTAAGAGGCCTGAAAGGCATCCTAGAGGGTGTCTTTGTTTGAGGGAACCTTAGGAGAATACCCTTTAGTTTTCTATAGACCTTTTACTTTATTATCCTAATTTATCCCCCCACCACCATCTTTCCCCTTTGGTAACTGTAAGTTTGTTTTCAAAGTCTTTGAGTCTGTTTCTGTTTTGTAAATAAGTTCATTTGTATCATTTTTTTTATATTCCACATGTAAGTGATATCATAGGATATTTGTCTTTCTCAATCTCTAGGTCCATCCATGTTGTTGCAAATGGCATTATTTCATTCTTTTTTAGGGCTGAGTAATATTCCATTGCATATATGTACCACATCTTTTTTATCCATTCCTCTGTCGATGGACATTTAGGTTGCTTCCATGTCTTGGCTACTGTAAATAATGCTTCAGTGAACATTGGGGTGCATGTATCTTTTTGAATTATGGTTTTCTCACGGTATATGCCCAGTAGGGGGATTGCTGGGTCATATGGTAGTTCTATTTTTAGCTTTTTAAGCAACCTCCATACTGTTCTCCATGGTGGCTGTACCAATTTACATTCCCACCAACAGTGTAGGAGGGTTTCCTTTTCTCCACACCCTCTCCAGCATTTATTATCTGTAGACTTTTTGATGATGGCCATTCTGATCAGTGTGAGGTGATACCCCATTGTAGTTTTGATTTGCATTTCTCTAATAATTAACATTGTTAAGCCTCTTTTAATGTACTTTTTGACCCTCTGTATGTCTTCTTTGGAGAAATGTCTAGTTAGATCTTCTGCCCATTTTTTGATTGGGTTGTTTGGGGTTTTTTTGATATTGAGCTCCATGAGCTGTTTGTATATTTTGGAGATTAATCCCCTGTTGGTTGCTTCATTTGCAAATATTTTCTCTCGTTCTGAGGGTTGTCTTCTTGTTTTGCTTATGGTTTCCTTTGTGGTACAAAAGCTTTTAAGTTTAATTAGGTCCCATATGTTTATTTTTGTTTCTATTTTCATTACTCTAGGAGGTGGGTCCAAAAAGATCTTGCTGTGATTTATGTCAAAGAGTGTTGTGCCCAAGTTTTCCTCTAGGAGTTTTATAGTATCTGGTCTTACATTTAGTAGACCTTGTACTTTAAAAAAGCTGTTGAGACATACATGAAAAGTTAATGCTTTTGAGATGGTGTGAGGGATTGGTTAATCAGTCTTTCCAATTCTTCCCCCCTACCCAGTTTTATTGAGGTATACTTTTCAATTCTTTATTAGCAGATGGGTAGATGGACATGTGGACCCTTGAATTTGTTTTTAATAACCAGGTAGCTTTGTGTATACTTCAGTAACATCATTTAATATTACTGAAGTATACACAAACCTTATACTTTGAAAGGTAGATTTCAGGAGTTATACAGCATTGTGCAGATTCTATAATTTAAAAAGTGATTAGCAGAAATGTCTTGGATTTTGGACAAAACCAATTTGTCTGTCAAAAGATCAGTCTTTGGGAAAGAATGTGTAAAGATGCATCCTTATTTTGATCTTCTGTGCCAAAAGATAGAGCTTAATTCCTTCCATGTTGGGTGGAATACAATAGGATTTGTGTTTCATTTTTGTTTGTGTCGCTGATTAGAACTCAAGTTGGGGTTTTTTAAAATTTAAATCTAACAAATTATAATATTTGTCAGGCTCCCCCATAAGTGTTAATACTTGGTATTAATGACTATTTGTAATTCTTTTAAAAGATACCTGCCTAAAAGTTTTGGGCTTGGTTTTGTGGCTAGTTTGTCTAATACAGAAAAACCTCAAGTAGAGATACACAAACTTTTAAAAGCATAGCTGATACTATAATATATACGAATTTTTTGTTCCTTTTTTTCCCACTTAACGTTATATCATGAGCATTTTCTCTTACCATTAAATTATTTGTAAACAGTATGATGGCCACATAATTCCTCATAAGGATGTATCCTAACTTATCTCTTTTTGAGCACTTAAGCCATTTGATATTTTCTCAGAAATAAATGAGGAGCCTATCACTTCAAGGAAAACACCTCATAGTATATGTTGCCAGTGATAAAATTTGAGCTGTCAAGTGGAAAGTGAAAATTGGAATTTTGGAAAACTTGTATTCAAAACCCTGTGCTTGACAGCTTTTCAATACCTAAAGACATTTTTGCAAAAGCCGATGGTGATATGATTTTTGTAATATTTCCTAAAGATGTGTCAGCTATTGGAATATCTGAATAACTCATTGAACCAAGATTTTTCAAAAGCCTGCATGGGTAAAAGATCCTATCAACGTGCAAATAGACTATTGGATTTTAATGTAACAGAGTACAGAGAGTTTGTTTCAGATTCCACATTGCAGTTAACTTTTGAGAAACTACCCTCATCACATTGTATATACTCGTCACGTTGTATGCCTTAAATATGTCCAGCTTTTTGTATGCCAATCTTATTTCAATCAAGTGGTTTAAGAAAAAGAGAGAGAGAGAAACAACTACTTTCTGAATTTTAGGGAAGCACCGAAGAAGCATTCACAGTCATCTGAAAAGGGCCATTAAAATACCCCTGCATTTTTCAACTACAGAGCTGTACGAGGCCAGATTTTCTTTATGTCCTTCAGTCTAAACAACGTATCTCAGCAGATTGCCTGCAGCAGCAGGCCCGAGACTCTACTGTTTTCTATTAAGCCAGACATTTAAGAGATTTGCAAAAATGCAGAACATTGCCATTCTTTTCACTAAATTTCTTCCATTTGGAAAATATATTTTTCATTAACAGTATTCAAGTGAATATGTAATCTAAACAATTATTTATAAATGAATAAATCTTTTAAAAGTTTCTTAATTTTGAGTATGATGAGTAGTGATTGATATACCCCACAGAACAAAAGCTCTTTGAGGTCCTCAATAATTTGAGTGTGAAAGGGTCCTGAGACCAAAAACTTTGAAAACCACTGGGTTAGATGAATTTCTTTGTTTAAAGTTTTTGTGTTTACCCAGAGTTGGAGGTTATTGATTCCTATTACTACTCTTGAATTTGTAATGAATTCAGGCCACCTTGAAAGATGTTTATTAATCAACTAAAGTATTCATCTTTTTCTATCTTTTCTAGAGTTTTTTGTGCTTAGAGCTTATTTATACATTTTGGTTGAGTTGAGGCTTGACTTTTCCTAGATCTGTGATACCTGAGTACAATGTCACACATATAAAATAGGTTCACTTTTATTGTGATGATTAACGTGTTCTGGGAATTGGACTAAAGGGAAAAAATAAGAGCCATGTTCTTCTCCCTCCCCCCAAGTTTAAGCTGATTCCTAGAGATAAAGAAACAAGTGGCTTCACAGTTATCTTTGCAGATGACTTTTGAAGCATATTAAGAGCAACATGCTTTTCAATCAATTTCGTTTTCCTTTAGTAAATGATAATGAATCTATTAAATGACTTGGAGGTGGGAGTGGAGTCCATTACCTGGCAGCTTTCTGTCTTTTCAAAGGCTGTCTTCTAACCCATTCCGTAGACTTGTGGAATGAGATGTCAGGGCTGAATGATTTTTTTTTTTTTTTTTTTGCGGTACGCGGGCCTCTCACTGCTGCGGCCTCTCCCGTTGCGGAGCACAGGCTCCGGATGCGCAGGCTCAGCGGCCATGGCTCACGGGCCCAGCCGCTCCGCAGCATCTTCCCGGACTGGGGCACGAACCCGTGTCCCCTGCATCGGCAGGCGGACTCTCAACCACTGCGCCACCAGGGAAGCCCTAGTCTGTTGGTTTTCAAATATTTTGACTGCCACCCACGTAGAGAACATTTTACATCATGATTCAGTATACACATAAGCATATATTATATTAACTTATTACATACAATGATTGTCTTTACGGTATGAATAGTACTCTGATTTTTTACTCTCTTTTTAAAAAATATTGATTTCAGGCCCCTTTGCAATCAGCTCACTGAAAAACACCAACTTGGCCAACTCAGTCTGCTACTCACCACAGTGGTCATCTGCTATCTTTTCTGCTCTCATATCTGACCACTTCCCTCAATTTTAGCCAACGCCCTGGCCCCCTGCTTTACAGTGAGAGAGCCCCTGAGTTGTGGTTCCTCAGCTTGTCACCAAGCTGCAAGTTTCTGCACTGGTACCATCCATTCATCTGTCCTCTCTCCCTCCCTTCATGGAAGAGGTTTCTTTTCTCCACACGTGCTCTAGATAGGTATCGCTCTTTGAACTCTGGTCTCACATACGATGCTGGGCCAGGGTGACTGGCAGTCGTGCCTGGAGTGTATTTCAAATGCCCATGAACCTTAAAACAACATGCTCAGCCCCATAAATCCCCAGCTGCTTATGTATCTTGATACCACAAACTTCTGGTAATCTCCACTAACAAGATAGAAAGGATGAGTCAAAAAGAGGTGAGTTTGTGACAACCACTGGTGCCCCCAGATATGGGAGGAGGGGTAATGGAGCATGATAAGCTCCTGCTAGGTTTCATCTCCTGCTGCAAAGATGTGAATTGAGATTAGACAACTTGGAGAAATCAAGGGAGGTTGTCATCTGGCTTTCACAATGATATGTTTTTGCTTTTACTAGCATTTTCTGCAAAATAAGCAGAAAGCTGGTATGGTGTAGAAATAAAGCAAAAATTGGCATTATCCCCAGTTTGAAGGCCGCAGTGACTCTTTTCTCAGATTTGAGGCAACACTGAGTGTCTGTGTCACGTTGGAAGAGTGAGTGGCAGTGTTTGCAGGAATCGTACTTAAACTGTGTGACTGACCGTTGGAATTCTGTTTGAATATCTCAAACCTGTGCCTCCCCTAAGTTTTTTTTTTTTTTTTTGCGGTACGCGGGCCTCTCACTGCGGTGGCCTCTCCCGCCGCGGAGCACAGGCTCCAGACGCGCAGGCTCAGTGGCCATGGCTCACGGGCCCAGCCGCTCCGCGGCATGTGGGATCTTCTCGGACCGGGGCACGAACCCGTGTCCCCTGCATTGGCAGGCAGACTCTCAACCACTGAGCCACCAGGGAAGCCCCTCCCCTAAGTTCTTAATTTCAGTCTGCCTACATGTGCAGGTAGACAGCTTCCTCGAACCTGAACTTCAGGTTCCTTACCTGTGCCATGTTATGTCTTGCCGCTAGACCTTTGCATGTGCTGTTCCCTGTGTTAGCAGAACCCATCCCAACTATATCTTATTTTTCTTGTTTTTAGGACTCAGGCCCTGACCCCCACCCCCCGCCAAATCCCTGTTCTTTACTTCCACAGTACTCTCTAATTTCCCCTCCCTAGGACTCAGTATAGTATGTTGTAATAGTTTGGGGACTCTTCCCTGTCTGAATCCTTCCTTTACCCTCTGGCCTCAGTAAACATAAGCCCTTTGAGGGCAGGTACTCTCTGATTTTCTGGAATATCCACAACACCTGGCATAGCATCTGACCTAGAAGGTGCTTGTTTAATAGTATTAAATGACCAAAATAAGCAGTGCTAGGATGAGGATGGGCTTTGATTCAATTAGTATGGTGGGATGTAGCTGCCTCTTGCATGGAAACTGGGGAGAACCAGGAATAATTCCACTAAGGAGAGTAACGTTGGCACAGCTGAACAACATTGCTGGTTTCTTTTGAATTAGAACGTTCCATAGGGATTCAGTTTACTTGGGGTGCGGTGAATTCCCAGAACAACAGGCACACCCAGTTTAAAATATAAATTCATTCAAAGCAAATATTATTTTGGCTTATCTGTGCTATTATTCAGTGAATAACTAAGAGTTTACTGAATAAAATGTTGGTCTAGCTGAATCAGACCAAATAAGTACTTTTGCATTTTAGAGTTTACTATGTTTGAAATATTGCTAGATTGGCCTAAATTACTTCCTTTACTATCGTTGTATAACACAATCCCATACTCTCACAATATTCTATGTGTTTGTAAACTCTCTGCCCCATTTTCCTGGGGCCCATGAGGGCAAACGCAGTGTCTCGTTAGGCTTGTTATGTGTTCTGTGTTCAGCACAGAAATTAGCCTGTGGTTGGGGCCAAGTAAGTGTTTAAATGAAAGCTGTGGGACCCTCTGCAACATCCTGTTCCTCCTGAAGCTGAAGGTAAAAGATTTGGTCATTGATTGTGGCTCTTTTTTCCTCTGGAGCAAAGTGCAGAGAAAGAGGATATGTATTGGGTTGGCCAAAAATTTCGTTCGGTTAATGAATGTGTGCTTCAATAAAATTCTTGGTGAAAATGAAAAATGTCTTATTTTTACTTAAAACCGACCGAACTTTTTGGCCAACCCAGTGTTAGCTCTTGCTTGCTTGCAAGAAAGGGAAACCCAACTCAAACCGGGTGTCATTAAAAACAGGAAATTGATTTGTTTCAGTTAGGAATGTGTTCCCCAACAACAACAAATGTGCAACTAACATCTTAAACAGACAGGGGATTAGTTTTCTCTTGTAGCAAGAAGCCTGAAGGAAGTCCATCCAAGGCAGGTCGAGCCACTCATGGAAATCATTTCAGACCTTCTACAGTCCTGCCCCACCATTTTTAATACGTGCTTTTCATCCTCAGTCACAAAGTGGCAGAAAAAACAGGGAATGGAAAAGCTCACGGCTTTCTCTTTAGCAAGTCTTGGCCTTCTTATCCTACAGGCAACCATCCCAAGAACTTTGGTGGCTCACATTTCCTTGGCTGTAATTGTGGTCAGATTGCAAAAGGGGCTGGGAAATCAAGGGTGGGGAATGGGGATTTACTTAGTCAACTAACAGTGCCTTTCACACTCTTACACTGGGAAAATGCAAGGAGGTGGTTTTCTTTTTTTCTTGGTTGGATCCAGAGGCTCAGATACCTCTCTTAAAGTGGTATTCAGAAATATGAATGGATCATAAAGATGGAATCCTATGTTACTAACTAAGTGTAGCCTACTTAAATGAAGATGTTATGAGCATCTAAGTAAAATTCTTACTTTATGTGTGGTCGTTTGCTTAGGATCATGGCACGCTTTTGTTTGCTTCATGTATGGACCACAGTATTCTTGTACAGCCTTGTTCTTTCTGGACTTTCTAATGGCCTGTTTTCTCATTAGGAGAAGTAACATGTGTTCTCTTTCTCTCAACACTATAATTTACTCTCTTAATACACAACTTTTTTGAATGCTTTATTATGAACTAACTGCTTTCTAGACGTGCTTACACAGCTGTCATCCTGAAATTTCTTTTTTTAAAAAAATTCTTAGACTAGTTCTGCTTTTTCTTGGAGCTCTGTGTTTCTTAGACTTATTTTTAATTTTTCTTGAGTATATTTTGAAAGTTTTCAGAAAGAGTGCATGGCAAGCATACTTTGAACCCATGCTTATCTGCCCTCATACTTAACTGGTAATTTGGCTGGGTATGAAAATCTAAGTGCAAAATATTCTTCCCTCAGTATTTGAAAGGAATTTCTTTCTAGCAGTCAGTGTTACTGAGTCTGTGCCTTCATATAAACCTTTCTTTGGAAATTTAGAATTTTCTTTCTAAAGAAAGTTTTCTTCTTGATTGTGTGACCTTTCATGAGAATCTATTTTTTCTCACCTGTTCTGCTCACCACCTGTGGGGCTTCTCATCTGAAGACTTGTGTTCTTCACTATCTTCTCTTGTCTTTTTTTTTGGGGGGGGGGTGTTGTGGGGTAAATTCAATAGATTGATATCAGACCTCCTGGATTAACTCTCATACTGCCTATCAAACGTTCTGTCTTCTCTTCTTCCTCCTCCCCCACCCCACCCTCCCAGTTTATTGGGAATTTCATCTACCCTTTTATCTCAGCCCTTCTATTGAATTTTTAACTTCTTAAATCCAATTTTAATTTCAATATGTGATTTTCCTTTTCATAATAAGGTTTTTGTTTCAGGTAGGTATTCTGTGCTTCCTAGTATCTTTGACTACACTCAGATTTTTTCCCCCCTTAAATTCTCTTCTGCTTCATGAATTACTATCTCTGTTTTCTGTGGGATTGGTTCTGTTTTTTTTTTTTTCTTTTTTTTGGCAGTATGCAGGCCTCTCACTGTTGTGGCCTCTCCCGTTGCGGAGCACAGGCTCCGGACGTGCAGGCTCAGCGGCCATGGCTCACGGGCCCAGCCGCTCCGCGGCATGTGGGATCTTCCCGGACCGGGCACGAACCCGTGTCCCCTGCATTGGCAGGCGGACTCTCAACCACTGCGCCACCAGGGAAGCCCGGTTCTGTTTGTTTTATACTAGTCTTTCTTTTGTTCCTTTAGCTTTCCTCAAATCTGATGATCCTTGATTACCTATCCAGATTCATAAAAGAAGGCCTAGGATGATTGTTCTAGAGAGCTGATTTAATTTCCCTCCTCCTACAAACAGCTGCTGCCCCTGCTCACCTTTCCCTTCATTGGGAGAGCCGACTGCGTTCTGAAACTGAAGGTGCAGGATGTGAAAGAGCAGGTTTCCCTTGAGGGTGTGTCAAGGTGCGACCAGCAGGACAAGTTGAGGTTCCCTCAGTGCCAGAGGAGAGGCCCCTGCTGAGGGATGCCAACCCCTTGCCGCCTTTGGAGAGTAGATGTCTGACTTCAGTCCTGGGGAGGACGCTGTGCTGCCCTCACAGGCTGGGGGAAAGAGGAGCTCGGGCTGTGCTGCCCTCACAGGCTGGGGGAAAGGGGAGCTCGGGTTGTGCCACCCGTTCCGAGACAGACGCCCCTTCCAGTGTCTACACTACTAATTTCACCTTCCTACCATCTTCCACCTCTGCTCTTGCCTTCACCTGGATGTGTCCCAAGCTCAGCTGTGGTTTATTTCTCAATCTTCTCTCATCTCACTTAAAAAAATCTTTAGTTCATGGATGTACCTCAGTGGGTTGTGATGAAGAGATGTCTTGCTTCTCAATCTAGAGTTCCTGCAGCAATACAGTTTTCTAAACTTATATATGTATGCATATATATATTATATGTGTATATATTTTATATATATATATATATTTTTTTTTTTTTAAAGAAGAACTAAGGGAACTTTGAGCCAAACTGAGGATTATAACCCAGGAGACAGATTCTCAGAAAGCTCTGAGAACTGTTCCACCTGTTAGCAGTAGAAGACACAATCATACACATTTTCCAGACAAAGGATCAAACATCAGAATGAGATACTAATATGTAACATCATAAAACTTACTATATTTTTGAGAAAGTGAGACTCACATGGTGAGAAAAATTCTTCAAAAAGTATAGAAGGAGACGCAGGGGAAAACAAGCCTTCCTCAAACTCAGGCTCCCGATTCTCCAAGCCCCTCTCCCAGCGGCAACCACTGTCAGCAGTTTCCTGCATACTTCCAGAGAATCTACCACGTGGACATTGAGGAAGATTCACTTCGGTAGTTGTGTGTAGAAGAGGCTAGGGTTGGAGTGAGGTAGGAAGAGAGAGAAACTGGAGTCTGGGGGTGCCTTGGTGCCATTAGTGGTTTAAGCCATGGCTAAGGGTCTGCACTGAGGCCATGGGCTGGGAATGAGGGGTGAGACAATGAGAATTCCAGAAGGAGTTACAGGATCCAGCCACTGCTTTGGTGTTGGCAAGATGTCAGGGGAGGCCGGAGTAAATGGGGGAATTGGGTTAGGGAGAAAACAGAGTAAGCCTCCAGGTCGATCTGGTAGTGGACAGAGGATGGGGTTTTATTTGCATTAACCCAGTGACTTTACAGAGAAAGTGAATGCTTCGTTTGTCCCTGATGTCCATAAAACCTTAATAATTGGCTGTCTCCGCTCATGTTCCTATTGCTTTTACACATTCCCTCAGTCCACTGGAGGATTTGAGCCTAACACTCAAAAGTAATTTTAACAGTAGCATCGAATATGCATTATTCCCTCTTCCTGTAGAGGAGAGCCTGCCAACCGGCAACCAAGTCTAGCCCGTGGGCATAGTCACTCAGGCACAAACAGTGTTTTGTCTTCTACTTGAGTTAACATTTTACAAAGCTGAGACCTCCCCTAACCCTGGTTGCATGGTTTCTCCTGAGGAAGAGGAAGATCTGGCTGCACTGAGATGGTCTTCCTCACTGTAGTAACTGGCCAAGCCTGAAGAGCTGCCGCCCTTGTAGGCAGGCCATACCTTCTCCGCTGGGCACAGGTCTTGTGACTCACTCAGTTACCTGCCAGGACCCCGCAGCTCTCCATTAGTCCTCCAGGCTATTAGAGACCCCACTGCCAAGGATTCCAAACTGTCAGAGCAGCTGTTGCTATCTTAAGGTTTTTCTTAGTACACTCTCTGTTGGCACTTTTTTTCCAAGCATAAACAAATGGGATAACGTGGAAATTTAAATTCCAAAAGGTTGGAATCTAACCTAGGTAATGCTTGATCTTTTGTTTAAAAAGAAAAATGCAGGTGGTACTGATTAAAAGTTATTAAAAAGAATACCTTTTGGCTTGGCCATACTTAAGTAAATATTCCTGATGATGTGGTCACCACAGCTGCCATTCACAAAGGCAAGGAGGTGACAACTAGAAATCTTCTGAGGTTCATAAGCTAAGAGACTGGATAACTTTATTTTCCTCTGGCCAATAGCGACGTGTTAACATGCAGGAAAGGAGAGCTGAATAAAGCAGTTTTGATTGTATTGTTGAGGGAGTACCCTAAGAAATCCTTCCGGATAAAATCTCTGCCTCTTAAGCCAATAAGGAAAAGGTATATATCCCTTGTGCGACATAACACTTGGAACAAAAATCATCGGTTGAGATAGTTTATTGAAGTGATGTGCCCTAAATTTACCTGTTTGTGGGGCCATGTTTTTTTTCTAAGCCCATCCTAGGGAGTTCCCTTTGTGCATGTAGGTTGACCTTGGACTAACCCCAAGATTTCCAGTCACCAAAACGTAGGAAGTAGAAGGAGTAGTATTACACGTGTTTGGAATCTAGCCCATTAGAAAAAGGCACATGCATTTTCCAGTGTTGGCCGTCTTTGTCTTCAGTTTTGAATCACTCACTGACCATTTGATCCGAATTCCCCACACCGCTTACATAAACAATTCCATGTACTCCTCAGGAAGTGTGACATAACTTTGTGATTGATGTTTGGATTCCAATAGCAAGAACACAAGATTACAGACTTGTGTTAGTTTATAAAGGTCCATGTCTCAGTGTGTAAAAGAACAGAGGTCGGGAGGCAGTGTGCTGGTAGCAGGGTGAATTGGGATGGCGACCCAAGGAGCGTGGACTCTAATCCCAGCACTGTCTGTGTCCTGCTGTGTGACCACTGAGCAGATTTCCTCTACATCCCTGTTTCCTTTCATGTAAACTAAGGAGGTTGAACTGTTGATCTTCAAGGCAGCATTTCCATCTCCGACACTCGAGCAGTCATTGACTCTCCTGCGGAAAGGGCTCCTCCCTGTCTCTCGGTTGGACTCTTCTTCTTGATAAAATGACCTGATGGGGGCTTCCCTGGTGGTGGAATGGTTGAGAGTCCGCCTGCCGATACAGGGGACACGGGTTCGCGCCCCGGTCCGGGAAAATCCCACATGCCGCGGAGCGGCTGGGCCCGTGAGCCATGGCCGCTGAGCCTGCGCGTCCGGAGCCTATGCTCCGCAACGGGAGAGGCCATGGCGGTGAGAGGCCCACGTACCGCAAAAAACAAACAAACAAAAAATGACCTGATGTCTTGTGTCACTTAGGACACTTGGCGAGTCCTCACTGACCGCCTTCCACTCCTCTGTATGCCGCGCATCTGGAGACACTATGGGAAGCAAGACTGGCTTTATAGGGAGACAGTCTTTTCTGTCTGGGTTTCAGAATGCCAGGGAAGTTCTGTTCCTTCTGGAGGTTTCTTATTTTTTGCTAGTGATTCCTGAAATTCTACAATATTTCTTTTTTCTTTAACCAGTTTTGTTTTCCTTCTTAAAGACTGTGTTTTGGAGTGTGAAGAGGCTAGTAACATCACAGAGGATTGGTTTAGCAAATGGCAAAACCAAAGGATTATGGGTAGACAGTGACACCAGAATAAGGCACAGTGGGTAAGAGGACCTGAAGGTCATCTTCATCCATCTGATAAACGTGTCTAGACTGGCTCTGGTTGAGCAGGACTGAAAGGGAGAGGAAGCATGCCGGTCTGCATAGCTCTGCTTCCTGACCTTGAAACCCAACAGAGGCAGGTGTGTTCTACATGCCCCTAACACAGAAGTGCAGAGACATCCAGATCTACTTGAGCACATTGGTGGGGTGAACCAGAAGGAAGGGAGAAGATACACAGGAGAGGAAATAACTAATGGAACAGCAGCGGGGCGGAGGCTGGAAAGAATGGGGTTGGAATATAAGTAGAGGGTAAGGGCTTGCCAGATGTGAAAGGAAATCTCGTCATCACCGAAAGCTATGAAGGAAAAGAATGAGTTAGTATACAGCTTGGACGCTGGGGAGATGGGGCCGTGAGGAATTGTTTTTTTTTCTGACTTGTCCTCAGACATGTAGGGAAGTCTTACTGTCCTCATCTCTCCCCTGACTTCCTGATCTTGCTGTGTTTCATTTGATTCTAAGTGGATCTTTATGTTGTTGGGATTGGCATTTGAAGGAGAATAATTGTTGTAGAGTAAACAACAGGGATTCGGCTTTGCTCTCCATCAGCTCATCGTTTCCTTTCTGAGCCAGCAGAGGAGAGAGCGGTGTTCAGTCAGGCATTTACACGAGAGAGATTGCTGCCTGTGCGCCAAGCACCAGACAACGTTGCTCTGTCCTGCTCCTGGTGCAGAAAATTTTTTTAAAAATCAGAACCTCACTATTACCGTGGGATAGCATGGTGACAGTACCTTTACTATGGTAAATGTATTGGACCAAGAAGACATGACCTATGTCCCGTTAGTGTTTAGAAGACCACCAGGGTTTCCACACCAAGGAAATTGCAGAAGCAGCCAGATCATTTCTTACACTGTCCTCATATATCAGCTTCGCTTAGGTATAAAATTTATGTTATATTTACTGAAGCAGTGAGGCAGTGGTAACACATGAGAAAACCTAGTACTGCGCTTGGTCTGATTCACATCCTCCAGGGTGACTCTAATCTCCAGCTGCCTGTTGAAAGCAAGAAGATGCAAGCCAGGGTTAGCACCCTCTGTTGGGTTCCTGGCTTCGTTGTAAATACAGTGAAGTGTCTCGTTGAAATGGGAAGAACCCAAAAAAGGGAAAGAAGTTGTGTCTTTCATTAAAGACTTTTCAAAGACAGCCTCTAACACAGAGCCCCAGCATCTTAGAATGTTAAGGCTGGAAATGTCAGGTATCAGTGATGCCTAATCGTATTTTCCAGGTGAGAAAACAGGCTCGAAAGACCTGTCCTTGTCCAAGGTTACACAGTACCTGGTGGAGAAGAGCACAGTGACTAAGGGTGCAGATGAGGGCAGCCTGACAGCCTGGGACCCGTGGGTCTACCATGCATTAGCTTGTGACCTTGGACAAGTTCCTGAACCTCTCGGTGCCTCAGTTTCTACATTTAAAAAAGGACTGGGCTTCCCTGGTGGCGCAGTGGTTGAGAGTCCGCCTGCCAATGCAGGGGACACGGGTTTGTGCCCCGGTCCGGGAAGATCCCACATGCCGCGGAGCGGCTGGGCCCGTGAGCCATGGCCGATGAGCCTGCACGTCCGGAGCCTGTGCTCCGCAACGGGAGAGGCCACAACAGTGAGAGGCCCGCGTACAGCATAAAAAAAAAAAAAAAAAAAAAAAAGGACTAATAGGACTCACTTTGCAGACCTGTTGTAGGGGCAGAGTTCATTAACACAGGTCAAACGCGGAGCACAGTGCAGGGCCCGTGTTTCATGCTCAGCACCGGGGAGCTGGTATCACTGTTAAATCTCTGGTTTCCGGAATCACGGTGCACAGAGCCTTCTGTTATCTCACTGCCTTTTAGATTTTGCTGTTTTACTTCTTACTCACAAATAATCAATGTAGATTATTCATATTCCCATGTCTCTTTTTGTTTCATTGCTTACCAACGGCTTTCTTACTTTTTCTTCTAATATCCATGATCTTCTAATCACCTCGTCCAGTGTGTTTTCTCTTGTGTCCATTGACTTTGATTACCTGGGCATTTAGTGCTATCATGAAGCTCCCTCCTGCCTTTCGTCCTTTGCCTCCTCCTGAGGCTCTTCCTTGTCTGTTCCCTTCCCTGACTTCTCCTGCTTCTTCCTGCCCCCTGACAATGGCCTGCCCCGCAGGCTGAGCTCTGGGACGCCTTGCATGACTCAGTCACCCTCAGGGTTTGGCTCTTCTGTATGACACCCAACAGTATGCTTCCTGGTGTCTTTCCAGAGCTTTGGTTCAGCATTTGACATCGCGCTCTCTGGTCGGGGAGACACCATCCTCTCGTATCTGTACCTGAGGATCTGGAGCCTAATTCGATTCCTCCATCTCCTTTCCTGCCCGCATCCAGTTGATGGCCAAATCCCATTGACCTTTCTTTGAGGAAGAAAGGTCCTTCCTTCCTCTGCTTACCAGTCCCCACCTTCTCATACCTGAACTCCTCTCCCCAGGTTCCCTGACTCTAGTCTTTCTTCAGTCTATCTTGCACTGTATTTCCAGAGTTATTCTCCTAAAAGGCTGCCTTGTACACATCACTTTTATTTTTACTAAAACTTCTATCTGTACCAACAGACATCTTTACAGCCAGTCTGATGAATACAGTCCAAATTTCATAGCTTGGCACTGAAGGCTTTCTGTAGTTTTTCTCCTTCCTTCTCGTCTCTGTTCACATTGTTCTCTGTTGTCCTAGATGTATCATGAGTCATTCCAACATCTATCTGTGTGTGCTGGGGATGGGACTGTACCCGCATTTCCCTTTCCCACTTAGAGTGGTCTCCTCTGGCCCTCACCTGTTCTTGACTCTTGCTCCACCAAAGCCTTCCTCTGCTGGCCCTGCCCGTTGGCAAAGCTTCCCTCTTTGGATTCCTCTAGGATTTTTCACTGACCATATTATCAGCTGTGTTTTCATGTGTCCGCCCAGTTGTAAACTGCTCCAGGGCAAGGGTCATGTCTTAAGACTCCATCTCCAATGTCCAGCATCTTCTTCATCAGACCATTTCAGAACAGAGGTAGAAAGAATGGGTTCCATAATGGACTGAACAGTGAACCAAGTGGAGAAAACTGGGTTAGGATCTTACTTCCGCCTCTACAAGCACAGAGAACCTGGCCATATCTCCTCATCTCTCTGGGCCTCCATTTCTGCGTACTTAACTATGAAGGGAGCTGAAGCCATTTCTCAGGTCCTAAACCTAATGTTATATGAATGACTCCAGGGATTGGATTTGGAAACGATATCTGCACTGCAGTCTCCTCTTCCCTGTTATGATTAAGAAGGAGAATAGAGTGGTTTACAGAAGCAATGTGTAACTTAATAAAGACAGGATGGAGAGTTCACAAATAAAGTGGAAGGATTTTTCCTTAAACACAATCACAGAAAGTGATGAGACAACTTTCGGGGAAAAAAAAAAAATAATGAAGAGCTCACAACTGGAAACAAAAGACAATATCTCCTCCTAGGATTCATTTACTTGGCTGTCAGCCTCTGTCTGTGTCCTAAATAGGATTAGCTGCCACTTCTTTCCATTCCTCCGAATTCCTGGTTGAACTGGCAAGTAGCATGTACTTAGCAAAGTCATCACTTGACCTTCCTGTTCTCCTAAAAATGAAGTCCCCCCTTCTTCCCCACGCCACCCCTCCATCTGGAAGACATAATCTGAGTTCCTTTCGGTTCCATGATATATCACTGCCCTTCTTTCTGCTGGGATAAGCTTTCCCCCTTTATATTTCTCTTCCTCTAAATCAAGATGAGGCTACTTTTCACGAGAAACTGCTTTTGGAAGAATGAATTGACTTCCCACTTATCAATTTTAAAAAATACTTCAATGGGTAGGGATTTCATTGTGCTAAATCTCTGATTAGGGGCAGGCAAGCAGAAACATAACTGTCTCTGGAACTCTAAAACTTCTAGAATCTGAGTTGCTACACAGAGTCTCAAAATTCTGGCTACATGCTTTTTCCCTGCCATTGTTTATCAATTCTCTTCTAGAAAACCATCTTCTATAACTGAATCCACATGTCTCTCTTTTCTACAGAAACTTCATTCTTTTTCGTTCCCCATCTTCGCCTCGGGAAATATTTTTGGTTAGGACCGTATCTCAAAGCCTTTCTAACAAGATCTTTTTCTAAAACCTCTGAAGTAATACTGCTCTCCTTGGCCCCCATGTCATCGTGAAGCCCAGACATCCAGACGTTTTCTGATCCCATTAGATGTTGATTACATTGTTGGCCCTTAGTCCTAGTGACTTTTTTTTTCCTTTCAAAGTGGCAGTTGCTGTGATTGAATGGGTTTTAAATTGTCTCAGTAGGAGTTTTTTATGGCTTGGATCTCTTTGGATTTTCCATCTTTTAGGGGGAGGGGATTAAAATAAAACTATGAGGTTTGTCAGACATGTGTTACTGAAACTGAGAGGCTGCACGTCCCCTAGGAAGGTTGCAGCGTGATGACACAACTTCAACGTTAATTGCTAGGAGTCCCGTTTCTTACACTGAATTCCAAACTAACTTTTACCCTGGTGGTATACTTCTTTTTTTTTTTTTAATAAATTTATTTTAATTTTTGGCAGCGTTGGGTCTTCGTTGCTGCGCGCGGGCTTTCTCTAGTTGCAGCAAGTGGGGACTACTCTTCGTTGCGGTGTGCGGGCTTCTCATTGCGGTGGCTTCTCTTGTTGAGGAGCACGGGCTCTAGGTGCGCGGGCTTCAGTAGTTGTGGCACGTGGGCTCAGTAGTTGTGGCTCGAGGGCTCTAGAGTGCAGGCTCAGCAGCTGTGGCGCACGGGCTTAGTTGCTCCGCGGCATATGGGATCTTCCCGGACCAGGGCTTGAACCCGTGTCCCCTGAATTGGCAGGCGGATTCTTAACCACTGCGCCATACCCTGGTGGTATACTTCTTATAGGCTTTATGTCCTTGATTGCTCCAAAGATATTGTGGCAAAGACTGTATTCCACTCTGCTAACCTTTCTCTGACTAGTTGGATGGCCGATGGCTTCAGCACATTTAATTTAATCAACTTAAAATGTTCAGTTGGGTGAAAAAAAAGAAACCAGATGACTTGGACAACACAAAAAAGAGGAAATAAGATATTTCTGTGGTTCACTCCTCAAGGGTCTTTGGGTTGAACCTCCATGGAAAAAAATATTTTTATGTGCTTTCCAGAAGCAAGAGCTACCCAGATGGTTAAATCCAGCAAGTCTGTATAATTTTTTTTAACCCATGTTGACTAATTGATACTAATTTTTGTATACTTGTGGGCAACATTGCTGGTGGAACAACAAAGGAAAACTCAGATTTTTATCTGACACATTTATTGTCACAGTGGACTTAAATTTTGTACATACTTAGGGAGTGTTTTAACTGATAAGAATATATAGGTGTGGTGTTTGGGGATAGCAGTAAAGTGAAACATTATTTTCCTAATTACTTTAGGGAGGCATCTCTTCCCGTTGTTGAGCTATCTATACTACTAACCTCCAAGAGGCAGAACTCAGTAAATTCACTTAGTGAAATCCTTTCTCCAGTGAGAGAGTGGTTATGGATTTGCACTAATTTTGTTTCCTTCCTTTTGGAGTCTGACATTTTATCTTTCTGACTAAGTAAATTCTCAGTCACAAGAGATATTCCTAGTAGCCAAATTTATTTAGAAATGTTATTTAAGGCTTTTTTCTTTTTTTAAGCTGACACATCTAAAGTTTCGAAATGTATAGGCTAAACTTCAGAGCAGATGTTTAATGCATTCTCTCTCCAATTCCAGAGATTATATCAAGTATTATATAATGTGGAGTGTTTCCTCCATTTACTCAAAGTGTAACTATTGGAAGATCAAAATACATTTAGTTTATTCCTATAGGCTTTAGTATTTAAGTCTACTTGCAGATCACTTATCTGTGGGTATTTATTTTGTTTATAGTTCATGGAAACATAGATGATCATTCCATGTGTTGTTAGAAGTGTATCAGCAACTGAGGCCAACAATCATAATCACATTACATACATAATTTGGGAGTCACAGAGGCATGTTCCCATTTGGATATTTGTTTATTAGATAAGCCAGATGTGTCAATCAATTATTTAGATAATTTCAATATTTCCATATATACTACCCAAAGAAACATCTTAACCAGATTTTTATATGTTTACTTTGCTTGCACAGTAGACGGGGATCCTGGTACGTGCTCACCATTGCCGGGTATTTAGTGTTCTAACCCACTGCAAAGCATCGTGTAGAGAACTCACATGTGGGTCGACCTGGGTGTTGAATGGGTGGGAGAGCCTGAAGCAAGGAAAGGAGATAGAGAAATGGTGGATGTGGGGTCTCTTGGCTGCCATATGAGGCGAAGGAGGGACAGCCCTGAGAACTGGGCTTCCAGGAGCCCCACTGCAGGGCCTTGGGTGCCAGGCTGGAAGTTGGTACTCACGGTTATTCTGTATCTGTCACAGCTTTGTGGCCATGTGAGTTAATAATTGTTTCTTTTAATACAATAGCATTTTCTTGACCTTTTATATGGGCTGATGATTCCTTAACGGAAATGGGCTGTTGTAACTGCAGTAAAATTCTAGATCATGCCAGTACTTGATACCATCCCATTAAAAAAAGAAAGAAAAAGGAAATCATGGTTAGACAGCCATTTTTAGACCTGGGCTTCTGGAATGTATCGATTGCAAGATGAGGGATACAGAAGGCATGTTGTTATTTTCAGAATTCAGTAGACTACCTGACTGGATGTTTTGGTTTAAATTTGTAAAATGAATAACTGACTAGAAACAGAAGAGTTTTCCCACGTGGCATCGCACTGTGAACTGGATTTATTTGCTGATCCTAGTCTGAATGGGGAGTGGGAACACCCTCTACCACCGATTCCTGTAGCTGGGTGCGTGTTCACGTCTCTTGGTCCTGTCTGACTCTTGTTACTGGTTTTTGTGAAGTCACAGCTTCACCTCCTCAGTTTCCCATGGCACAGTTTTCTGTTCCTCTTGGTGAGATTGGAGAGAACGCTTTCTCAAGCCCCTCCGTGGGAAGCGCACACTTCCTCAGCCTGTGCAGTCTTAAGCTGTGCCAGTCTGGTGGCGCTTGTCTGTCACGTGCTGCCCTGCCCAGCGCCCTCTTTTTTTTTTTGCGGCACGCGGGCCTCTCACTGTTGTGGCCTCTCCCGTTGCGGAGCACAGGCTCCGGATGCGCAGGCTCAGCGGCCATGGCTCACGGGCCCAGCCGCTCTGCGGCATGTGGGATCTTCCCGGACCGGGCACGAACCCGTGTCCCCTGCATCAGCAGGCGGACTCCCAACCACTGCGCCACCAGGGAAGCCTCCAGCGCCCTCTTGAAGCGTGGTGTCTGTGAGCTATCTCAGCCAGGTCCAGCCGTGGGGCGCCAGTGCACAGAAGGCCCTCAGCGCCCCAGCATTCATCTTCTCCTGCTGCCGTCCAACATGGTGTTAGTCTTTGGGGAACCGTTTTATAGAAGAGTCGCTGAATGTGTAGGAAGCAGATTCCTGAGGTCATGTTTTTCTGTTTTTAATTTCTTTTTTTTTAAAATTGGAGTATAGTTGATTTACAATGTTGTGTTAGTTTCTGCTATACAGCAAAGTGAATCAGTTATACACATACACCTGTCCACTCTCTTTTAGATTCTTTTCCCATATAGGTTATTGCAGAGTATCAAGTAGAGTTCCCTGTGCTCTCCAGTAGATCCTTATTAGTTGTCTATTTTATGTATAGTAGTGTGTGTATGTCATTCCCAATCTCCCAATTTATCCCTCCTCCCACCCCCACCCCCCCCGCCTTTCCCCCTGGTAACCATAAGTTTGTTTTTTTTACATCTGTGACTATTTCTGTTTTGTAAATAAGTTTTTTTGTACCGTTTTTTTAGATTCCACATATAAGTGATATCATGTATTTGTCTTTCTCTGACTGACTTACTTCACTCAGTATGGCAATCTCTAGGTCCACCCGTGTTGCTGCAAATGGCATTATTTCATTCTTTTTTATGGCTGAGTAATATTCCATTGTATATATGTACCACATCTTCTTTATCCATTCCTCTGTCAGTGGACATTTAGGTTGCTTCCATGTCCTGGCTAATGCTGCAGTGAACATTGGGGGTGCATGTATCTTTTCAAATGACTGTTTTCTCTGGATATGTGCCCAGAAGTAGAGTTACTGGATCATATGGTAGCTCTGTTTTTAGTTTTTTAAGGAACCTCCATACTGTTCTCCATAATGGTTGTACCAATTAAATTCCCACCAACAGTGTAGGAGGGTTCCCTTTTCTCTACACCCTCTCCAGCATTTATTGTCCGTAGGTTTTCTTGATGATGGTCATTCTGATCGGTGTGAGGTGATACCTCATTGTAGTTTTGATTTGCATTTCTCTAATAGTAATGTTGAGCATCTTTTCATATGCCTCTTGGCTATCTGTATGTCTTCTTTGGAGAAATGTCTATTTAGAGCTTCTGCCCATTTTTTGATTGGGCTGTCAGTTTTTTTGATATTGAGCTTCATGAACTGTTTATATATTTTGGAGATTAATTCCATGTTGGTCGCTTCGTTTGCAAATATTTTCTCCCATTCTGAGTTGTCTTTTCCTTTGCTGTGCAAAAGCTTTTAAGTTTAATTAGGTCCCATTTGTCTATATTTGTTCTCAATTTATTAATAATTCTTAGTAATTCATATCTGCCTCTATTTGTATAACTCTCTAAAAACATGAATGTAAGACAATTTTTGATTCAGTCAATTTTGTCCTTTACTCTGCCTGTCATTTAAAATTTGGTTTGGGAAGGATCCTTGTTCTGTCAGCATATATGTTGGCTGTCCTTCCTAGAGTGGTGTCATCTAGAAGTTCGAGAACCATGCCATTGACATACTTATCAATAATTTGCATGAGTGTTGAGTAAGCCAGAATGGACGCCTTGTGACATACCACAGAAGGCCTCTTCCCCAAGTTTAGCCTAGCTGCCTCCTAACACACAGGAAGTCAGATGATATCCTGAAAGAATTTGTTGATGCCTTGTTGATGCTCAGAATATTGTGAATGAATCCAGGTATACAATGCATATTGGTCTACTTGCCAAAGATGGCTGTGGTGGCGGGTGTTAGGTTACTCCTGGTAAGGGGTGAGAGGTCATGGAAGAAATGAAGTGTGGTTTATGAGGGAGAGTTTTCCCTTTACACTGTATTATTTGATTTGGTCTGTCTTCTGTTGGAGTAGTTCCTGAAATGTATGTATGGTGCTCTTGGTCCTCTGCTCCTACTTAAAAATGTGAAGAAGCTAATTGGAAGCTCTGTGGAGCAGGGTACACTAGCCAACAGGTGGGCTTTGGAGCCAATTATTTGGCCAACTTGAATGTCTATACAGTAACTGGAGATTTTTTTCTTAGTTTTTCCAGAGAAGATTTCTCTAACTTCCTTCTTTAAGGGTGTCTGCTTCTTACATTTGAAGAAACAAAACTTCGGCAAAGGAAAACAGCAGTTGAATCCCGGAGCTCAGAATGCATAATTTTAAAAATACCCCCTTCCCCCACCCCCTCAATCCAAGCCTCACTTGTGTTGCCCATAGTGCCTGAGGTCTGCAGTCCTCATACCCGACTTTGCCCGGGGTTCTCTGTTGTTGAGGGAAGAAGGTCAAGGTTAGAAGACACAGTCCTAGAGCTGTGAAGGGTTAAGGTTGAGACGTGGGGCCCAGTCTCTGTCTAGATAAACTTTCAAACGGTCCCTTCACTTCTAGTCTCACGTCTCACTCCTGTCCTCCGCGGTACACGGTGTCTGCAGGCCTGCGCCTCTTTGGAGTTTCGTGAGAGCAGTTTGTTCTCAGTACCCCCTCTGCAGGTTCTTCAGAGGCTACAGCAGAGTGGGGAAGTTAGCTCAGGGATCGCTCTGCTTCGTCTTCCCAAATTTGTTGTAATGACTCCTCTGCTGTCTTCCCTCCTATTTCTTGCCCTCACCTTTCTCTTTAGGTCTTTTTTGGGGGCGGGGGCGGGGTGGACTTTGCCATCATCTGGATGGCTTTGCACAGAAGAGGTGAGTAGGGTGAGTAGTGTATAGTCATTCTGCTACATGTAACCAGCGGCCCGTTATCGTGCTCCAGAGAAAAGGCTGGAAGTTAGCTGAGTTTCTATACAGTGTTATATCAATATGTCATGTAACTTAAACCCTATTATTATTATGAAATTCAAGATATTCCTACATAATTTCTAAATGATCTGCCGATGTTACTCAGTCTCTGATCCAGCAGATTTATAGGGCAAGCAAAGCCCATGGCAGCACGTTGGCACTTGTGTTCTAGAGGCAGCTGGATGTCCCCACGAGCACGTCCCTTGTGGGTCGGGGACTGGAGTCTCCTCCCACCTGACTCTGCGGTGCTCTGAGTTGAATTATTCCCCCTCTAGGACCCAGTTCCTTATTTGTGCATGAGGGCCTGGTCTCTGCAGTGCCTTATAGGTCCGCATTCTGTGACTCCCGGCGCAAATGCAGCCAGCTAAGGGGAGGACGGCTGTAAAAGCCACACGCCTCTCCCTCCATGGTCTTTCATCTAGACCTGGAGACCCACAACCACATGGTAACTGAAGTCCCCATGAAATGTCGTTGCTTGCATGTAAAGTGTAGCCTGGGGGACTGCTCCGGTTCTCAGCTCTTCTGGTCCCGAGGCTGTGGCTCCCGGAGAACAGATGCTTGTTGGCTGTAGCGCACACACCCACGTGCTCATGAGATGGCCCGGTTTGCTCTGAGTGAAGTACAGGTTAGAGGACTAGAAACTCTGTTTCAGTTAGCATTCAGCTTTCTACGGGAGGGAAATGTGTTATCCGGGCCATTTCCATTGAAACTACGCTCACTGTAAAAAGTCCCACTGAACTATAAAACAAGCCGTATTAGAGGAAGGACGTTCAGTGAAGCTTTATAAACTAGAACATGGGAATCATGGACTGTGTGATGTCCTTACGTCCCATTTTGTTGAACGATCCAGACATATTTACTCCTATAGCCTTATAAACAGATGGTGCATCTGTCATAGGAGGGTCAGTTCAGTACGGTCTGAATTCTAGGTTTATTTCAGTTGCAAGTTGAGGACCTATCCCAAGTTAGCTTAAAACAACAAAAACAAAATTAACTCATATAACTTGTAAGTCTATGAGTGACCTTGGCTAGATCCTGAGACCCAGCTGTTAGATTCATACCTGACTCTCTGCACTTCTGTTCATTGTGCTCGTGCATGTTGAGCTCAGGGAAGGTTCACTTGGGTCAGTTCTGACCCCAGACCAGCCCCTACGGGGAGTGGGTATCATGACTGTCCTTGCTCAGGCAGCAGCCCTCTGGCAACCACACAGAAGGGAAAGTTTTCCCCAAAAGGAACAGGATGGGCAGTAACAACAGCTCCTCACCACTCTCTGCATCATACATGGAAAGTACAGTCACTTGAGAAAGATTAAATTTGCAGAACAGGAAACCAGAAAGGAGCAGGGTTTGGACTTTTTAAAGTAGGCAGAGAGGAGCCATTGGAGGATACAAACAATATAATGGATGACCTGATGGGATTTGTATCTTAAAGCTCAACGTGGGCTCCATGTGGAGAATCAATCACCTAAACTGAGTTGGAAATAGGAGACCAGGTAATGATCAAAAACTGGTAGCACCTGGCACAGAACCAGAACTCTGTCTTCCATGTTTGGATTTCACCCAGAGAAGAGTTGGCAGCTCGCCGTGGGAAATCTGACAAATGAGAAATGTGTGTGTGACAAATGAGTGTATACACCGTGGTTGACTAAGATGAGCATCCCAGATTGAGGCTCTATCCACACAAGCCATTTCCCAGTGGAGGATTTGCCACAAATGAGCTGCACTTGGATGTATTATTGGACCTTAAGTCCCCATCCGGACTTGACAACTGAGATCCTGTCTAGTTGTGGCTGAGGCCATGTACTGCTTCCTGGGATCATGGTCCCAGGAATCCATGAGTGGTTTCAACAAGTACATCAATCAAACCCCTGAACATGTGTAAGCAGAAGGTCCATTCCACTTGTCAGATTAAGAGGGGGCTGAACTGAAGGAGATTAAGAACCACTGCTTCATGAAAGTCCCCCTGGAGAAATGAAGTAGCCCTGCTTCCGCTCAGAACCCCTCTTCTGGGATTCCAAACTCCCATTACTCAATTTATTTCTGAAAGAGACCCACAGTGTCATGGGATGTTCCAATGACAGATATATTCCTGGGGCTGCCCCACCTGAAACAGGAGACATATTTTTATAAAAAAATCTTGTTATCAATATGGTAGCAAACAAGAGTAATGCTGGTGTTACTGTTTAAAACTAATGGTCTCCAAACTTCTCTAACAAATAAGTAGTTTGAGTTTTTACAGCTTGTATAGCCAATTTCTGTATATTTAGAAATTAAATACTTTCCCTCCTGTATTAATATTCTGTACCTTATAAAGCACAAAGTAGGCATTAAAGGACCAGGTGAGAAATAAACAGATAGATGAATATTCTTTCCATACTTCAGTGAATTGTCACAGTTACCGTATCTTTGAGAACTTTGTTTGAAACTACAAGGATTAAATAGATTTTGCAGAAATACGCCCCAGCCCCTTTCTTGTACTGTTTCCCTTGAAAATATGTTTTAAGTTCTAAACAACAGTTTAACAAAGATTGAAACTACAATTTTGTTATAAATTTGAGACCCTGAGTCGTTTCCTGCTGCCACATTGCATCACCTTGAGACTGAGTCAAACCCTGGTAAGGACTGGATCCTGTCCTCACCACACCCCATTGGGAGGGCAAACACTGGCTAATCCCCGGAATTCCTGAATGTGTTGACAATTTTTTCTAATCTCCTGGCTTTGTCTATACTTTTGAAGTCTTAGCATTAACAGCCTTTGTTTTTGAATTAAAAACAAACAAACAACTACCACCACAAAACCTTAAGGTGGGGAGAAATCTGTGAGCAAAATTTGGTTTCGATTAAGTGACCAGGTTGTTTCTGTTTCAACAGCTTTAGTGAAGAGTTTTTTAAGAAGAGAGAATGTAATGCTGAACTGGGTTTTTCCCTGTGTTATGTTTAACTGCCACGGTAGGAAATAGGGGGAAAAAAAAAAGACTGGAATGAAATATACAAAATGCCAATAATAAGTTGTGGAAAGTGATTGCGTAGGTGGCTTTTTTTTCTCTTCATCCCCCAGTTTTCAGTTATATCAGATATAATTGCTTTGTTTACAAAACAAACAGTTTTCTCCCCCAAATGTTACTGCCATTTCTAAAAGTGCCAAAATCTCCTCAGCCTGATTTAAGAATGTCTACATCAGTTGGCAGTGATAGGCATTGAAAGGTAAATTGATGTTTTACTACGTTTTATATTCTAAACTACCCAGGTGTCCCCACCCCCAAAGCTTTGTAATTCTTGCATTGCCTACTTTTGAAATTTAAGTAACTGTGAAGTTGAGTGTATATTACTGTGACTGCTGCTTATGCCATGTGGGAAGCCAAATACAGCTGCATTCTTGATGTCTGTCTGATGCTGGTCTAACAGCCAGAAATATTTGAACTCTCCATTATTGTTAAAGGAAGGAAAATCCACAAAACACACTTCCTTCTTCACCTCTGAATGCCTCCTTTAGTTTATACCTACCCCCTTTCATCGTACTCAATTCATGGAAATTATTTTTCTGCAGTTGTTGAAAAATAATTCAATTCTGACCCTTCAAGCATGAGATGACCCTGATTGTTTTTCACTGCTCTTGCCTTAGAAGAAATTAAATCTCCAGCAGTATTTTGCATCCAGCCAACACACATCAAACCTCCTGCCTGTCTTGGCTTTGAGAGCCTTGGAAGTTTCTGAATCAGTCAGAAATTACAGTAGAGCTGAGACTGATCAATGAGGAAGCCCCATTTTATTTTTCAGACACCTTCTATCTCTCTTGTAGCCAATGTGTGTGTCTGTGCTTTCTCTAAAATACAACTGATTCTTATTCACTTACTTGTTTTAACCCGGAAGCTTCTGTGTTTCCCCCCTTACCGGCTTCCTTAGTGAACAGCTATCATTTTAATGTAAATGACTCTTTTGTAGATTTGAACTTTACTTGGATTCTCCTTAGCAGAAATAAGATTAGGTAATATTATGACCTCCTAAATCTGGAGGCACCAGTTTTCCTCGTTTGCAATTTTTTTTAACTGGGTTTCTCCATTAAAAATATTTTAAGAACGTGAAGATAAATGACCGGTAGAAGCAGCTGCTTTTCATGGATTCTGCCTGTTTACTTACCCACCTTGTGGTACTCATTGATGTCAAGGAAAATAGCTAAATTTTATTAAAGTATTTTTGAGGTATGAAACTCAAACATTTCTGTGGTGTTAGCTTTAAACATGGTGGCCAAAATCGTACTCATTATAAAGCAGAAATAAAATGTTCACATTTTTGCCTCAGTGAGCTGAGTAGTATATTTATACCAATTAAATATTTAACTTACATGTAAACTGTATTCTTTGGTTACTGTTAAGAAGCCAGATACTTAGTGAATTGTATAGGTGAAGACTTATTCCCTGAAGGCATATACCATTTCCAAGTTCTCTTGGAATAGGCAAGTTCAGTCAATTAGCAAGTGTTTAATGACTACCCCAAGGGCTTTTAGTACATTAGGAGCCCCGTTTACCACTTTCCTTCCCAATTTAAAAAAAAAAATGTGTCAGAGTGAATACAACTGAATTCCAAGGTTTGATGTCTTTTCTCTTAATGTACACATTCTGACTTCTTATTTTGTAAACTTCCTTATAAATTCAGTCTCCTGGGCATCGGCCCTTCAGGAGCACACTCCTGGCCCAGCCTCCCAAGCCTGCACCCATGTAGTCCCCCTGAGCAGACATCGGATCAGCTCTTGGAGGAGCTTGGTTCTCTTCTCTGAGTGTTACGTGGCTCTTCATCTGCCCTGCCCGAAACTTGGGGCTGGAGCTCAATGTGCTATTGCTGGTGCTGAGAGTGCCTCGCTTGGGCAATTATAATATTTATAGCTGGTAACACTAATAATGAAGACAAACACTATATGGCACTCAGCATCCTAAGCTCTTGATAATTCATTAACATAACGAACCCTTCACTCCTCAACACCTTAGACGTAATTATCCCTATTTTTCAGATGAGGAAGCAGAGACAGAAAAATTAAGTGACTTCTCCAAAGTCACAGGGCTATGTAGCATCACAGCTAAAATTGAAGCATGGGAGTCTGGTTCCAGAGCCTGTGCTCCTAACCACTACACTGCCTCCCTGGGGGCCTGCAAGCCTGTAAGCCCGTCTGCTAACCAGCAGCTCTGGGATTGGTTGATATTTGCATTCCAGATTATTGGTGTCCTTCTTGGTTTGTGCAATAAATGACGCAATGTCGTTTCAAACCCAAGGTCAACTATCCTGCACCTACAGGCTGCCATCTCGCGCCCTCTTGGGAGCATGGCTTAGTCGTGTTGGCCAGAGAAGCTTCAAAAGGGGGTATTGCCGCCAGCATCATGCCCTATCATAGGATTCCCCTATGGGGGCACTCAAGGGTCTGCCATGAACATGGGGAAGACCAGCCTACGCAGGTCAGGATACCAAGGACATGGTAGTAGGAGCCCCACTAATGCTGCCTTCGTCTCCTGGACTCCTAAACAGTCTGGCAGACCCTGCCAAAGTCTTACGGTTACTAAAATTAGGTAAAGTGAACAGAATGTTCAGATTCTAGTTCTTTCTGCTTCTGCAAAGTTGGAGCCGTCGAGCTTGCTATAAAGTTGAAGTAAAAGATGTCCTTTCTAAACTGTTTTGTTTCCTGGGGGAATGGAAGTCTGAAAGTCTTTTCATCACAGTGGTTTTCTGCAGAAGATTTCATGCCCAGAGAAACTTCTTTGCACCATAAGTGAAGATGTGCTTCTCCAAGCACTAAATCTCCTTGTGTAGTTCTGTTATGGAAAAGACGTGGACCAGGAGAGTTTCCCAGGCAGTCTGCTCTCAAATACCAAGACAGTGAAATCCACGTCCACCATTTTATTGTACTCCCCGCACCCAGTTCCTCTAAGTATTATTGGGTCTTCTTAATTCTCATGTACTAAATTCCATTTAAATATACTTTTTCTCAGACGATCGTGTATTTTTCTCATATTGAATGGGTTGAAGAAATGAATCCACTTGCAAGCTGAATCAGATTTAAGTTTACTTGGGAATTCCTTTGGGGAAATAGCATGGTATATGTATGTGTTTGGTTATTGGAATCTAAGTTAAAAAGGAAGCCAGTGTTTTTATTTAGAGGAAAATTCCTCTTTGATTCATTTCTTATGTATACTGAAATCATACTTTTGAAGAACCCAAAATGTGAAGTGAAAAGAAGAGGATGAGGAGAGTTTTGTGTTGTTCCCAGAATTGATTTTTTTAAAAAATAGACCCTATTTTTATTGTGGAACAATTGAACAGTTTTGTGCAGCTCCGAGAGCCAAGTCATCTCACCCCTAAATAATTACAGAAAATCCATTCGGCCCAGCCTAGGAGAAGCAGAACCAAGGAGGCAGCGTTTTAGGAGTATTGTTGGTAATAACACACAGCTGGAAGTTACCACCTCGATCCGTGGAGGGGGCTACGGGTCCTAAGGATGGGGCCCTCGTTTTTTTCCCCTTGAAGATGACATTCGTATCTCTTGCATGTATCTTTGTGCTGAATTGCTAGAACCTAAGAGTTTGTCATTCAGCGAGGAACCTGTTGCTGCTTTTCAGCAGCTTATGTTTTACTTGTAGGCTGCATATCCGGGATCCGTGAAGAAGTATAGTATTATGTACAAGGCTGGGTGGGGCTGTGCGTTTCCTTGAGGAAATGGGCAGGAAGAAGAGTCCAATTTTAACTCTGCTTGTTTTCTATATATAATATCTGTCCTCAGGGCAGCTTTCTATTTTTCCGTCTTTTGGAAGGAAAACTGAAAACTAGGGGTACATCCCTTTTCTTCAGGGATTTTGGTTTCGTAGAAAGCCTGTCAAGGGGGACCTGCCCTCGCATCCTCAAGCATCATACGGGCCTATAGCATGTCCCTCTGCCCTGATCTGATGCAGTCGCTGCTTGCAGACACGTTTCACAAGGAAGAAGCTGGTAAGCTAATTGCATTTTATTATGGAAGTGTTGCTCTCGGAGGCCTCCTCTTCTTGGCAGCATCATAACACTTGATTTTAATCAAGTACATTATTCATTTATCTGAGATTTCAGACTTCTAGTAACTTGAGTGAGCGTCAGTCATTCATCTGATATGTGCTAAATGTTGAAAGTGACTGGATCATAGTAAGCAACTTTATTTAAAAGTAATTTTCAGTAGTATGGCAGTATTTGTATAAGAGGTTTCTTTATGTGTTAAAATGTCTTCAGTCATAAATGTAATGATGAGGCGATTTCATTTTCATGAACTATCACAATGTTCCTGAAAGTAGGTCAGCACCACTAAGTTCAGTTAGTCGACAAATACTGAGTGCCTATTTTTCTTTCAGTTTCACGGATCTTTTTTTTTTTTTTTTGCCATACGCCGCCGGCCTCTCACTGTTGTGGCCTCTCCCGTTGCGGAGCACAGGCTCTGGACGCGCAGGCTCAGCGGCCAGGGCTCCAGCTGCTCCGCAGCATGTGGGGTCCTTCCGGACAGGGGCACGAACCCGTGTCCCCTGCATCGGCAGGCGGACTCTCAACCACTGCGCCACCAGGGAAGCCCAGAAATGTTGATTTAATGGTAAATGCTTCAGCCTTTCTGTCTTAACATCTGGCCTGAGTGGGGATGGGGAAGAGACTCAGGAGGGAAAGTGCGCACGCACGCACACACAAGTTAGCATCACCTCAGAACGACAGATCACAGAGAAATCGCAGTCTTGTTTCTGTTGTCAGTCACGAGATTGTCTCTTGGAATAACACAGGACTTCTAACACCTGGGGTTTCAGAGAATCTGGCAAGTTAAGGAAACTTCATTGCATTCATATTTGTGTTTGGAGTCAGTAAATGTGATTACTTTGGTCACCTCTTCTTAAATTCACGACATGAGGTGCTTCCTAATCTGAGCCATCCAGAGGCATTTGGGGTCTGTGTTTAGTTATCTAAGGTATTTATAGGAAACCATAAAAACCCTTTTGATAACATGTGCTCTCCCGAGTATGCATATTTTTGTACATTTCAACTGGTGGCAACTTGCTGTGTAAATAAATATTCCATCTCCCCCACCACCCCCAACAGTTTGTTTCAAAGGAGCCTGTTTCCTTTGTTCTAATAGTTTGAGATAAAGTGAATGGGCTTACACCATTTGCTCTTTTGTGAAATTTTGTTTCACTAATATTAGTGATAGTCAAGTTCATAGAGCACTCACTGCATGTTGGATGCTTTATGTATAATATCTCATTTAATCCCACTTAATCATATGTCTTTTCAAATGACTCCCCGCTCTGTAAGCAATAGCTCCTCCAAACCCGGTTTTGCCCCTGGGTAGATACTTTTAATGATCTCCATTTTATAGATGAGAAGACAGACATTAAGAAATCTGCCCCAGGTCACACAGTAAGTGGTAGAGCCTAGCTTGAAGCCCAGGCTGTCTGGCTCCAAACCCTGAGGCACTCTGCCCACAGGAAAGAGGCTGGGTTTTTCTGAAGATCTGTATAAAAGTTCTGCCTCATAGAAATGTTAGATTAATTATACTTAATATGCAATCCTATATTCTTCTTAGTGTTCAAACAGGTCCTTTCTTGCTTTAATCAATTTTCAAAATACCTTTCACTAGAATTAGAAGTTTTTTGAAGTGTTAATACATTGAATATATGTGTATATAATTTATGCATTAATCAGAATTTTACGCTAATGTGAAAAACTTACCAAATAAACTGACAGATTCTCCAGGCTCACCCGTTTGGAGCTTTTCAGGCAAGTGAATCCGGCATAGGAAGGCAAAGGGACCGTTTGGGGCGACCTAAAAGCTGGCAGACCAGGGCATGGGTGTGGACATGAAGGCTCACATAGCCCGCTGCTGTTGTGTGCTAGTGTGTAGGCATCTAGTTGTGGAAAATTGACTCCAAAAGTCAACTAATTAACCCCTTATTCACCCACTGAGGCCTAGTATTCCAGCATTGACAGATGGGATACAGTCATACTGTATTCAATAGCTTAAGCAGAAATGATTAATGCAAATGTGAAAAAGTTTCCGTTACGTTATTTCCCTACCTCAATGTACATGGATGAGGCGTTCATACTTGTTGATTCTGTTTTCTCTGGAGTTTGGAAAATCCAATGTTAGAAGTGATAAACTTTAGTTTTCCTTGTGATTTTTGAGTTTCCGTTAAGGTGGAAGCTAGTTAATAATGTACATACAGTCTTTGTGCTTGAAGAGGTGATAAACTAGGTCATTGGACTTCATAGTTGATGAATCCACTATACAGCGAATATAAGACCAGAAGGTTACGCTCAAAGTTATATAGGTCCTATAGAACTTCACTTAGTGTCGGGTCATTGTTGGCATATAAAAACTAGGGATTGGTATAGATAGAATTGAAGTAATTAGCATATGATTTGGATGTTTATAAGGAACATTGGCCATGTGAAATACCCTTGAAATAAATACCACAACTCACAAAACTCTCTTAGTATCAACAAAATCATGATGTTCTATATTGTCTCGAAGTTCAATATGTATTTTCCTGGTTTCTTTCGTACATACTGGGAAATCGGTCATCATGATTATCTTAGAGACATTACTTGTAACTTTCATAGCTGTCAAGAAAATTTGTGAGCTTTTTCTTTCTAGGAGGAAATTCCAGTTTGGAGATGGTATGAGAGGGAAAGGATTAATGAGGAAGAATACTAACATCCTTGGCTGTAGGAACAAAGCCAACATGGGCGACAGCCATGAGTAATGGGTGAAACATCCTGTTTCATATGGGGTGAAACACCCATATCCTGTGGTCATGCGAATGTTCTCAGTCGTGATCTGGCCAAATAACAGGCCTCCTTCACTTTAAGGAAACATGTTAAGAATGTCTGCTTTACAAAACTGAAGCAATATGATTCTTTTTTTAAAGGATTTATGTCCTAAGATAGTTTTTAGGTGGGAGCATAGTATTTACTGGTGACATGCGAGAATGCAGTACAGACTGAGCTCCTAAATTAGAGTTGGAAATGTGACATTAGGGAATCTCTAAAGCTGGGAAACTTACAAGGAAGGGGAGAAACTTGCAGGGAGTGAGAAGCACAGAGATAGGGAAATGTGGTGGTACCTTAATACTCCAATTTTTTTTTAAAAGGATGTAATCTCTGTAATTTTCACCAGTGATTGAAGGTCAAGCTTTTGAATTTTTTTTCACCCTGAGGAAACATTACTGGAATTAGATAGGAATTTTGGAGAATACGATTAGCTTTTCATAATCAAGACTTAAAAATTTTGACTGCAATATGTAAATTCTGCAATCCAAGGAATTTCTGTAGCTGGGGAAAAGTGTTTGTTGGGCTCATCTCTTTAGGATCAGAAAACTCTTGTTAAGGTATAGGGAGTACGTAGGAGCATGCTAAGAAGAAGTGAGAGAGAATGGTAACAGATACACACTCCTATTTATAAAATAGATAAACAGGGACCTACTGTATAGCACAGGGAACTATATTCAGTATCCTGTAATAACCTATAATGAAAAAGAATCTGAAAGAATATATATATGTGTAACTGAATCACTTTGCTGTACACCTGAGACACTGAAAATCAACTATACTTCAATTTAAAAACAAAAAAGAGAGGGAGAATGGGCTGTTCTGCCGTGCTCTGTAGTCATATGACCCAAAATCAGTGCAACCGTATGTTTTCGTTTTAGAGCTATCACAATGTGGAGGTGCAGTCGCAAGGCCAAGTTCATATAACCGATGTGGAAATGGACACCAGGGCTTTTTCCTAGTTGGACTAAATATTCATATTTAGATCTGAAAATTAGTACACTAAATTGAAGCTTCCAAAGAAGAGGAAGAGTAGATCTTTTTCCAGGTTAGGCTACATTAGCATGTTCTTTCTGCTTTGGATAGACTAAATCTTTAATTCTTATTGGATCAGAGACATAGCTTTGCTAAATTGGAAAAAAATCAGCATGCCTTATTCTCCCTCTAAAGGAAGAAATGTCAAGTTACTGTAGCTTTCAATTCACTGTGCTAGAAAGAATGGTAAGATGGGCCCTGTTGCCTATAAGAATTTGATTAGGGCCCTTTTATTAACGTTTATGACATCAGATTGATTCGTTTCTGAAAATGCAGTGGTTTCTGTGTTGTTGATGTATGAGAGGTGAGATCTCCCTCTGTGTTGTCTAGAAATGCACTACCCAAGAGTCATATCTCAAGGATGTTGATGTATTAACTCTCGTAAGAGAGTCTTCAAATTGAATTTTGTTTTAACATCATTATTGGAGTATAATTGCTCTACAATGGTGTGTTAGTTTCTGCTGTATAACAAAGTGAATCAACTGTACATATACATAATCCCCATATCTCCTCCCCCTTGTGTCTCCCTCCCACCCTCCCTATCCCACCCCTCTAGGTGGACACAAAGCACTGAGCTGATCTCCCTGTGCCATGCGACTGCTTCCCACTAGCTATCTGTTATACATTTGGTAGTATATATATGTCCATGCCACACTCTCACTTCGTCCCAGCTTACCCTTCCCCCTCCCCGTGTCCTCATGTCCATTCTCTATGTCTGCATCTTTATTCCTGTCCTGCCCCTAGGCTCTTCAGAACCTTTTTTTTTTTTTAGATTCCATATATATGTGTTAGCATATGGTATTTGTCTTTCTCTTTCTGACTTACTTCACTCTGTATGACAGACTCTAGGTCCATCCACCTCACTACAAATTACTCAATTTCGTTTCTTTTTATGGCTGAGTATTATTACATTGTATATACGTGCCACGTTTTCTTTATCCATTCATCTGTCGATGGACACTTAGGTTGCTTCCATGTCCTGACTATTGTAAATAGAGCTGCAATGAACATTGTGGTACATGACTCCTATTGAATTATGGTTTTCTCAGGGTTTATGCCCAGTAGTGGGATTGCTGGGTCCTATGGTAGTTCTATTTTTAGTTTTTTAAGGAACCTCCATACTCTTCTCCATAGTGGCTGTATCAATTTACATTCCCACCAACAGTGCCAAGAGGGTTCCCTTTTCTCCACACCCTATCCAGCATTCACTGTTTGTAGATTTTTTGATGATGGCCATTCTGACCGGTTTGAGGTGATATCTCATTGTAGTTTTGATTTGCATTTCTCTAATGATTAGTGATGCTGAGCATCCTTTCATGTGTTTGTTGGCAATCTGTATATCTTCTTTGGAGAAATGTCTATTTAGATCTTCTGCCCATTTTTGGATTGGGTTGTTTGGTTTTTTGATATTGAGCTGCATGAGCTGCTTGTATGTTTTGGAAATGAATCCTTTGTCAGTTGCTTCATTTGCAAATATTTTCGCCCATTCTGAGAGTTGTCTTTTTGTCTTGTTTATGGTTTCCTTTGCTGTGCAAAACCTTTTAAGTTTCATTAGGTCCCATTTGTTTGTTTTTATTTCCATTTCTCTAGGAGGTGGGTCAAAAAGGATCTTGCTGTGATTTATGTCATGGAGTGTTCTGCCTATGTTTTCCTCTAAGAGTTTTATACTGTCTGGCCTTACATTTAGGTCTTTAATCCATTTGGAGTTTTTTTGTGTGTATGGTGTTAGTAAGTGTTCTAATTTCATTCTTTTACTTGTAGCTGTCCAGTTTTCCCAGCACCACTTATTGAAGAGGTTGTCTTTTCTCCATTGTATATTCTTACCTCCTTTATCAAAGATAAGGTGACCATATGTGTGTGGGTTTATCTCAGGGCTTTCTTTCCTGTTGCATTGATCTATATTTCTGTATTTGTGCCAGTATCATACTGTCTTGTTGACTGTAGCTTTGTAGTAGAGTCTGAAGTCAGCGAGTCTGATTCCTCCACCTCCGTTTTTCTTTCTTAAGATTGCTTTGGCTCTTCGGGGTCTTTTGTATTTTCATACAAACTGTGCAATTTTTTGTTCTAGTTCTGTGAAAAATGCCATTGGTAGTTTGATAGGGATTGCATTGAATCTGTAGATTGCTTTGGGTAGTAGAGTCATTTTCACAGTGTTGATTCTTCCAATCCAGGAGCATGGTATATCTCTCCATTTGTTTGTATCATCTTTAATTTCTTTCATCAGTGTCTTATACTTTTCTGCATACAGGTCTTTTGTCTCCTTAAGTAGGTTTATTCCTAGGTATTTTATTCTTTTTGTTGCAGTGGTAAATGGAAGTGTTTCCTTAATTTCTCTTTCAGATTTCTCATCATTAGTGTATAGGAATGCCAGAGATTTCTGTGCATTAATTTTGTATCCTGCTACTTTACCAAATTCATTGATTAGCTCTAGTAGTTTTCTGGTAGCATCTTTAGGATTCTCTATGTATGGTATCATGTCATCTGCAAACAGTGACAGTTTTACTTCTTCTTTTCCAATTTGGATTCCTTTTATTTCTTTTTGTTCTCTGATTGCTGTGGCTAAAACTTCCAAAACTATGTTGAATAATAGTGACGAGAGTGAGCAACCTTGTCTTGTTCCTGATCTTAGTTGAAATGGTTTCAGTTTTTCACCATTGAGAAAGATGCTGGCTGTGAGTTTGTCATATATGGCCTTTATTGTGTTGAGGTTAGTTCCCTCTACGCCTACTTTCTGGAGGGTTTATATCATAAATGGGTGTTGAATTTTGTCGAAAACTTTTTCTGCATCTATTGAGATGATCATAAGGTTTTCGCCTTCAGTTTGTTAATATGGTGTATCATTGTTTTGCGTATATTGAAGAATCCTTGCATTCCTGGGATAAACTCCACTTGATCACAGTGTATGATCCTTTTAATGTGCTGTTGGATTCTGTTTGCTAGTATTTTGTTGAGGATTTTTGCATCTATGTTCATCAGTGATGTTGGCCTGTAGTTTTCTTTTTTTGTGGCGTCCTTGTCTGGTTTTGGTATCAGGTTGATGGTGGCCTTGTAGAATGAGTTTGTGAGTGTTCCTTCCTCTGCTGTATTTTAGAAGAGATTGAGAAGGATAGGTGTTAGTTCTTCTCTAAATGTTCGAAAGAATTCGCCTGTGATGACATCTGGTCCTGGGTTTTTGTTTGTTGGAAGATTTTTAATCACAGTTTCAATTTCAGTGCTTGTGATTAGTCTGTTTATATTTTCTATTTCTTCCTGGTTCAGTCTCAGAAGGTTGTGCTTTTCTAAGAATTTGTCTATTTCTTCCAGGTTGTCCATTTTATTGGCATTGAGTTGCTTGTAATCTCTCATGATCCTTTGTATTTCTGCAGTGTCAGTTGTTACTTCTCCATTTTCATTTCTAATTCTACTGATTTGAGTCTTCTCCCTTTTTTTCTTGATGAGTCTGACTAATGGCTTATCAATTTTGTTTATCTTCTCAAAGAACCAGCTTTTAGTTTTATTCATCTTTGCTATCATTTCCTTCATTTCTTTTTCATTTATTTCTGATCTGATCTTTATGATTTCTTTCCTTCTGCTAACTTTGGGGCTTTTTTGTTCTTCTTTCTCTAATTGCTTTAGGTGTAAGGTTAGGTTGTTTATTTGAGATGTTTCTTGTTTCTTGAGGTAGGATTGTATTACTATAAACTTCCCTCTTAGAACTGCTTTTGCTGCATCCCATAGGTTTTGGGTCGTGGTGTTTTCATTGTCATTTGTTTCTAGGTATTTTTTGACTTCCTCTTTGATTTCTTCTGTGATCTCTTGGTTATTTAGTAACGTACTGTTTAGCCTCCGTGTGTTTGTATTTTTTACAGATTTTTTCCTGCAATTGATATCTAGTCTCATAGCTTTGTGGTCAGAAAAGATACTTGATATGATTTCAGTTTTCTTAAATTTACCAAGGCTTGATTTGTGACCCAAGATATGATCTATCCTGGAGAATGTTCCATGAGCACTTGAGAAGAAAGTGTAATGTACTGTTTTTGGATGGAATGTCCTATAAAAATCAGTTAAGTCCATCTTGTTTAATGTATCATTTAAAACTTGTGTTTCCTTATTTATTTTCATTTTGGATGACCTGTCCATTGGTGAAAGTGGGGTGTTAAAGTCCCCTACTATGATTGTGTTACTGTCAATTTCCCCTTTTATGGCTGTTAGTGTTTGCCTTATGTACTGAGGTGCATAAATATTTACAATTGTTATATCTTCTTCTTGGATCGATCCCTTGATCATTATGTAGTGTCCTTCTTTGTCTCTTGTAATAGTCTTTAAAGTCTATTTTGTCTTATATGAGAATTGCTCCTCCAGCTTTCTTTTGATTTCCATTTGCATGGAATATCTTTTTCCATCCCATCACTTTCAGTCTGTGTGTGTCCCTAGGTCTGAAGTGGGTCTCTTGTAGACAACATATGTACGGGTCTTGTTTTTGTATCCCTTCAGCCAGTCTGTGTCTTTTGGTTGGAGCATTTAATCCATTTACGTTTAAGGTAGTTATCGATATGTATGTTCCTGTTACCATTTTCTTAATTGTTTTGGGTTTGTCATTGTAAGTCTTTTCCTTCTCTTGTGTTTCCTGCCTAGAGAAGTTCCTTTAGCATTTGTTGTAGAGCTGGTTTGGTGGTGCTCAATTCTTTTAGCTTTTGCTTGTCTGTAAATATTTTAGTTTTTCTCTTGAATCTGAATGAGATCCTTACTGGGTAGAGTAATTTTGGTTGTAGGGTTTTCCCTCTCATCACTTTAAATATGTCCTGCCGCTCCCTTCTAGCTTGATCAGCTGTTAACCTTATGGGGATTCCCTTGTATGTTAATTGTTGCTTTTCCCTTGCTGCTTTTAATATTTTTTCTTTGTGTTTAGTTTTTGATAGTTTGATTAATATGTGTCTTGGCGTGTTTCTCCTTGGATTTATCCTATATGGGACTTTCTGCACTTCCTGGACTTGATTCAGTAGTTCCTTACCCATATTAGGGAAGTTTTCAACCATAATCTCTTCAAATATTTTTGCAGTCCCCTCTTTTTCCTCTTCTTCTCGGACCCCTATAATTCGAATGTTGGTGCGTTTAATATTGTCCCAGAGGTCTCTGAGACTGTCCTCAATTCTTTTCATTCTTTTTTCTTTATTCTGCTCTGCAGTAGTTATTTTCACTATTTTATCTTCCAGGTCACTTATCCATTCTTCTGCCTGTTATTCTGCTATTAATTCCTTCTAGAGAGTTTTAAATTTCATTTATTGTGTTATTCATCATGGTTTGTTTGCTCTTTAGTTCTTCTAGGTCCTTGTTAAATGTTTCTTGTATTTTCTCCATTCTATTTCCAAGGTTTTGGATCATCTTTACTGTCATAACTCTGAATTCTTTTTCAGGTAGACTGCCTATTTCCTCTTCATTTGTTTGGTCTGGTGGGTTTTTACCTTGCTCCTTCATCTGCTGTGTATTTTTCTGTCTTCTCATTTTGCTTAACTTACTGTGTTTGGGGTCTCCGTTTTACAGGCTGCAAGTTCATAGTTCCCATTGTTTTTGGTGTCTGCCCCCAGTGGGTGAGGTTGGTTAAGTGGGTTGCGTAGGCTTCCTGGTGGAGGGGACTGGTGCGTGTGTTCTGATGGATGAGGCTGGATCTTGTTTTTCTTGTCAGCACAACGTCTGGTGGTGTGTTTTGGCGTGTCTGTGAACTTATGATTTTAGGCAGCCTGTCTGCTAATGGGTGGCTTTGTGTTCCTGTCTTGCTAGTTGTTTGGCCTAGGGTGTCCAGCACTGTAGCTTGCTAGTCATTGAGTGGAGCTGAGTCTTGGCATTGAGATGGAGATCTCTGTGAGACCTTTTGCCGTTTGATATTACATGGGGCCAGGAGGTCTCTGGTGGACCAATGTTCTGAACTCGCCTCTCCCACCTCAGGGGCTCAGGCCTGACACCTGGCCAGAGCACCATGTCCCTGTCAGCCACACGGCTGGGTACATGGGGAGTTTCTTGCCTTTTGGGAAGTCTGAGTTCTTCTGCCAGTGTTCGGTAGGTGTTCTCTAGTTGTTCCACATGTACATGTAGTTTTGATGTATTTGTGGGGAGGATAGTGATCTCCACGTCTTACTCCTCTGCCATCTTGAAGGTGCCCCCCTCAAACTGAATTTTTAATGAAAATATGTTGAAATGATGAAAGCAAGTTTTAAAATCCATTAACAGTTTGTAAAAATCCTATCGCTGCCCTAATTTATTAGGAAAAAAAGATTAGGTAGTTGAACTACCCAGTGGCCGTTTTTAGAATCCACTGTTTAATGTCTTCTCAGCCGGGGACTGAGAATCACTGAGGGGGTGTGAAGACTTCAGTTTGCTTTCGTCCTTTGCCTACACGTTAGCCAGAGGGAAGAATTCCAGTGGAACAGAAATGTAGCATATGTAGTAATTGCCAAGTAGTTCTGTAGGTTACTACTTAGATCTGCCTGGAGTATGTGTCTAAACCTGTATAGAGGGCATCGGAAAATGGTTGTGTTGGGCCCGTAATCCTCAGAAGGCTCAGTTTTGCTGACCTGAGAATTTTTCATCCTTTTTTTCAAGTCAACTTTTCCGTTTGTGTGTTAGTCAGAATCACTAGTATTTTACAATATTAGATGCTTAGAAAGATATAATTGTAATTTCTAGTGGCTGTTAGTTACCATTATGTATATACCAGTGTTTTTTCCGGTTTCTGAAGCTTTAAATAGGCCTTTAGTTCGCTTGTGATAGATGTGGCCAGGACAATGCTGTCCTGGGCTCTCCCACACACACACTGGCTACCCCTCGTGGTCTCCATTGCTGGTCCTCCCATCCCTCCCCAGCTCCTCATGTGAGGGTGTCTTATCCAGTCTTTTGGCTGAAACAGCCATCTAAATGCTGACTGCCAAGTCCATATCGACAGCCCAAAGCTCTCTCCTAATTCCAGATCCATATTCAACTGCCTCCTCCTCATCTTTACTTGAATATCTAACAGGTATCTCCAACTAAACAGGCTGAAACCCAGCTCCATGAACTTTTTGTAGTCTTTTCTGCATATGGAAATATCAACTCCATTCTCTTAGGCCCAAACCCTGGAGAATCCTTGAACTTCTTTCTCATACCCCACACTCAATCTGTCACCAAACCAGATTGTCTCTACCTTCATAAATTACCTAGAATCTGTTCACTCATCACGGTACCTACAAGCCAAGTCATTATCACCTGCGTCATCTAGTTTTCTTTGTTTTGTGTTTGTTGTTTCTGTAACTGGACTCCCTGTATCCGCCCTTGCCTTTTTACAGTGTATTCTCACCACAGCAGCTGGGTGATCCTTTTAAAATGTGACTCAACTTATGTTATTCCTCTGTTCAAAACCCTCTTTCCATCTCACTCAGTATAAAAGCTGCCAAGTCCTAAAAGTGGGCCTCATCGTCCTACTTTATGGTGTATGGTCATCTCCCACCACCACCGTCTGCAATTTCCCTCGCATTCTCCTGGCCCCAGACACATCAGTTGCCTTGCTGTTCCTCTAAGCATGCCAACAACTTACTTCTCAGGGGCACACTTTCGCCAGATAGCCCCATTATTTGCTTCCTCACTTTTTTCGGGTCCCTGCTCAAATGACACCTTGTTAATAAGGCCTTTTGGGCCATCCGAGAAATATGGCAACACCCATCCTACCCCTCTACTCCTACATTCCCCACACCATCGGAATGTCATAGGGCAGGAATTTGATTTGCATACTGCTGTGTTCTGGGAAGCCAGTATAAAGCCGGGTACTTGGTAGTTTCTCAATCGATGTTTAACAGAATAAATGATCTTCGTATCCTTTTCTTTTTCCCTGAAAAAGTTGCAAGAGTACATTATTTTATATTACTTTTGATAGTTATGTTGGTCCTCAGTAATTTTATTTATCCTCCTGGATAATTTCCTTTTAATTTCTCTCCATTAAAAAGCCTCAGCTGTGCATATTACATTTTTCTTGAGAAACGGCAAACCTTTAGAAAAGTTGCAGGTGTAGTATAATGAACACCCGTATACCCTTCACTGATTCTAATATTTTGCCACTTTTGTTTAATCTCTTTCTGTGCCTGAGTTTATATAATTTCTTCTAAACCATTTGAATTAGTTGTAGGTACCATGACCCTTCATGCCTAAAATGCTTCAGAATTTGTATCTTCTAAGAACAAGGACATTTTCCTGTATATTTTCCTACATATCCATGAAAGAAATCTCATTTTCCAAAAACTCAACATTGATATAGTGCTACTGCCTAATATAGTCCATACTCAAATTTCCGCAATTATCTCTATAATGTCCATTTTCTTAAAATCCAGAGTCTAATCAAGTTTCATCAATTATATTAATCGTCCTGCCTCTCTAACCTTCTTTAGTCTAGAATATAGGTCCCTGGATTTTTTTTTTTTTTTTTGCGGTACGCGGGCCTCTCACTGCTGTGGCCTCTCCTGCTGCGGAGCACAGGCTCCGGACATGCAGGCCCAGCGGCCATGGCCCGTGGGCCCAGCCGTTCCGCGGCATGTGGGATCCTCCCGGACTGGGGCACGAACCTGCGTCCCCTGCATCGGCAGGCGGACTCCCAACCACTGCGCCACCAGGGAAGCCCAGGTCCCTGGATTTTATTGGTCTGTCACAACTTAACATTTTTGAAGAATCTAGGCCAGATGTTTGGCAGGACATCCTTCAATTTGGATTTGCCTGATTACGTAATCTGAGTCAATCAAGAGGAAATGATTTTGGCAGGAGTAGAACACGGATGATATGGTGTGCTTCTCCCACTGTCATCAGCAGGCACACGCTATCACCTGGTCTCATCATTGGTGATGCCAGTTTGGATCATTAGGTTAAGATGGTGTCCACCAAACTGCCCTATTGTAAAGGTGTCTTTTTTCTTTTGTAGTCAGTGGTCTCTGAAGTGACACTTTGAGACTATGTGAAAATCCTTCTCCCCAGCAATCTTTGACCCAGTGGTATCACTATCTGTTAATGATTCTTACCTGAAACAACTACTGTGGTGTATGTAAAAATGGCAGTTTTTTTCCTATCATTCCTTCTATGTTTATTAGTTGATACTTGTCTGTAAAAACTTTCCCTTCTGTCTCTTGTTTTAAAATCTTTTTCGGTATCAGTATAAATTCATGAATTCCTTTATATCCAGTGTGTTCAAATTCATTACATTATTCATTTTGATACCCAAATTGTTATTTGGCTAGGGGGAGTTCTACATTCCAGTTTGGTTTTTTTTTTGCAGTACGCGGGCCTCTCACTGTTGTGGCCTCTCCCGTTGCGGAGCACAGGCTCTGGACCCGCAGGCTCAGCGGCCATGGCTCACGGGCCCAGCCGCTCCGCACATGTGGGATCCTCCCGGACCGGGGCACGAACCTGCGTCCCCTGCATCGGCAGGCGGACTCTCAACCACTGTGCCACCAGGGAAGCCCTGTATTCCAGTTTTGATGGGGAAAATAATTGAGGTATTTTTTCTTCAGTATAGTTAGAAGAGATAAAGGAGTTTCCTAATAATTGTATAACATTAAAGAGAACAATAGTATAGTGGAATCTTTGTGGGGAAAATGAAGAGGTCTTGGGTGTCCCAGAGGGAACGATGTTGTTTAACTGGCTTCCTGCCACTGTATAAATGTCATTCAGGCGGAGGCAGGTCTGGAACTGGGGTCCTTCTGTCCTGGAATCATTCCTACCCTGAGTAGGGCAATTTGGCAGAGTCTGAGAAGTTTGGATCTATCACTTTAGCACTGGTACCCAAATGTAGCCAATCACCAGGAGAGCTATTTTGGCTTATTTTTATTTATTTATTATTATTGTTATTTTCTTCAGTACAGCTTCCAGATCTACAGAATCTGACTCTTCGGATTGGGCTCCATATCTCTTCTGAACCGTTAAAAGCTTTCCTCAGATACCTTAGGTTTAGAAATGAGTTTGTTGGTTTAACAGGGACTTGAGTAGTCAAATACTTTGGTCTCTTGGCTTTAGCTGAGCCCAGACTCACTGGGGCTAAAGGGTATATAACCTGTGGATTGGTAGCAAGTAGCCTGGCATCAGCTCTGTTGCACTTAATACCTTTACCTGGTTTTGGTTAGACTAGACCAGCCTTTTACCAGAAGGAGTAAAAGATCAGACATATGACTAATGAGAAGCCTTCCTTACTCTTTACTGCAGGATTTTCATAAGGGAGTGCTACAAAATGGGGACTAATGGAAAGTAATACATCTTATAGGGGGGAAAGACTGCCTTTTACTTCACTTTTATGATGGGAGCAGAATGAGTTTGACATCTACCTCCTACTTTATAGTCATCATAGTCACACGAAAGTAGTATATGCCCATGAAAAATTCATATTTATGCCCCAGTATTGTTTCCTCCAGATCTGATTAAGTTCTACAGTCTACCAAAATATGTAATTTGCCCTTTGTTTCAAAATTTTTAAATGGAAGTGGCGGGGGAGGTGATCTATAAACCTTTTTACTTAAAGCACAAAGATTGGTTATATGAGTGAACTAAGTACCACAGCTACAGGATAGGAACTGAAGTCAAATTTGGGAACCATGTCCCACAGCTGGAAGGTATCACATCGGTAACTTAAGTTGCCATAAAGTATGCTTGACTTAAGGAGTGAAATATTTGGAAAAGAGATGTCTGAGTTATCGAAGATATGGTTATATTCTATACAATATATGATATCTTTCGGTGAGGTTTCATATCCTGATTTCTCTAATGTTTTGACATCTCTTAGAGTACCTAACAGCAGATTATTTGGCAAAGTTGAGCATGCTTATATTTTCTGGTGCATTGGAGAAAGGATGAAATTTATTCTTTGAAGATGATACAGGGATATGATAGATACTCTAGAGATAAGGTAATAGACAGAGGTGATTGCAAGAAATTAAAATGTGCATTAGAGCATTATGGGCAATTTCTGTTAACAGTCTAAAGGTTTATAATGCTCTAATGCTAAACAAAATTACTTAATTAGTGCCCTCTAGAAATAGGTTGTCTTACCACTTTGGTTGAAAAGTAAAATGATAACTGAGACTTGGTTTTGCTGCTGCTGTTAAATATATTTGACATAATCGCATTACTTTATCCTTAGCAAGTAACAATATACTTTCTTAATTTTCACAGCATTATATAAGGCTGGTAGAGTTATCCCCATTTTCAGATGCAAAAATCATCATTAACATAAAGTAATCAAATTGAAGCCACTCATCTGGTCAATAGCAGAAACAAATTTTGAACAAATTTTAGGTCTGTTTGAGGCCAACACTTTTTCAGAAGGCTTTTCCCCTGACAACAAATAGTACTTAGCTCAAAGAAAAACACTGTAAAGTTAGAATTCAAAAAATTACCCATAATTTCACATCCCAGAGATAAACACTTAACATTTTAGGGGATATTGTTTATTATTGGTTTGAGAAAGTGTTCAATTAGCTTAATTTAAAGCTTGTAAAGAGCATATCGAAATTATTTAGATGTAACATCTTTTCTAAAATGTACTGTAATAATTCTAGACCCTCATATTAAATTGTTAGTTACCTGCAAACGTTGTAGCGTTTAGACACATGGAACTTAATTTGAAAATGAAAGCTATCATTTGAAAGCCTGATTTCATACTATGCCTGGGTGCTGGAACAGTCTTTTCCAAACCTTTTCATCATGCTACATCCCTGTGTAGAAGTGTTAATGGATTTCTTGTTGCCTGCAAACTAAAATTTGAGCACATCTCATTTTTCTCCATCATGGCTCTTGCCCTTCCAGTCATATTAGTCCTTAATGAGGGACTCAAAGTCATTGCTTTTGGTCTTATCCTGGCCCTTAAGTGTTTCAGTAAAACTTTTGTCCCCCAGGAAGTTTCCTAGTATTAGCATAGATTAAACTGCCTGCCAGCATTCTCACCTTAAGCCTTAGTTTCTTTGTCTCAGAGTTAAAGCATTAGAGGCAGTCATTTAATATCCTTTTCAGCGCTGACATTCTGTTGTTCTCACTGCTTCCTGAGACACCAATGAGCGTGTGTCTGTGACAGTCCAGCACATGTCAGTGAACCAGGAGCAGAGGAGGTGCCTGGTATAGGTTCCCTGGGTTGTGATTCCCACCCTCCCATCGTAATAGTGTTAGAAGATCAAAGGGGAGAAGGACTCTCTGGGGCTTGTAGTCATGAAGTGCCCATCAGACTTGAGGGTTGATAAGGGCGTGAGTGTTCAGAGGAAGTGACTGGGAGAATTTAGCCGAATCCCATGAATGTTCAGTGAATGCCTGGCGGTAACAGTTGAGGCCCAACCAAAGGAAGTTCACTAGGGACAAGTGGAAGGGTGGTTGAGGTTTGATTGAAGAAGGGGATCTTGGTATTGAAGTGTCAGAGGCACAGCAGTTCTAAATGGTCCAAGGTATATATGGTGACTGCTTAGGGTGTGTTGGAACTGAGATCTTTAGATCTGGTGGCAATCTGAACACTTCAGTGGCAAGAGTTTTAGAAGGAAACTCGTTGATAACATTATAGTTCAGTGGAATATAGGGGAGGGCATATAAAATTTAGTGTTATACTTGGGTTCAGGTCAAAACACAGATAATGACCAGCTTTGTGATACTGGCATCTTTGATTCTGTGTATGAATCTGTAAATACTCATCTCAGGTTATCGCCAAATTAGGCAACGTTTATAAATGTTTTAGGAAAATCATAGAGTACTGTGCAGATATTATTGGCTATTGTTTGGTCCGTGTGGGTGTGACCTCATTCTTCAACCTCTTTTATTTCTATAAACTGAGTGTAAACTGGGAGCAGGGCTACCACTTCTACATCTCTTATATTCTACCAACTTGTGTTCAGTTTTCCGTCTATCTATCCTATGCATTTGATCTCGGACGGAAATTTTTCTTAAGGAGTCACTTGATATTCCCTGGTTGCAGTTGTCTCTGTGAACAGGGAGTGTGTACTTAGATTTACCTCATTGCGTCTGTAAGAGATTTGAAGTTCATAGCAACTGCACATGGCCCTTGTTTGTACTTCAGGAAGGTTCTTTTGATGACCTTTCAGTTGAGGTTTTTTTCTCTATTTACTGCCATTTGAAGAGCTGCTCTTTGGATTAGTGGTAGGACTTTTGGAATTTACACAGAAGAAAACATACTGTTTACTGAGTTTGAGAGCCTTAAAAAGCTTCTATTCTTTCCACAGTGATGTTAAAAAAAAAATTAAATGTTATGCCACCGTTAGAAAATTCTTAAAAAGGATATTTTCTCCAAGGAAAACAGGTATTTTCAGTTTTAATCCCCTCCAATTAAGACTTGCAATAGGAAAAATAGTTTGCATGCATTCACTGTATAAAAGTAGGCTTTTTAAAAAAAAATTATTTATTTATTTATTTTTGGCTGCACTGGGTCTTCATTACTGCTCATGGGCTTTCTCTAGTTGCAGCAAGCGGGGGCTGCTCTTCGTTGCGGTGCGCAGGCTTCTCATTGCGGTGGCTTCTCTTGTTGCGGAGCATGGGCTCTAGGCACGCGGGCTTCCGTTGTGGCACGTGGGTTCAGTAGTTTTGGCTCGCAGGCTCCAGAGCACAGGCTCAGTAGCTGTGGTGCATGGGCCCAGCTGCTCCGCGGCATGTGGGATCTTCCCAGCCCAGGACTCGAACCCACATCCCCTGCATTGGCAGGCAGGCTCTCAACCACTGCGCCACCAGGGAAGTCCTAAAAGTAGGCTTTTTAAAAGTGCATAGAGAGGAAGAAATAAAGGATCAAAGTAGAAATACTGTACAGGTATGCCCCACTTAAGGGATATCCTATTATAAAAAGTTTTGAACTTGAAGAGGAAATAGAGATAGAGGGGAATTGAGTGATCTATAAAAAGACTTGCTATAAATATTACCAAATCTTCATTAGATCATTAAATTATTTAAAATATTAGGCTGGTGGCAGTGAAGCTTAAAGCCTAAATGCTAGAAGTGAAAATTAATTGAAGATCAATCAAAAGTAGAGATTAAACATGTATGATAACAGTGTTGGAGAGAAAAAAGAATTTGACTTGCACGTAATGGTTTAGGACCCTATCCATAGAGCAAAAGAAACTTGGAGAAGAGGAACCTGAAGGGGGTTGCTGGTGATAGTTGGCTTGAGGTTTTTGAAGGACATTCACATGAGAATGGTATTAGATACATCTTTTGGGACTCATGAGATAATTGATCCAATCTGCAGTATCTATAGGTAGACCCTATGAGAGTGTCACTCATATGGTGTAGCCATCCAGTGTGCTGTGCAGAGAGGATGGGCCGCCACAGCCCACTCGGAGCATTGAGGCTTGGCCAGGGGTGTGGTACAAAAATGAGCATTCCTCGGTCCTCCAACTTAGTCTTTAGTGAGGGAGCTGAGATCTGTACTTGTAAACGGTTCGTCAGGACAGTGTGATGAGCCAGGTTCGGAGACCACCAGACTAAATCAAGGAAGGGGTAGAGGCGGGGTAGAGGTGATCAGCATGTTAACCTATCAAGTTGCTTTATACTCTTGAGTTTTCCGGGTCTCTCAGTTACAAAGTATTTGAATACAGTGTGAAAAATAGTTAAGAACATGAGGTCTATCTAGAGTCAGACTGCCTACGTTCAAATTCCATCTCTGTCACTTGTTAGCTGTGTGTCTTTGGGCAAGTTGCTTAACCTATTTCCTTATCTGTAAAATAGAGATATTAACAATACCTACTCCAAGAATTGCTATGAGTATGACTTGAATTACTGTTTGTAAAAAGACTTAAAATAGTACCTCGTACATAGTAAGCTCTCAGGAAGTGTTGGTGATACAGCAGTGGAGCAAGAAGATGGGGGTTCACACAGAGAAGGCCCTCAGAAGTCCTTGGCCTAGAGACCTGGTCGTAATGCCAGTATTGGAGGGCTTGGCAGGAGTGACAGTTTTCAAGCAAGACATATGGAAATGAAGTACTTATTTGGTAAAATGTCAAATCCATAGCCAGGTAATAGAAACTAAACTACCCACGTTGATGACTTGGCCCGTCCGTTACCTAGGCTAAGACTCGACTCCTCCCTCTATTGAATGATCATTTAATCCTTGGTTTAAAAAAAAACAAAAATTATCAATCCTCCTGCTTCTTCCAGTTTCTGTTTCCACTGCCCTAGTACAGGCTTGCTGCATCTCCTACCCTGTCCCTGCAACCAGTCGTTTTGTTATAGGCTTGGAGCTGCCACCAGAGTGATTTTATCTAATACCCAGCCCCATTATCAAATGCCTTCTCAGGGCCTACGTTGGGTAGGGACCCTGGTGAACTAGGGTGGCTCTAACGGGGACAGATGCCTCTTGAATCTGGGAATCATGGACTCTGTATGGCCACATCGTCCTAAGAGAAGCCCAAAATCCAAATTAGTGTGTGAATCCCCAGAGTTTTAAACTTTGGTTCTTGATGTTTCACAAACATAACACGTTTATGGGCACCCGAGACCTTCTGTGAGAAGTCTCCTGCTTGCCTCCAGCCCCATCGTCGTGCACTTCCTGTTTCACACTTGAAGCTACCCCTGCAGCTGGTAGTTTCTCTTCTGCATCCCATTATTAGACCTGTGCCTCTACCCCTGTTAGTGAAGTCCTCGCTGCCTGGAGTGCATGTTTTGACCTCCTCACATCCTCACCCTTGGCCAGGCAAAGCCCTCTTACTCTTGGATCTGCGGAAAAATATCTGAGCCCTAGGAACTGTGCTTCATTGATGAGTGAGATGGATCTTCCTTGCCTTCAGTGCCTTGCATTCTCTCATTGGCTCAGGGGTCATACCCTCAGGGGGTCTTCCCTGAAGACTCCTCCTACAACCTACCCTAGGATGATTCTGCACCCAGATCTGATAATGTGTGGGTGTTTCCACACCACCAGCCAATTCTCAGACACCAGCTGACTATGCTACAATTCAGCTCAATTCTGCCACTGTCTTCCTGGAGATAGCATCACATTCCACAGGTTAAGGGCTCAGTCCCACAAGACTGTCCTCCGCTTCAGATGCCAGTTGCAAGTTCAGGTTGTTTACTCTGCTTCTGATTGGCTGTCAGTCAAAGGTTCCCATGATGCACCCCCTTGGGCTTGATTATTTTGCTAGATTGGCTCACATAACTCAGGAAACTAGTTTATTCACTAGATTACTGGTTTATTACAAAAGGATATCAAAGGATAGGAATCAACAGCCGGATGAAGAGGTACATAGGGCAGGATATGTGGGAAGGGGCGTGGAGCGTCCATACTCTCTGAGCATGCCCCTGTCCTTGAATCACCATGTGTTCACCACCCCAGAACCACTACGCACCCATGAGAATGGCTACAACTAAAAAGACTGAATAGAACAAGCACTGGTGTGAACGTGGAGCAAATGGGACTCCCATACACTGCTGGTGTGAATGTAGTATTTTTCACCACTTTAGGAAACAGTTCAGCAGTTTTTTAAAAAGTTAAACATAACACCTTCTGTATCATTCAGTCATTCCGAACAACTGGACACGAATGTTCGTAGCAGCTTCATTTGCAACAGCCAAAACCTGGAACTGGCTCAGATGTCCGTCGACAAGTGAATGGATAAACGAAGAGTGTAATAGCCACACAATAAAGTATACTCAGTAGTGTGAATTACTGTTACACACAGCCATGTGGATGAATCTCAAAATAATTATGCTGAGTGAAACAAGCTAGACAAAAAAAGAGTTCAGAGTGTATGATTCCATTTATGTAAAACTGTAGAAATGCAAACCAATCTATAGTGACAGAAGGCAGATCAGTAATTGCCCGGGGAAGGTGGGAACAGGCAAGGGACCTTTTTGAGGGCCATTGAGTGTGTTCATTCTCTTGATTGTGGTGATTCTTTCACATGTGTAAATATGTCAACTTTTCTAGTTGTCTACTTTAAGTGCAGTTTTTTCTATGAACTATTATGCCTCAAAACTGAAAATAAAGAGACAGGGTCTCTATTTCTTTGATCTTGTCCATTGTCTAGAATACATCGTTGCTTATAATAGGTGCTTGTTAATTCCCAAAGCAGATTTCTTTTAAAAGTAAAGTTGGATGTGGGGGAGAGGGGAGTAGGAAACTGTGGGAAAAACCACTACAACTTCTATGGTCTCAGCTTTATTTGTTCAAATGGAGGCCGGCTGGGACCACCTATCCTTTTAAACTACTCCACTGTTATTTTCTTGTCTTCAGTAGACTTGTTTCTGGAAGAAAAGACTAAAAATAGAGCTGGTTTTTAGCTCTGATAGTTAGAGCCTTAAACTTGTACACCTTTGTTACCAGTGGGCCTTAAATAATATGAAGGCAAACTTCCCTTTTTTTTTTTTTTTTTTTTTTTTTGTTGTTGTACGCGGGCCTCTCACCGTTGTGGCCTCTCCCGTTGTGGAGCACAGGCTCCGGACGCACAGGCTCAGCAGCCATGGCTCACGGGCCCAGCCGCTCTGCGGCATGTGGGATCTTGCCGGACCGGGGCACGAACCCGCCTCCCCTGCATTGGCAGGCGGACTCTCAACCACTGCGCCACCAGGGAAGCCCCCAAACTTCCCTTTTTATAGGTGAGTAAACCAGACCTGAAGAATTCTAGAGCCCAGACTGATACCACGGTGTTGGCCTTCACGTAAAATGGTTCCACGCTTATTAGCTTTCCTCTTCATTAATCCTGCGTGGCAGATGCTTTCTCCAAGTCACATTACCACTCTTGTTTGTTTCTCTGCCTGATTCAGAGAGACGGGGAAGATTATTCCCATTTTAAGGAAACCTGGCTAATTGCCGAATACAAATGATTTATAGAGTCTGATTCTGCTTAATAACGTACCTCTGTATTTCTGCTGGAAATGACCTTAGTCACTTTGTCTTTGGATTTGTGTATTGCTGTTTTTGGTGCCTCCAAGCAAAATGACATGGACAGAAGTGCTCTTGATCAGATGGGTTGGGTTTATTTCAGTCACTGACCAGGAGTATGTGATGCACCCCAGTTCCTTGTACCTGGCTGGTCAAGGCTCCACAGCACATCATAGAGCAGAGAGGGGTGCAGGAAAAAAACAAGAAGAACTATCCTGCAGTCCAGTTTGGGCTGGTTGAAGAGGGATCAACACCTTCATCACAGCAGACCCAAACCTTCTGGACTATGGTTTTGTTTTTGTTTTAAATGATGAGAGATTACATCTATCTATTTATTTATTTTTTGGCTGCATTGGGTCTTCGTTGCTGCGCGTGGGCTTTCTCTAGTTGCGGCGAGCAGGGGCTACTCTTCATTGAGGTGTGCGGGCTTCTCATTGCAGTGGCTTCTCTTGTTGCGGAGCACAGGTTCTAGGCGTGTGGGCTTCAGTAGTTGTGACACGCGGCTTCAGTAGTTGTGACATGCGGCTTCAGTAGTTGTGACACGTGGCTTCAGTAGTTGTGGCTCATGGGCACTAGAGCACAGGCGCAGTAGTTGTGGTGCACGGGCTTAGTTGCTCCACGGCATGTGGCATCTTCCCAGACCAGGGCTCGAAGCCGGGTCCCCTGCGTTGGCAGGTGGATTCTTAACCACTGCGCCACCAGGGAAGCCCTGGACTATGGTTAAAGGACATGAAGTTTAGCCTTTAATAGCCTTATAAGGCTTAAAATGTGTCTTTTTTGCGGAAATTTTCAAAAATTGAGAAAACAGATATAATGGGATTCACTATACTGTTCCCCAACTGGGACTTCTTATTAAAATTTAAAAATAATGATTATATGGCTATCAATAATATGCTATTATTAATACAGTGAGAAATGATATTCTATGAGATATTAATGTTTTAACCTCACATTTCTTCAAATAAATCTTTTTGAGAATAAAAACATCATGTTAAACTATTTCTAGATAAGTTTGTGGATAAATACAACAGGTGATCATTGGTGGTGTTTTAATTGCTGATTCTTAATGCTAGTAACTTTTGGAGGTTGTAGCAGGAGTTAAGGGCCCCTGAGGAAAGGCCTCAGGAGTGAGTTTGTTGCCAAGGGCTGTTTCCTCAAACCTTCCTGTGCACAGACTGCACGGCACCTTCCAAACAATAGTTTCCAGACTTATTTGGCAACAGAACTCTTTGTTCAAATGAAACCTTCAGCATCCGAACATTTAAAACAACCACAAAGATAAAAGCAATGAACAGGTCACCTCCTTAGGCATTTTATTCCACGTTTGACGGCAAATACTTCATTGTTTACAGAAACTTATAAACATTTTCAGGAGGCAGAGGACAATTTCAAAACTGCTGTTTACTGCATTTCTCTTATACAGGGATTTTTTTTTAAGACTCTCCCTACTCCCATCAAGAAAATGCCCCACAAATTATGTATTATCCGTAATATGTTGAGAATTCCTGTGGATAATCTTAGTTCTAGATTATTTCCAAAGCTGCTCCTATAACGTTGCTCCTTCTATTGATGGATAGTTATTAATTAAAAAATTTTATTTGTTAAAGTAGCTCAACTGAGGTTTCTTCATGTCTGAGTGTATTCTGACTTGCACAAAATATATGCCAGACATGTTGTGTGCAAATCAAAGGTTTAATTATTTTAAATGCCTGAGAGGACATTCATGTTCTAAATGAATTCTGTAGTGAGTTCATTTATGATGTGAAAAAAAATAGCTTCACTTATTTGAGGGTGATTTGTTTTTTTAATTTTTGACTTGCGTAAATTGAAATGCACCTACACTTTGGTGTTATGAAGTTCATTTCTACCTCTAGGCATTTTCTTATTAGTTGCCCATGTGGGATTTGTAGGAAAGAAGCGGGGAAAACCCTAATGCCCATAACTCATGATTCTGACTTACCTTCTACCCTCCTGGTTTAGTGGATGGTAATGTCAGTAATAAGGAGAAAGCAGAGGCACTCAGCAGATCACACTCTGCCCTTTGCCCTTGTCTGACCGTTCACTCTGCTCCTGAAACGCTCTTTCACCCCAACCCCCAACCTCTCAGCTCAGTGACAAAACTACCAGCTGATCTTAAGAAGATGTAAATGTTAGAGATGCAAAAAAATAAAATTAATAAAAGCCAGGAGAGGGATCCATCTACCCAGCATTCATTGCGAAAATTATTTATCGTAGATGAGGCATTTATAAGCCAGTATCGGGTTGATGAAGAAGAGAAGCTGGGTTGAGGGCTCCATCAGCCCCCTCCCCGCCCTCCTTCTGGCTGCTGCTTAGGAGCCAGACCCTTAATTAGAAGTTGTGGATCCTTTCTAAGCCAGACTGTTTGCATAGCCTGGTCAACATGGGGTGGATCAGCCTGCAGAAAATACTGTTAAGAATTCTGTTTTGCCTGTCGACTCCCTACTTCCTCAGCCCCCCAAAATGTACTGAGTTGGAAGAGGAGTATTTGGGTGTGTTGTGTGCGCATGCGCACGCACACACACAGCGCATGTGTCCTTTCTGACCTCTCAGTGTCTCTCTTCTCTTCTGGGAGTAGATAGGATAGTGCTGCCATGAGCAGTGCTCAGTGGGCTCTGCCTGGGTTCTGTGGTCTCACTCTAAAAGATAAATGACAGGGCTTTGGCTTCCCATCAGAGTCACACAGTGCCACCAGAACATCAATGAAGGGGTATAGGTGGAAGGCAGAGCTTTTCCTCTCATCAGCTTAAAACTCCACTCCCCCACCTCCTCAATTCCCAGCCTCTCCAAATATTTTAATATACTGGTGGGATATCTGTGGGTTTCCTTTCAGTGAATTTATTGGTATTACTCCTTCTTTTCGTTTTGACATGTGCAGAATTTAAGTGTCTCTGTTCTAGCCTCCATATAATAAGCTCTACCTTTAAAGAAAGAAAAAGTTTCACATATATTCATTAACTTAGAAAAAGTATCTTTGCAATAATAAGACCTTAAAAGTTCATTTACACAATATTGTCTTTTTGATTACCAAAATACCTACTCTTAAAGGTTTGCAACTTGAGTTCTAAGGTATGTGTCAGAGCTGGAACAGCAAGTCATGGTGAAGTCTTATCCGGAAAAGGCAATTGACAGGACAGTTTGTTGAGGCGTCCATTTAATATAAGCACTAATATTTTTTAACTGCAGCTTTACAGGGGAGAGGGAAAAGCTCCTCTCTTAGAGTTTGATCTTTTATTTTGAAAGATAATTATTCATTTAAGACCCAGCCACTTGTCTTTATAATGTAAAATATGAAACAACAACCTGAACCTGGGCTCCTGCCATGAAAAATTAGTGTGATGCTCTAACGCAGAGATGCCAGTTACAGCCACATTCATTGCCAGTGTACTTAGAGCCTTAAAGCAGAAGAACTTGTCCATAAAAATAATACTTCTATTTATTGAGCACTTAAATTGCTTGACAAGGCGGTAGACACTTTACACACATTCTTGGTTTCGCGACCACCTATTATTTCCATTTCACAGATGAGGCAGCTGAGGCTCTGAGAATAGGCATCTTACTAAGATCACACAGCTAGTAAATGGCCAAGTTCAGACTTTCAACTCTTAATTGATGAGAAATCCCCTCTTCAGCGTTTCTGCTTTGTCACCCATGCCGCTTATAGACAGATCAAAACTGATAACACAAAAGGATAGAAACTTCATGAATCAAATGATTGTTTTTTTCTCAAGAGATCATGGCTGAACTTTCCCCAGAGACTTTAAATATATTTTTCGAAATGCCTTGTAAACACACATCCACCTAGCTGATATTTTTTGAGTGGCTACCATGTGCCTGGAGCTATGCTGAGTTACAGCTGTAGCACATGGGCCCTGTCCCAAGGAGCCTTGTCTGTTGGGGAAGACAAATCACCTTACAGATACACTTAACGCTTCAGGTGTGTGATGGAGGATGTTCAGGTGCCACGGGAACCACGACGGAGGGAGGGAATACGTGTCAGTGAGAAGATGGCGGACAGAATTCTGGGGAGCACCAGCCTCCGCTTCCACTGGGCAGCAGAAGACAGAAGCCTGTGAAGATACAATCACGGAGGTGGGAAGGAAACCCACAGGAAAAAGTTACCACAGATAGGGCAGGGCTCGGCAAACTTCTGTAAAGAGCCAAAAAGAAAACAGCATAAGTGTTGTGGGCAGCACAGTCTCTGCTGCAACTACTGAACTGTCGTTGTAGCAGGAGAGGCAGTCACGGTCACCACGTAAATGAATGGGTATGGCTGTGTTCCAGTGGAAGTTTATTTACAAAAGCAGGCAGCAGGCCAGCTTTGGCTCACATGCACCATAGTTTCCTGACCCCTGGAATGGGGGAAGGAGAGGGGCTTGTTATCAAACAAGGGATGACTGGAAAGGAACAGCTTTTTTTTTTTTTTTTTTTAACATTTTTATTGGAGTATAATTGCTTTACAATGGTGTGTTAGTTTCTGCTTCATAACAAAACGAATCCGTTATACATATATCCCCATATCTCTTCCCTCTTGCGTCTCCCTCCCTATCCCACCCTTCTAGCTGGTCACAAAGCACGGAGCTGATCTCCCTGTGCTACGCGACTGCTTCCCACTTAGCTATCTGTCTTACATTTAGTAGTGTATATATGTCCATGCCACTCTCTCACTTTGCCCCAGCTTACCCCCGTCCCTGTGCCCTCAGGTCCATTCTCTAGTAGGTATGCGTCTTTATTCCCGTCTTGCCCATGGTTCTTCATGACCATTTTTTTTTTTTTTTTTAGATTCCATATATATGTGTTAGCATATGGTATTTGTTTTTCTCTTTCTGACTTACTTCACTCTGTGTGACAGACTCTAGGTCCATCCACATCACTACAAATAACTCAATTTTGTTTCTTTTTATGGCTGAGTAATATTCCATTGTATATATGTGCCACATCTTCTTTATCCATTCATCTGTCGATGGACACTTACATTGCTTCCAAGTCCTGGCTATTGTAAATAGAGCTGCAATGAACATTGTGGTACATGACTCTTTTTTTTTTTTTTTTTTTGGCGGTACGCGGGCCTCTCACTGTTGCGGCCTCTCCCTCCGCGGAGCACAGGCCCCGGATGCGCAGGTTCAGCGGCCACGGCTCACGGGCCCAGCCGCTCCGCGGCATGTGGGATCTTCCCGGACCGGGGCACGAACCCGTGTCCCCTGCATCAGCAGACAGACTCTCAACCACTGCGTCACCAGGGAAGCCCCATGACTCTTTTTGCATTATGGTTTTCTCAGGATATATGCCCAGTAGTGGGATTGCTGGATCGTATGGTAGTTCTATTTTTAGTTTTTTAAGGAACCTCCGTACTGTTCTCCATAGTGGCTGTATCAATTTACATTCCCACCAGCAGTGCAAGAGGTTTCTGTTTTCTCCACACCCTCTCCAGCATTTATTGTTTGTAGATTTTTTGATGATGGCCATTCTGACCGGTGTGAGATGATATCGCATTGTAGTTTTGATTTGCATTTCAGTAATAATTAGTGATGTTGAGCAGCTTTTCTTGTGCTTCTTGGCCATCTGTATGTCTTCTTTGGAGAAATGGCTATTTAGGTCTTCTGCCCATTTTTGGATTGGGTTGCTTGTTTTTTTGATATTGAGCTGCATGAGCTGCTTGTATGTTTTGGAGATTAATCGTTTTTCAGTTGCTTCATTTGCAAATATTTTCTCCCATTCTGAGGGTTGTCTTTTTGTCTTGTTTATGGTTTCCTTTGCTGTGCAAAAGCTTTTAAGTTTCATTAGGTCCCATTTGCTTATTTTTGTTTTTATTTCCATTTCTCTAGGAGGCGGGTCAAAAAGGATCTTGATGTGATTTATGTCATAGATTGTTCTGCCTATATTTTCCTCTAAGAGTTTGATAGTGTCTGGCCTTACATTTAGGTCTTTAATTCATTTTGAGTTTATTTTTGTGTATGGTGTTAGGGAGTGTTCTAATTTCATTCTTTTACATGTAGCTGTCCAGTTGGAAAGGAACAGTTTTGACTGAACAACAAAGCAGTTGGTGGCTACTTTGAGAGATTAGTGTGGTCATTCCAGCCCCTACCTAGAATATTTTAGGCATTTGGTCAGTATTTGTCAAATGACTAAGTGATGGCTTCTATTTGGGCTGGAGATAGTAACTGAGGCAATCTGTTAGTGAAGGGAGAGGTGAATGTGATAGGAATTTGATTCAAATTTTAAATGGATTGTGTATAAATTACTTGTGTTTTATTATAAAGAAAAAGAAAAGGTCCTGTTGTCTGAAAGCTTATTTTTACGTTTAAATGGAGTCATAATGATGGCCACCTGTTTGGGGCCCAGCAGGCATACTATTATTTGTGGTTTGGTTTTCAGGATTTTTTTCTTGGGGGGTGGGGTGGTAGGGGGGAGAGGGGAAGGGTTGGTAATTAGTGTCCAAAGATATTGAAGTCATTGAAACTGAAGTAAATTTTGATCTCTCATTGAAAGTCTGAGGATGTATATTATTCACAGGACACAGACAGAATACGTCTTGAACATGACCAGAGTTTTCGTACGGCTTAAACTTCAAGGTATCCATTTCTATGTTGCTGCCATTAGGTGATTTTAATAACATCCCACTGATGTAAGATATTCATTTGGCACTATTCTTTCTTCTGAACATCTGTGAAAGCATTAACAAACCAGTTTTTTTTGAAGTATAGTTCATTTACAATGTTGTGTTAGTTTTTGGTGTACAGCAAAGTGATTCAGTTATACGTATATACAATTCTTTTTCATTATGGTTGATTACAGGATATTGAATATAGTTCCCTGTGCTACACCGTAGGTCCTTGTTGTTTATATATAATAGTTTGTATCTGCTAACCCCAATTTATCCCTCCCCCATCCCCTTTCCCCTTTGGTACTCATAAGTTTGTTATTTTGTCTACAAACCAGTTCTGTTATTTGAGTCACACTGACAAATACTTGTCCACAGTTCAGTTGTACAAAAAAAATTAGTCTTAATAATTCAGCTCAGTGATCTTTGTTTTTTTTTTTTTTTTTTTCGCGGTACGCGGGCCTCTCACTGTTGTGGCCTCTCGCATTGCGGAGCACAGGTTCCGGACGCGCAGGCTCAGCGGCCATGGCTCATGGGCCCAGCCGCTCCGCGGCATGTGGGATCCTCCCGGACCGGGGCACGAACCCGTGTCCCCTGCATCGGCAGACAGACTCAACCGCTGCGCCACCAGGGAAGCCCCCAGCTCAGTGATCTTTTTGTGGTACCAGAATGAAGCACAGTTGATCCTTGAGCAACCAAGGGTTAGGGGCGTCCACCCGCCATGCAGTCCAAAGTCCCCGTGTAACTTATAGCGGGCCCTCCGTGGCCACCCATATTCCTCAGTATCTGCAGTTCCATATCCATGGATTCAACCAACCACAGATTGAATAGTACTGTAGTACTTGCTGCTGAAAAAAATCCATGTTTACGTGGACCCACGCAGTTCGAACCAGTGTTTTTCAGGGGTCAACTGTCCTTCCTCCCGTACTGGGGAAGACAGAATCTGTCTCTGGCAGCTGTGATTGATGTGGAAGGATGAGGCTAATGGGTCGATGGGCTTGGCATTTGGCGTTTTCTTTGTTTTGTTATTTGCTTTTGTCTTTTTTTAAAATTGAAATATAGTTGATTTACAGTGTTGTTTAATTTCTGCTGTACAGCAAAGTGACTCAGTTATACACATATATACATTCTTTTTTATATTCTTTTCCATTATGGTTTATGGATATAGACTGGATATAGTTCCCTCTGCTGTACAGTAAGACCTTGTTGTGTATCTGTTCTGTATGTAATAGTTTGCATCTACTAACCCCAAACTCCCAGTCCATCCCTCCCCAACCCCCTCCCCCTTGGCAACCACAAGTCTGTTCTCTTTGTCTGTTTGTTTTTCATAGATAGGTTCATTTCTGTCATGTTTTAGCTTCCACATATAAGTGATATCATATGGTATTTGTCTTTCCGACTTCAGTTAGTATGATAATCTCTAGTTGCATCCATGTTGCTGCAAATGGCATTATTTCATTCTTTTTTATAGCTGAGTAATATTCCATTGTATATACATACCACATCTTCTTTATCCATTCATCTGTCAGTGGACATTTAGGTTGTTTCCATGTCTTGGCTATTATGAATAGTGCTGCTATGAACATAGGGGTGCATGTAACTTTTTGAATTACAGTTTTGTCCCGATACAGGCTTGGCATTTGTTTTAATTTGAGCATCTTCCCAGAGTGACAGCCATTGACAGCATGGTCAAAACCTGGCTGTACCAAACCTGAGGTGAACCATTTTCTTTCTTTCAAGATTCAGATGATATTTTCCTGTATGAAACCTTCCACCAAAGCTTCCAAACTGAATTAGACCTTCCATTCAATAAACAGTTGTCTGCCTCTGTCAGGCGCTATGCTAAGGACAAAGATACAAAGTCATAGTTCCTGTCCTTATTTATGATCCCTTGTTTTCAACAGACATCAAGAGACGACTCTATGTTAAGTTCCATTCTAGGACCCCAAGTGGTTTGATATCTAGTGGAGAAGAGAGATAAGCTATCAAGCAATTATAATACAAGGTCATAAGTTTTACAGGAGGAATTTAAAGGAGAGACATCTAGCCTTGCCTAAGGTGGTCAGCAAAGGCTTCTGGAGGAAATGATATCCATAGCCAGACTTAAAGGACTGGGTACAGCTAGATGAGTAAAGGGTAAGGGGATCGGGGGGAAATGGGAATCGTGTTCTGAACAGAGGCGAATGGTTTGTATGCAGAGTCCCCGGGGCAGCGTTGAGCATGGTGATTTGGGGGTACTACAGGCTTTTCAGTATGGCTGAGCCAGGTGCCTCTGAGACATGGGGAAACAGAGGGGTTACAAATGGCATTACCATATGAACTTTATCCTGATGGTTGTACCTGGCTGCCTTGTGGAGCGTGACTTGGAGGGAGATGAGACTAGAAGTGGTGAGAACTGTCAGCAGACAGAAGCAATCCAGGAGGGAGATGCTGGTGACCTGAACTGAGTGAGTGGAGGAGCAGGGGAAGAGTAGAGATTCAGAAGTGAGGTTCTGGAACCGATAACCCTTGTGGTTGGATGGAGAAGGTGAAGGAGTCAAGGAGCAGACCTAACGTGCTGTAAGATCTCACGCCTGCTTTTGTTCTAACAGCACATGTCCCATTGTATTTTAAGTGTTTGTTTCTTAGATTCCCACGTTTGAATCTAATTTACTCAAGGGTTCACCGTTGTATCCGCTATGCCCAATATAGGAGTGCAACAGGAACATGCATGGGAAATCAAGTTATGAGATGTGTGGATGTGGCCCACAAGAAGGGACCCCTGAGCAGAGGACTGAGCGTGTGGTGGTGCCTTCTGTCCTCAGCTCTGTCATCCTTTGCAGGCCTTGAAAGGAGGCCCAAGGGAATGGGGCGGGGGGGATGCAGTTGGACCTCCGCCGAAGGCCTTTCAGGACTGAAGCAGGAGCTGCTTGGTGTGTGGCTTTGGGCTTTTGTGCATTCACACCACTGTGTGTGACCTTGTGTTTAAAGTCTGGAGTGTGGAGACAGGGTGGGAAGAGGGACAATGGGAGAGACAACAGCACTGTAGAAAACTGCCAGTCTGACACATTCTGACTTGGCTGCCAGCGTCCCCTGTGCTGTGTTCTGTGTCTCAGAAATGAGGTGGACTTAGGAAGTGGGGGGAAAAGAAATAAATGATGCACCCTGCAGGGAAATACTTTAGCATTCCAGAGGACTTGAGGATTAGCTGGTGTGTCCTTTTCCGGACAGAGTAGCTTTTTACAGAACTGTGAGTGATGGGATCACAAAGGGAAGTTGCTGGCTCCGTGAGTGTGTATGAAAGAGCACATGCGTCAGGAATTAGAAATGGACCATACGTTTGAGTTAGGCAGCTTCAGAACACGGTTATCGGTCCCACCCTTTCTCTTTCCTGACGAGGACCTCAGCTTGCATTTCCTCTCTTATCGGACGTGCTTTGACACGAGGCTGTCAAGTCCCTGGGCAGCCAGTTGGGTAGAGCCTGCCTTCCATCCTTAGGCTCCATGCAGTCTTCAGGCTACGTTATTGCTCTCCTTTTATAACGAGATATTTTTATTAGGACGTTGCTTGCTATGAACTGCCTGAAGGGTCGTGGCGGTTATGAGCACTTACTGAAAGCCATGAATATTGTGAGACCAGAAGGCTTTACATTTCACACGGCTTCTACAAAGCATTTCGTTCTGTCTCCCTTCCAAGCCTCCTTGGTTCTGTGTAACTCTTAGAGTAGTGTTCGCATTCTGTTTCTTTTTTTTTTGAGGTACGTGCGCCTCTCACTGTTGTGGCCTCTCCCGTTGCGGAGCACAGGCTCCGGACGCGCAGGCTCAGCGGCCATGGCTCACGGGCCCAGCCGCTCCGCAGCATGTGGGATCTTCCCAGACCGGGGCACGAACCCGTGTCCCCTGCATCGGCAGGCGGACTCTCAACCACTGCGCCACCAGGGAAGCCCCTGTTTCATATTTCAATACCTCATGGAATATCTTATTAGCCCACTAATTTAGCTGCTTGACGACTCTGATTATTTTCATGTTTATTCCTAGTTCCCTGAGTTAGGGAGGTATGGGGCTGTCAGTAAGTTACAGAGACCCTAGAAAAAGTGGCAGATTGCAACAGCAATGCTCCAGCACATGATAGCAGCAATTTCAGTTATCATAATCTTGTAGAAACAGTCTTGGTTAGATTATCCTAAAATACAGGTCAAGGAACATTTTCACTGGAAAGCAAGTCGAATTTTAAAATGCAAGAAAAACAAGTACACTTCAGAAGAAAGAAGGACCACTACAAACAGAGAAGCCGTGTTTGGGAGGAATTAAAGAGTAAAACAATTAAAGTAAATCAAAGGTAAAGAGAACTCAGAATTGGATGGGAAAGGGAAGCACTAGTAGAAGGGAGGGTAGATTAGCAATGGAACAAGGTGGCTTTTGTTTTTGCCCTTTTTTTTTTTTTTAAAGCAGCAATTAGAGGAGGACCGACCGACACCTTAGAAACTGTGCAATCTACAAAAGTGCGAGAATGTCTCCCCTTGAGCTCCTTGTGGGCAGGAACTGATTTTGTCGTTCTGTGTTCTGTGCTTGGCACGGTGTCTTGGCATACAATCAGTGTTGGTACATGAATGGTAGGAGGAACAGTCTCTTGCATCTTGTAAGGGGCTGGGAGTTGAGAGAATGAAATTGCAGGCAATGATCACTGTTGCCTGAAAGGGTGGAGATTTGGGGTTTGAATATTGACATTGTAAAATAAAGGTGGTTATATTTAGAGGCTTACATCTTTGTTGTGCGTGCATGCATGTGTGTAACAACTGAGAATGCTAACATTATAGGGACACTGTCTGCAGTGTGGGATTTTTTGGTTTTAAAAGATCAGGCTGCATGTGGCAGTTGAGTGCTTTCTAAGAATGGTATGAAGCCTTTTCTGTGGCCTTCCCTGGAGTGGAGTCAGGTCATAAAGCTTTGTCTGACGGTGGCTGTCAGCAACAAATGTTCATGTTCAAAATATCTAGGGATTTAAGATTAGCGAGAAGGAAACGTGTAGCGTGCTCCTTGGCAGAGAAAGGGGAACTGGCGTTTTCTTGCCTTTTAGCATTGGATAGGTGTGTATGGTCTGTAAGTGAATTGATAAAGATTGGTTATATATATAATTTATACATCAGCATAGTTTTATGTACTGATGTGTTCTTATTGAAAGATCTAATGGGATCCTAATTATCAAATATCCATCAGTTTTTAAATGCCAGACCTTAGTGCACTTTATTAAGCTGCAAATAGGTCCTCTTTCTATAATCATTTGTAATCTTACAGCATAATAGGGACATCCTCAGAGAGAAAACATGCATTGTATGAGTTTAAGAATTGTAGATGCTTGAGACTTCCCTGGTGGTACAAAGGTTAAGACTTCGTGCTCCCAATGCGGGGGGCCTGGGTTCGATCCTTGGTCAGGAAACTGGATCCCCCATGCATGCCACAACTAAGAGTTCGCATGCCACAACTAAGGAGCCTGCCTGCCACAGCTTAAGACTCAGCACAACCAAATAAATAAATATAATTTTTAAGTTAAAAAAATGTAGATGCTTGACTTTCTAGGTTAGCATGTTTAGGTTATGATTTTAATGAAAATCCATGTAGTTTTCAGTTTCAGTTGTTCAGGCATGTTTCACACATCACTCCTCACATTTTTTATGCTTCTGAAAATGTCAGTTTTTATATGTTTGTTTCAAATAAAACATCTCCATTCAAGTGTGCTACAAACTGACCTCTAAGCCAGTTTGCTTATGTTTAATTAAGTGGGGTTTGGGGTTGGTATCGGCAACCACCATCAGTTGAGGTGGAAGAGGGATATGTCTTCTCCCTCAATCATGTCTCAGATATGAGAGCAGACTCCCACAAACCCGGCTATATATGTGAACACTTCATTCCATTAGTAGGCAGGAAACAGCCACCGAGTCTGTTCTCTGAACTTGTAGATGCTCTGACAGTACCTTACGTGAAAAATTGTTTTGAAGCACATGTGACATTTCTGAGGTGGGATCTTGCTAACCTAGTCAGGGTCAGGTGACAGGAAGCCTGCAAGCCAGTGGCTGCACACGGGATTGTTGCAAAATTGGGCTGTGGGCACCATTGCACAGGGTAAGGTTGGGTTCCTCAGATTCTCTGAGCTTGTTCATCCTTGGGTGGAGCGCCTAGTCCACATTTCTAGCCAATCCCCAGATCTTAAACACCATGGATTCACCAGTGAGAAATCTTGGCCAACCTCCGTTGAACTAATTTACAAAGCATTTAGTGTTGAGAAGAGGGAGGTGAAGAGTCTGAAGTAGCTGCCTCTGGAGTGATGCCTCCGATGAGCATCTTTCAAATGCTGGCCAAACACTTCCAGAGCAGGTGTGCCTGTTTCGGGTAGATCACGACACCTGGAGGGTAGATTAACATCCCTGTCCTATTTTCTGCCCTAGACTATTTTAAAGTAAATTATGTTCATATGACTCTTACTGGGAAGTAATTTCCTCATTTAGGGAGCTTCCCTGGTACCAGTCAACCTTGGTTTCTTCTCCTTCCTATCCTCACTCGCATCGAGTTTTTCTTTTTGCCTGGGTACATATGTTCACGGCCTGTGTGCCCCCCCCCCCACACACACATCCTCTTTCACCTCCGCAGATTCCATCGTCAAATTCCTCACCACACTGTACTTCCAAATTCCCAGCCCCTTTCTGCATCCCGGCCACACTGAGTCTGGGGACAAACATTCCTCAGATACACTGGCTGACTCATACTCGATATTGGTTTTATGTGTGTGTTGAATGAGGGAGGTGGGATGGTAGTCTTATATTCTTTATGTTCCAGACTAAAATATAGAGTTTAAGATAAGGACCTTGTATGCATTTTCTAAACTACCCTCACCCTCAGTTTAGCAGAGCACAAAACTCATATTAAACACAATAAATATTTAAGAGAGAGAATATGGGCAAATTATGGGAAGGTATATTTAGATGCCTTTTAATTCCTGGTCAGTCACTTGTCTGGGGAAAAAAAAAAGTCCTATTATACTGTTGAGGGCTTAACGCTTCACTGTTGCCAGCCACAGTCTTGTCACCACATTCCCTGCCCTATTTTCTCCCTCTGTTAATGCTAAAATATGTGCTACAAGAGCCTAATAAATGGAATAGGGTAGATCAAATTGTGGTGGCTACATAAAAAGAAAACACAACACTCAACCATATGTCCATTAAGTCAGGTGGAGACCGTATCTTAATCTTATCACTGCTGACACAGATGGCTCTAAGCAAGGACACCATTTTTATTAGCAAAAAATGCAAGAACGCTCTAGACACAGATATTTATAAATTTAAGGAAAACACTCTCCATTCCTCCCCAACCCCACTTTTTTTTTTTTTTGTCCAGTCTTGGTGTTTCTTTTTTACGAAGAGTAGGTAAGATAAATGTGGGACCTGACCAAAGTGTGATGATCCAGGAAGTAGACGATTCCCTGTAGAAATGGCCACAGAAGAAGGAGAATGTCCAGGATCAGCTTACACCAGGAGCTACAGTCCAGTGTTTGAAAGCAGCTACTTTCCTGTTCCGAGTGCAGTGGTGTCTTTGAATGGGAAAAAACATAACTAGCTTTTTCCTTGACAACTTAATATAAAACTCTTTTCCAGAAGAAATTTCTGTACCAGGTCTTTACAATAAAAATTACTGCATCCATAAAGGTAGTCATGTACCCAAAGCCTAAAGGAAATCAGGATAGGTCTCAAAGTGTGTATATTCTGTCATCTTTCATATTTCCTTTGTGGTCTTTATGGGCTCTGTTTGGAGGAGCCCCGTGGAATTGCCATAGGTACAGGCTGATGTTTTTTTTTACGCGTTGTGTAGGCAGAGCATGACTGATTGGGCACTGTTGACGAATGACAATTGGGAGCAATAACATTTGGGAATGAAAATAATTTTTGAAGCCTTACTTTCTCTACTTCTGAGGCATTTTAATAAGTCTGTTCTTTATGACTTTAGGTAAACATGTCAAGTAATCCCTAAAATCTGAATGAGTTTTGTATGTGTGGAGTATTGAATTGCTTAGAACGTCAATCTTGGAATATAAGAGCCTGTCAGGTACCTAGACTCTAGATACAGAATATAATCTTGTTGGGTATAAAGCTCCTATAAAAACCCTGGGTAAGAGATATTATTTCAGGACGGCAATTGAAGAGGCAGTTTGTATCAATCCACTTCTTTTGAAGTATTTTAGGATCTGTCCTTGGATAAAATTAGACCACTGTAGGAAATTAGACCACTATAGGATGTTGATGTGTTCCACATCCCTTAACCCCTCACAGAGTGTCTTCAGGATCTGACCTCAGTGTTAGGCCCCTGAATTTTGTAGTGAGTTGTAATATACATGTCCATGTGTGGATTTTGTGACCATGTTCTTGGTGACATTGCCTTTGGGTAATGTCATGGGGACTTCTATAATTCTTGAGGTGAGAGATGTCTCTTGAAAGAACTGAATCTTTCCAGAAAAGGAGGTGTTTTTGGTTTTTTACGTGGTATTCTTGTTAGCTAAAACGTCTGTAACTTCCTCTTAGTCTCAGTTTGTAGTAAACTTAAAAGGTTAGTGTTACTTTCGTATAGCAATTGTACTTGTCTCTTATGGTTGGAAGACTTGCTTTTTTTTCAGTTTTTCTTCACCTCACATTTCAGATGAAAATGAAAATCTTATCCTATCTCAAAGAACTTAGTGAAAGAAAGTAGTAGTAAAGATCATTATCCAGAGGATTTGGTCCTTTTTTTTTCTCTTTTTTTTAACACAAGGCAGCAGCCTGAGACAGGTGAGAAATGTTCAAGAGGCCAGCTATAAATAGCTGCTGGGTGTTCTTGAAGGATTGTAGTTTTCCTTCCGCATAAGATTAAGAAACTTTGTAGAAAGGAATTGGTCTTGTCCATCAAAGGGTAAAGGACAGCTAGATGCCAACTTCCTTCTCATAAAGTCATTTTGTTGAGGTTCTTTTCATAGATGCATTTCTATTAAGCTATTATTACCACTGGCTAGGGTCAAAGTGGAGCACAGATTTGCCCCATTTCACCCAGTAGGTATAACTCTGAAAAGTCATGTGAGTATAACTCATAAATCAGCTCATATTTTAAGCATTCCAGGAAAACCCCTTATTTAAGGGAGCCCTGCTGAGAATCATGTTCTAAAGTGCTGTGCTCACAGTAGACACTGGATAACTACATGGATGGGTGGATGAAAAGAAGGATCCTTTTATATGAACAACCCCTTTATTAAAGGCATTCTCTAAGATTCAGTTCCTCCAAAAACACTGTCTCCCAAAGTTGGGTGGGTGTCGCTGGACCCTGCTCCAGTAATGGCCTTCCTGTGTCTCTATCATTGCACCGTGTTAATGTTCATTGAAACAGGTAATACTTACTGAGTGCTTACCGTGAACCAGGCCCTGTACCAGACATCTTTAATCTGTTATCTCATTTAATTCTCGAGGCAATCCTATGAGCTGAGGAGAGTGCAGTTTAAAGAGGCTTGCCCACAGCTTGCCATACTCACATAATTAGTAAACAGTACGGTCTAGTCACAAATGTGAGTCTGTCTGATTCCAAAGCTTCTAACCCCTGAATTCATGTCTTTATAACGTGTGTTTGTCTCGCCACTAGATGCCAGCTCCCTGAAAAATTGAGCCCTGTTTGGTTTTGGTTTTGGTTTTTTTTTGCTGCACCGGACGGCTTGCGGGATCTCAGTTCCCTGACCAGGGATTGAACCCAGGGCACGGCAGTGAAAGCCCGGAATCCTAACCACTAGGCCACCAGGGAACTCCCATTGAGCTCTGTTTTATACGTCTTTGTCTCCTCAGTTTCAACCACCATGCTGGTATGTAAAAGGCTCTTAATTTGAATGAATGGTGAAGGAAGACCTGGATTCCACTCTAGTGCTGGCACCGGGTAAATCATCGAACCTCCCTAGAGCAGCACATAAAGTGGGGAAGTAATCCTTGCCCTGGCTCTATCACAGAGCTGTTGTGAGGATCAAATGAGAAAGATCTTATGGAAACCATGAGGAGCTGTGTAAATGTTAAGAAGGATTCATATACCAATTACCTGATTTACCCATTTTGTACATTCAAAATGGTTCAAGGCTGGGGTTCCTCGGAGCACCTGAAATATTTAAATTTTGGGAGAGTAATTGGCCTAAGGAAAGATAGGGAACAAAGATTTTTATCAAGCCAGGAGGAGAAAATGCTCCAAGATAAATTTAAAGTCTTAACGGTGTTCATGCACATAACTGACAGATGGGCCAAAAATAGGGATTCCAGTTAGATGAAAAATATCCCCCCAGGCTAGTGGAATGTACACTGGGTGAGGAGTTCATTCAGGGACCAGGTGCTTAGCAAGGCTTGGGTGCTGCCTTTCTTGGGGAAGTGCTTCATCTTGTTGCCAGGCCTCAGGTTTCCCTAGCTGTAAATGAGATACCTAGACTGAATGACTCCAGTGACCTATCATTCTAAACTTGTGTGTTTGGGGCAGCCCTGCAGGACTGAGGTGCGTAGCTGTCACTGTTCACTGGGGATGCCAGCAGAGAGTTGGCTGCCAGCTTTGGGCTTTTTCACGTGCTGGCAGAGGGCTGGCCAGACCCTCCTAGGCTGAGGCAACAGAGAGGACCCATCCTGTGTTGTGTCTTCAGGTACCTTATAGATGCTGGATCCCAAAGCTGGTCTGTGCCCTGCATCAACTCCTCATTCACGCCTGTAGCACTGGTTTCAGTAGTCTTTGGGAGAATATTCTGTTTCCCCCTCGTGCCACCCTCATCGTTTCTTTACCATCTCACCTCTAATCCATTGTTTCAAAACTGTTAGATTTCCTGTATTTAAAGCAAATCAGAGATTTTCCTACTGTACAATAGAAAGATGTTCTTTAAGACTTTCTTTCAACCTTGGAACTATTTATACTTTCCAAACTTAGTCTTTGGATAGAAAGCCCTTTGAGACTGATAAGAATGTGTCCTCTGATAACATCCTGTGTTTTGTAATGTTTGTTTTCGAGTGCATTGTTTAAGCGTCATGTTGACACTAGCAGGTACACAGAGCAGGAATGACTACCCACATTTTACAAATGAGCCTAAAAAGGGAAGGAAGGCACACAAGGGACATGGCAGCGCTAGGCTCAGATTTTGTTTTCGCCATCATATTTTGTCCACCTTCTCAACAGTACAAAGCCACTTTCACCTACCTGGCCATGGAGGCACCAGCTCAGTCCTGTTGAGGACGCAAGCAGGGCAGTGATGATACTGTCATTACAGCTGCGGAGATCGCGCCTCAGATGCTGACCTCTGCTCTGTGGCTGTCAGACCTCTAATCTACCTCCGCTGCCTCCTGGGCCTGCTCTGTTCACCTTATGGGTAGATTTTCATTTCAGCACATTCTGTGAAAGCTTCAGGCAGGGCCCTCATCTCACAACGTAAAAGACATCATGTTTCAGGAACTCATTGGGGAACACGCTAGTAAGGCAGGGTCAGGAGATGGGGAGAGGGAGAAGGCGAAGACCAGCACTTGGATTGCCTGCCTTCGAAACCCAGAGCAGGAAGGAGCCCTCAGTGATGGAATTCTCTGCCGCTCTGTCTGTAAAAACCATAAACCAGCTCCATTCCCCCTGCTTCAGCCCTGTCATGGGTTTAGGGGAAAGTTACAGACAGTTCCCCTTTAAATCCTAAGTATTTGTCTGTATCCCCTATTATCGCCTATTTGCATTTATTAATTGTTGCATGTAAAACTAAGACTTCAAAATGGATTCAATTTAATTTTCCAAATTAATCCACCTTGAATTTGAGGTCTAATATCTGACAAATAGCAAAAGGTATTAGGATCAGAAAGTACTTGGAATTACTCTCCTCTCTGGTAATAATTAGAATTCTGGGACAGAGAGCAAGCAACTTGGGAAGGAATCCCCACCCTTACTGAATTCCTCCTGGGTCCTTGATGTCCATGCTTACCCCTCATGTTTTTCTACCTGGAAGCTCGTCTCTGCAGCCCACAGTCTGCTCTCTTTCCCCTCCCTCCGCCAACCCCTGGTATCTCTCCCCTGTGATGTTCTCTGCAGCTCCCTCCCATCTGCCCAGCTGGTTTGAACAGAGACTTGAGTAAGCTTCAAGTATTTTAATACTAAAAGTACATTTTTAGTTGGTGCATTTTTTCCCCATTTTAATGCATTTCTAAGGAAAAGAGGTTGACTTTTTCAATGGCTGTCATCACAGTTTTAGAACTAAAAACCTTGCTTTTCAAGATCAATAAGTAGAGCTTTTCTGAGAAGAGAGTTGTGTGTGCAAAGGGCTTCATCTGTTGAGATGCTTTCATAGCTTAACATTTCGTGCTGGAAAAATCCTTTGTGATCATTTTATATATGGCCTAGCATTCTTGTTCTTGCACGTAATGCTGATGAAATTGTTCTTGCAAAACCTCAAGACTGTCTCTCCAGGCATGTATGTCGGCTTCTCTGGGAACACCCAGTTATCTCCTTGACAGTTTGTAGGCTCTGTACTCATTCCTCTTATTTATCTTGTCTGCTCAGAAAGGCTGTAGAGAGAGACCAGGAACAGGGATAAAAATTGCTGGAAAAGATGGGAAAGGGGAGGGAATTGGTCCACTCATTTTGGTTCCCTGGCACCTTCAAGTTTTGTTTCATTGACTTCTGTTCAGAACCAGTTTAGGCTGTTTTGGTTAAGAACCAGTCTTAGTAATTGTTTCAGCATTCTTTGAAAACGTATCGCATTTAGTCCAAATTAATCTGAGAATCAGACACCACGTTGCCTTGCCTTGGCTCTGTGGCAGACATCTAATAGCAAAACCCATACCTCTGGTATTTTTGAGCTCGTCTTAACCCGTCGTTTAATACGCAGCCTTTATTTGTAATGTTGTGATTTGGTGGCAGTGGTGGTGCATACAGGAACGATACTCTGCCATGGTGGTTGTGTTTCATAGAACCCAAGAGTGGTTTTTATCGCTGCATCTATGTAAAATCCTCAGCGCCTGGTTGAGTGGTTGAATATGGGATACCTTGTTGCTTTGTTAAAGCCACAAAGTTTGGAAGTGAAATCATCACACCAAGCGATCCGGCTTATGTCAACTCTTCCATAAATAGTACGCGCTGGGGGAGTATTCTCTGGCCCCCGGGGAAGGTCAGCAGAGTGGTTGTGAGCCAGAGTAATCTGGTCTGGGTCGTGCTGAAAGCTCTTATTGATATGGGATTAGTCTCAGTGGAGACACCGCGCTGTCACATGGACATCCCTGCGATCGAGAGGAGTGAGACGGGAGGCCAGTGGGGGGGAGGGGACGCCGCTGAGTCACTGAGTTCATTAAAAGGCTACTACACGGGGCGGCTGGCTGGGAAGACCAACCCTGGACTCTGCACTGCCGCCACACCCACACCTCCAGGTCCTTAAGGCTCCACTCCATGCCCGGCAAGGAGGACGGCAGCACTTGGCAAGGTAGGAACTGGAGAAGCTGATCTATGTGACAGTCACATAGCTGCGCACAGTCCCAGTGGTGGCAGAGTGAGGCCCCAGCGGAAATGCGGGTCCACAGCCTCTGGTCCTAAGTGTTGGGTTTCCATACTGATGGGAAGGGGGCTCTGCACCAAAAGAGCTCCTGACCTGGTGGCTCAAAAGTTTGGAAAGGGGGAAAAGGAAATCGTATATTGTTTTACTTACGTAGCCAGCAGTCAAATACTGTCAAATGTTTTTCCAGTTTGAGCATTATTCAAAGTCACGTGTGAACTTGGCAGTGAGCAGGCGTTGTTGATGTAGGTGGAAAACAGGGTTGAGAATTTGTTAAGCTTCTGTTCTTTCTTAGTCTGAAACTTCTATACCACTAGAAAAAGTACAAATACGGCAAACTTTTGTCTGCATTGGGGCTAGAGAAGGAAAGTAGAAGGTATTTGGGGGAGGGGACAGTTGGGGCAGATGTCATAAAGTCCAATAAATCGTCTCACTTCTCTAAGTAAAGAAAGTAGTTATGTGGTCTCTGCCTTAAGTTTTGTTCCCAGCCTTAGACACCTAGTCCTTCTTCTGTGTATGAGTGTGGGCTGCGTGCTGGATGCAGATGGCGTGTGTATTCTTGTGTCCTCACCACATAACACCGGAGACATAGCTGAGTGACTGTTAATACGTGAACATGTCCAAAGAAAGAACTACAGAGATGGGTCTAGACAAATTGTGTATGCGTGTGTGTTGTCAAAAAAGATTGAAAATTGGTGGCAGTGCCTGCAGAAAACCTTTTAAAGTAAACTCTAACTGATGGAGGAGCTCCCCCAGTGTAGATTATTAGTTCTGGAGAATTGATTTTGGCAAAGTGACTGCTTGGACTCTGTGTCTTTTTTTTTTAAAGGAACGACTAAAGAGTCATTTCTCCTTGACATTCTCCGAGCATTCAGGCAGAACAGAGGGTTGCTTTATTTTTTGAACTTCTTCCTCCATCCCTCCCTTTTTTCCCCCCTTTGCCAAACTGAACACTGAATTCTGTTCATCTCAATTGGTTCGGAGGTGTCTAAGGCAAGGAAAGCAGACAGTGGATGTTTGGTGGCTTCGGGGAAAGAGGGGATTAGTAATGGAGGATAGAGGTTGCACAGGGTCATGGAAGAAGGAAAGCCTGTTTGGTGCAAGAAATGTTTGCTGTTTAATTGGTTGTGTTGGCAGCCAGTAAGGCCTGGGAGGGAGGGAGAGGAAAGATGAAGAGAATGGGGTGGGGAGGGTCATTTCTTGCTGCTGTCGCCTCTTTTCTGGCTAGCATGAGTGGAGCCTGTCGGAAAACATGTTGCTTGGATGGCCCGTCAGAAAAGTACTTCATTCCTGGCTCCCCTGGTCTCAATTAGCTGGAAAAACTTGCTTGGTTTAATATGTCCCTCTAGCAGAGTAAGTTTCCCCTTTTAAAGAAAAAGGAATGTGTGTCTTGGGCATTAATGAACCTTTGCTAAACTAACCTTCCTGAATAATTCAATTACTTACTTTGAACTAAAAGAGCACCTAAAAAATTAAGAGTTGGAGTATGACCCAGAATATGGTTTAAATATTTCTTTCAAATTTTAAGTAAAGTTCGAAAAATGAGACTGTCAAAAGAATCAACTCTGAAATGCAAGAGGTTTGTTTAGCAACACTCATAACAGGGGGAGAAAAACAAAAGCTATTTGGTTCTTGGGTATTGTAAGTTACCAGCAAGGAGCCGTGGATCGAGGCCTCAGTCAAACCTAGGGCCCTAGATTATGGAGGGGTGGGAAGGTTAGATTGCAACGGGCCAGTCGTTTCTAACTCCCGATCCAAGCGTTCGTGGTGGCAAGTCAATTTTAGGGGAGTAGATCGGACTCTTTTTTCCCACGTGTAATGGTTCAATATAAGAATTTAAATGTTTGATGTTAAATAAACTACCATACTCCAAATAACCTGCAGATTATCCAGTGTAGAATGTTAGCCCTTTGTCTGCTGCATGGTCAAGTTAACTTTTGTTCAAGAAATGCGAATACACTTACAGGTACAGCCTGACACAAAGTCCAGCTAAGGGGTCTTCTGGCCTCCCTCCTGGTCTCACCTAGATAGCTCTGGGGGTACTGTCTAGCTTCAAACCCCCTCATTGCTCTAATTTTGCGATTTCTCTTTGTTTGGGGGTATTGATATTTTTGCTTCTGAGATTAGCTGGATTTTTTTTTTTAATTTCTTATGTTTTACCCAACATTTCTATATATTTGAAATGAGTAAGAGTAATCCTGTATCAGCTCAGTCTGCTATACAGACCCAAGCTGTAGCATAACTAAGTGGAACTGGGCAGTTCAATACGTGAGAACATTTCTTCAAGTTGAACCAGAACGTCTTGGGGTGGAAGGAACCCTGCCGCAGCCCTCCTTCATATAGTCTGCTGCCTTCTAATGGGGAGACGGTCTGTGCAGGCAGGCAGCCAGTGATGTATTCTTATAGCCACTCATGGTTCCACTCTGAAGCTGTCATCTTGACACACAGCTGCTCTCCTGTACCCTCCTCTGGGTGGCTTTCACTGAACAAGACACACCTTCCTCTTGCTCTGTCCCTTCCACCAAGGCCATAATTGTATGAGATTGCCTTTCCTTTCCTTTGGAAGTTCAGGTTCGTGCTGTTTACCACCCATAGTCTGTGTGTTTATGATGATATTCCAGTTCCCTTTTATTTTTTCCTTTTAGGTTTGAAACCCCTTCTCTGCTAACATATCATATTTATTGCCTTCCACTGTAGCTGGGTGTTAAGTTTTACCTAAGTGTCTTTCTCCACTTCCCAAATTGTACATTAAAACTTGTTCAAGGGGCTTTCCTGGTGGCACAGTGGTTGAGAGTCCGCCTGCCGATGCAGGGGACACGGGTTCGTGCCCCGGTCCGGGAAGATCCCATATGCCGCGGAGCGGCTGGGCCCGTGAGCCATGGCTGCTGAGCCTGTGCGTCTGGAGCCTGTGCTCCGCAGAGGGAGAGGCCACAGCAGTGAGAGGCTTACTGTACCGCAAAAAAAAAAAAACCAAAAAACAAAACTTGTTCACCTTGTCAGTTTCTTGACTGCAGAATTTCTTTTCACTCGTGGTCAAGAGGTGTTCTTTCTCCCGTTAGGAGTCATCGTTCTAGCACCTTACGTACCTAAAAAAATAACAATAATAAATACGAATCCTGTTTTCCATCATCATGTATGTTACTCTAATCCCTGTCTACCTTTATCTTTAAGAATCAATGACCTTCACCTGAAAGAAACCAGGAAAACACCTCCCTTGGGTTTCAGGACTGTCCTCAGAAAGTCCAGGATGTGTTCATGGGGTCACTTGTTCCTGTGTAAATTAGCAGATGGGAAAGGAGAGGGCGGGGTCAGCCTTGGCGAGCTGTCGCTTCTTTCCCCTGTTTGTCATTTTCTTCAGGAAGTCTGCAACCACTGGGGAGTAATGATCTCATCCACGTGGGAGCCCAACAGCTTTCCCACCCTCACCATCTCCTGCAGCATCCCAGGGCTTGGTTCCGTAGCCCAGGACATCGGGTGCCAGCTGCTGCAGTGCTGCTGCTTCACTCCCTGCCCTTTCTAGCCCTAGGCTTACCTCTTTTTAGATAAGGAATCCTTCCAAGAATCTGAAAACTGCAACGCTTCCTTCCGGAGAAAATATACACACATTCAAGTCTACTCTCAGGGGATTCTGCAGTTCCTAATCAAGGGGGAGGAACCCAGGTTAAAGACCCCTGGCATGCATCATACACAGGTTGCTTTGAAACTGGGCAGTTTATCTTACCGCAGTCTGTATTGCGGATTTTTTGTTCTCTATATTGTGTGACTCCATTTAGTATTTACTTCTGGAATTCAGGTGCCCAGAAATGGGTTAGTCACAGTCTTCGGTTTATATCATGCTCACCTCTGGTCTATGCAGAAGTCACTTTTATGTCTGTGTAACAACACTTGTGAGTCCACCCCCAACACAGAAACTAGAATGTGACACTGTTCACCTCAGCCTGTGCAGTCCTGCCTACAACCCAGCCTTGGGTTGCCTTGGGTCTCGGACCCGTTGTTTCTTTGCTGTCTTCGGAAATAATTTTGTCACATTTACACATTTCTAAAAGGTTAACTGGGGTGTGGTTTTGTTCTTAAATCCTCTCTAGAAATATAGAAATTGTCCAAGCTTCATTTATTTTAAAATATCCGAGCACCTACTAGGTGGCAGGAGAAGATGGGAACAGAATGACAGCCCCTGCTGTCTCGCAGCTCAGAAAGATGCAAAAACCCTTTAAACTCAAATATGTACATCAGCAGAGACGCGAACAAGTGGAACCACCTTCTGTGGGTGCTGCCGTGTCTACATGGAAGGAAATCTGTTCTATGCCAGACTAATAAACTTGAGGAGGGATGCAGCCCTGCAGTGCACCCACTTTCCTCGTATCTGAAGCTGTGTCTCTCCTTGCACGCCAGCAGCCCATCTCCCACCTGTCACATCTGCACAGCCCTATCCGTGCACCCTTGGCCACGTTGAGACACTCAGACTCAGGTGACACACCTTCACTGTCCTCCTCACATGCTTCCCCTTCACCTCTCCTCCTGCCTAGGTTTTTGGAGGGCAGCCTAGCACGGTACAAAGAACACAGGCTGTGGTGTCTGCAGCTTTGGGTTCAAGGCCTGGCTTCACAGTTGTTCTATGACCTTGAGTGGGTTACTTAACGCCCTCCCTCTTCTTTCCTCAACTATAGAGTGATGAAAGTAATACTCCCTCATAAGGTTGCTGTGAGGATTGAATGAAATAGTGTGCTTTATTTAATTTATCTCTGAAATCAATGAAATAAAGTGCTTAATATGTAGTGCCCTGTATGAAGTGCTATAGCCTGAGAAATAGTAGGAGGTGAAATGAAAGAAACTGGCTTTGTCCCTTGCAGTCTGAGGCATCAGACTTCCCGTGTACAAGGGGTCATATTGAGAACTGCTTTCAAGAAGAAAGAAGCCTGTCACAGTGGCCACCTGGCCCACGGCAACGCTTCTCACTTCCAAAGGTCTAAAGTCCTACTTCTGCAATATTAGCACATGCTGCCATTTCTTGCTCACGTTACCACAGTTTTGTTCCATGTCCAGAACTAGGGTTCAAACTCTCTGAGGGCAGAGGCTCGCTTTTATTTTCACTGTTACATGCAGGACAGCACCCTTAATAAGGAGTTGCTGAGAACATCTGCGGAGGTTCTAGATCACAGGTACCAGACTCACACCTGGAACCCACAGATGTGCTTCTATTTACCCGCACAGTATTTTTTAAAAAATTCGTAAGTGGCCCTTGCATATCAAAATGTTTCACTTGAAAATCTAGGTATTTGGATTTTTTTTCCTTGCAGAATTATCTAGCAACATGGAGCCCACATTCCCACCTGGCAACAAATGCTGGAGTTGAGAAGCAGACACCCACGCTCTCCCAGTTTACGATAGGCTCTGCCGCTCCCTGATGCTCACCCAGCACTGTCCCCTGTGTTGCACCCACCTGACCTCCTGGAGTTTGTACAGGGCACTACATATTAAGCACTTTATTTCCTAGGTTTCACTGGCATTGGGGGCCCAGTCCCCATTATGGTCTGAGAGCCCGGTACCAGAAGGGGAGTACTCACTCATGTAGTGCATCTTCTAAGACCTGGCACTGGGTGCTGAGGGAGGGCAAGGGAGGCAGAGCTGGAGCACGGGACCAGTTCGTGTCTGTCACCAGTAGGTTCAGGGATGACTGTGGTGAACGCCTGTATCTGCCAAATGAGCGGTGCAAATAAAGAACTGAAAGAAGGAGTCCCTGCCTCTGCCTGAGCTGCTCATGGGGGTCCCCTGAGGGGAGACCTCCAGCTCTTTAAGGACGATAGGGTTTCAGTATCTGGAGGAGAAAGCGGCCTTCTCGTGGGGGGGAGGGGCAAGAAGTCGGGCGGGGGGGGGGCCAGGGGAGAGCATTGACATATGCAAGGAAAAGGCAGCTGTGACTTGACCAGTTTGACCCATATGGGAAGGAGCAGAGGGAACTGAAAAGAGGGGGTGATATCAGACAAGCGGCCTTCAAGGCCAAAGAGTGGCATTTGGAGCATAGGCAGTGGGGAGCTGCCAAAGACTTTTGAGAAGATTGCAATCAAAGGAGCTTGAGAAATGAAATGAAAACTTTTTTCAATTGTCAGCAAACATCCCAAAGGTAGAAATGGCTGTGGACATGTTTGCTTGGACGTCCGGGGCACCCTCCATCCTGCTGCTTCTTGAAGCTGCTTCTTCCAAGGGTGCCCTGATGAGGTGGGAAAGATCCCCTTTCCTTCTTAGGCCTGTGGCTTCTGTCAGGTTGGCAGGGTCCCAACACTGTAAGGCCCAGAGCCCGTAGACAGGTGATAAATTTCACATGCAATTTGAAGTGCATTAAAGGGGTGTGGTGACACTTAAAGAGGAGCTTAACCTGCCTGTCAGAGACAGAGATGGAAAGTGTATCTTGGGCCGCTCTAATCTATTTCAGACTCATTCGGACAGTGTGTGTCTGGCTCCAGCCAGATTGTAAGTCTGATTCTCTAAGTGAGACTTCACTAGGTTCTGATAGTTGTTAATTTGCTGCCCACCGTTGAGCACCGGCAGAGACGCTGCCTTCCTGGTGTTTGGTGCCGAGGTCTGGGTGTTGGTGAGAAACACTGCTGTCCCCTTCGGAGCACATTCTACCAAGAATACTGCTGCTACTGCTGAATAATTACTGCTTGATGCCTTCGCGAAGTCTGCCTCTGTCCTCACCAAGCGTGATCTACATGCTATCTTGGAGCCGACTTCCTTTGCTGCTCTGTTCAATGAACGCTCTGATATGTCTAGTCTGCACTGTGCCCTCGGAAAGCCTGTGGCATAATCACCATCAGAAACGGGTACAGATGCTTCTTAGCTGCGATGACCTGGTTTCACTCACAGTTCAACATCCCTGCCCCCAGCGATGGAACCGCCAGCCTGGCTGTGATGTTGCCACAGAAAGCAGCGAAGTGAGATCTGCCCCTGGAGCTGCAGGGATGCTTATTCCTTTATCTATTTTGTGGTTGTTTTAGGTCTGGTTTATTTCATTTGCTTTTTGCACTGCATCTAGATATGTTTTCGCAATGGGTCCTCAAGAAATGACTGTTGATAAAGGAATTCAAGATTGCAGAAGCCTTGAATAGAGTGGAGTGGTCATCACATAGCAGCCACGTGGCATCAGGAGGCCTTTCAAATAGCCTTAGATCATTTTCTGTGGGGCAGTGCTGGATTTCTTTTCCCCATTCACTCAACAGAAGTTTCTCAGTCCTGTTTTGTGTACACTAAGTGTGCCTCAAAGCCCTGGAGAAGTGAGTGACAGATAAGTGTCCCTTGTGCACACCTGCTGGATTCCTGGACTTCTTTGTGACAAATTCAAAGCAGAATCATTCACTTGTCAAATAGAACCATTTTTCTTTTTCCCCAACCATAAAACCAGAAATGTGATGTTTATGTCACTTAATGGACTTGGGTTTGAAGAAGGAGTCCTCTAGACGCAGCTCAGTTTTACCCAAGTGTTATTTCTGCAGTTCGTGCAACAGCTGCCAGGTGAATGGTGGCACCTGCAGACATGAAGTAGAATGGGCAGCGGGCTGATCCCCAGGTGTGGGTAACTGGAAAAAGCAAACAGGAATAGCCCACAAAACACGCTTTCATAGAAAAGTAACACCTATTACGTAGGTAGTGCTTTGGTTAATCATTCTTCAGAACACAAACAGGTTAGAGGAGGAGTTCCGAGGTGTATAGCATTCAGGTGTAAAGGAACTGCCAGATGGACTAGAGACTTAAGTGTGCAAATTGGCCCCATAAACAAATGGAAATGCACGTGTGTGTGCGAATGAGGGGCATCAGCTCTGGGAGAGTGGATCCCAAGCTATGAAGTGGTTTCCTGTGCGAAGGAGAATTTACTCTTACTTTATGTGTTTCTGTATTTTTTTGGATTTGTAACAGTGAGTCAGATACACACAGATACATGCACATGTACTCATATATGAACCTGACTGGATATGGAAGGAATTCCTAGGCTTAAAATTAGTGGGAGGGGGGCTTCCCTGGTGGCGCAGTGGTTGAGGGTCCGCCTGCCGATGCAGGGGACACGGGTTCGTGCCGCGGTCTGGGAAGATCCCACATGCCGCGGAGCGGCTCGGCCCGTGAGCCATGGCCGCTGAGCCTGCGCGTCCGGAGCCTGTGCTCCGCAACGGGAGAGGCCACAACAGTGAGAGGCCCGCGTACCGCAAAAAAAAAAAAAAAAAAAAAAAAAATTAGTGGGAGAAATGACCAAAGAATAGATTAATCGGATTTGACGACAACTATGTTACTTTTATGGGAAGAATTTAGACAAACTGGAGAAAAATATTTCCAACATATTCATGTTACCATCCTCAACTAGCGTCGTCTATGCTGAGAGCATCTGGTAGGTTGAATAACGGCACCCTCCTCCTAATCCCTAGAATTTATGAATATGTTACCTTACGAGATAAAAGGAACTTTGCATATGTGATTAAGTTACTTTTGAGATGGAAATGTTATCCTGGATTACCAGGTGGCTCCAATATAATCAAAGGCTCTTTATAAGACGGAGGCAGGAAGATGAAAGTCAGAAGAGATGTGATGACAAACAGAGGGTCAGAGTCTGAGAGAGATTTGAAGAGCAAGGCTGTGGCTTTGAAGATGGAGGAAGAGGCCTTAAGCCAAGGGAGTGCCAGCAGCCACCAGAAGCCAGAAGAGGAGAGGAAACGAATTCTCCCCTGGCGCCTCCGTGAGTCTTAATGTTGGCGTAAGTGAAACTACCTCAGACTCAGACCTCCAGAACCGTAAGGTAATAAATGTGTGTTGTTTTAAGTCACTGAGTTTGTGGTAATTTGTTTCAGCAGCAATAGGAAGCTAACACAGAGCCCAACTAAATGAGAAACTTTCCTAGCGATGATGTCTTGCTGTCACTTAGCAAGTGCTTCCGTGTCTGGACTGAATTGTGTGCTTTGCCTGTATCATCTCTCTTAACCCTCACAAATCTATGGGGAAGGCGGTATAACTCTCGTTTTTGCAAATAAGTAAAGAAAAGGCTTAAGTTGTTAAACTGTACATCACACCATTAGTGTGAGAGCTAGGAGTCTATCTGCCCACATGACCCCAAGCCCCATACATATGTATCTTTATGTATGTGTCACTTACGAGGACATGCAAAGGATATATGCTAACCTGTCAATAGGGGGTGGGGTTATAAGTGATATTTTCCTCTTATGGTTTTTTTTTTATTTACAAATTTTCTACAGTGAGTATATAATCTGAAGTTCAGGAGAAGGGGGAAAAGTTTTTAGTGAAAGACTCGTACCTTGCCTCTCGTGGTGTATCGTCATTGAGAACAAAGTCTCCCAGAGAATGTTCTTTTCTGAATCAGAAGCCCTCTAGAAAGCACTCTCGAAGGTGGTTGTCAAACGGTGCCTTAACCTAATAGTTGGCCTTATCAAAACATCTCCAGGTATTGTCCTTGCTTACTCTCAGGTGTGGGCACGTGTTCTGGGCCAGGGGGAGGAGGGGAGGGCTGCTGTGGTGAAGGGAGGGACAGAGATGGTGGGACATGGGGCCCTGGGACCAGCAGAATGTGGAAGGTGCAGCCCTGGGGACTGATGGCCGACCAGCAGGCTGCTTGTTTCGGTCGCTTTTCTGTAATCGCTTGTATCACCTTCACCATCACGTAAAACTCAAATGGCGGCACCACCCTTAGCCCCGTGACCCTGCTTCCTTTCTGTTGCCCTTCATGTGCACAGAGGTGTGGCTCAAGAAGTAGTGCTGCCAGAGGTAAGCAGGAAATCTCTGCCTGCATCACTGTGAGATCAGGGAGCCCCTACAGCTGTCATCTTTGTTTCCCTTACGCCCCTCTTTCTTCCATCTGCCCGTCCTTCCTTTGCTCCAGCAGAAGGCCGCAGCCTGGCTGTGGGAGAACATGGTCCAGCGGGAGGGCCTGGGTGCCATCTGGATTCTGTAATGTCATGCTCAGGACAAGCCCTGTTTCCCCACGTGAAACTTTGTTTCACCAGTTCCACCGATGCTCCTGCGTGAGCCAGGGCCAGAAAGGGCCATGTTAAAAAAGAGAAGAGACCCTGCTTCCTCGTTCCTCTGAAGGGATAGAGGAAAGGAGAGTGGCAGCAGCAAAGGCCAGGGCTGACCTGAAATGAGAGGTGTAGGCAGCTGACTGGGAGGCTGGGTGAATTGAGAACAGAGTAGACACTTGCAAAGAATTCTCAAACCCTGTTCGGAAAAATGTGTGGAAAGCTGCTGTGGAGACTGATGGGGGCAGACCACCCTTCCCAACCCTTCCCACCTCTGCCGTTTGTCATGACGGGATGGGAAGAAATCTGGAGCATGGACAGGTAAACAGTCTCCACCTTCTCCACAGTGACATTGGGAAACTTACGTGCAGTGTGATGGATAATGCCAAAAGGAGGTGAGGGAATGTTTGCATTTGATGATTTCTGCGCCTTTAGAACTATTCATATAATCCAGAGAGGACCAGCCGTCCTGACCACGCCTGCTGTGAGTGGGCACCGAGCTCTGGCCTCCACTTCACCCCCCTCCCCCACTTCAGGGTACTTTCGTTTGGCCCTAAAGAGGGTTGTAGTTGTGGTAAGGGGCTTGTTTTCAAGAGACGTTTCCATTCTGAAACTTGAGGGCCATCTATTGTTTTTCTTTGCCTCTCAGAATGAGGCAGATCTCCAGGGAAAGGAATCAGCTCTGTGGGTATCTTCATGCCCTTCCCTTCACCCCTGCCCAGGCTTCATTGGCAGAGCCTTTTTACGTCTCTAGATGCTTTAATTCTTGAACCATTAAGATACTTCTGTACTACTGTACCAGCTCCTGGTGGATATTATTGTAGCAGCTTCTGCGTTTCACTCCACCCCACCCCACCCTAATTTTTGCGATTGTTTTGTCTGTGCGTTTAGTTTCACCAGCAGAAGGGAGCGTAATACCGACTGGCTCTCCCTTCTTTAGCTGTGACTCAGGAACAAGTTTTCCTCCCTAGATTCGGAGCTTTGCTTTGTTTTGATCCAGAGCCATTTGTTTTCTGTGTTCCAAGCCCCTCCTTTTCCTGTGGAGTATGTCATTTAAAGTTCCCTAACATTGGAGAGTTTTTCTAAGAGCCCTTCCGTGCTGAACTTCACATGGAAATGGAGACCAAGTGGCCTGGCAAAGCCTTCATGACTTGGAGCAGCCTTGCAAATTCAAGCAAAAGACGACTAGCTAGTTCTTTCACATCTGATCATCTGACCTGTAAGCGGTGCAGTTTGCTCACTTTACAACAGCAAGAATGAGCAAGATTGTCATAGCAGCTCTCCAGGGAGGAAATACAGGGACCTCATAGGCACTTTAACACCTGATTGGATGCTGATGGAAGAGCCCGGGTGGAGGGGTGGCAGGCTGCAGGTGGCTTGGCTGGGTTGACAGGCTGTCTCTGGCCCTTAACTGGCCCTTTAGGCCAGGACTTGGGGAGGCAAATGCAGCTGTAGTAACCCCTAGCTAGGGAGGAATCCTGGGGCTCCTCCTGCAGGAACATCACCCAGCTGGGTCGGTGGTGGTTATGGGCTGCCTCTTTATGGGTGACTGTTCAATTAAGACTGTGGCTAATAAAAAGTAAGCGGCCAGCCTCTTAAACTTAAATGCGGTAGTACCCACCCATGCCCTTGATCACAAAGTACGTCTCTTTCCAAGCTTCAATCACGATTTGGCCGTATTCTGGTCCTTCCCACAGCACTCGGAGCCTCTGGGTTGCTTAGCTGATTTGCATTCGCTTTGATTTATTCTCTGTTGTGCAGCTTGATTACAGAGGGTTCTGTGAGGCAGGGCAGCACGGTGATAGGTAGACTGTGGGGCTTGGAGTCCCCTGAGTCCCCTGCTCTGCTTTAGCAAGTCAGAGTGATCCTGGCGGGTCCGTCCAAACTCAGGCTCAGTTTCACCACCTGTAAAATGGGCTTACACCTAAAGGGCAGGCTTTTACCTTGAGGCTTACCTAACATTTACTGAGCACTTGCTATGTGCCAGACACATTGCATTGATATTAGTGCTTTAAGCACATTATTTAATCATCATAATGCCTCTAGGAAGATGCTAGTCTTATACCCACCATTTTACATACATGATAACCAAAGTTTAATGAGGCCAGGGAACTTTACCAGTGTTATATGAACTACAGATTACAGAGCCAGGATTCTGATTCAAAAGCTCAAATTCCTCATCACGTTGAAATGTGAATAGAAATAAATATTAAAGGAAGATGTTCACACCCATTCATTTATCAAAAATTAAACTCTAATTGTACGATTTATATTAGGTTGAGAAGCAGTAGCCATTCTCATACGATGCTGGTGGGAGTGTAAATTGGTACCACCATTTAGAAAAGTATATGGGCCGCTTCCTGGAAGACTGAAGGTAGTCTAGCAATTCCACTTCTAGGTATGTCCCGGAGATGCTCCTTCACACGTACAGGGAGGCAAATAGAGGACTCGATGTCACAGCGTTGGTTATAGTGGTAAATAAATGAAGGGCAGGTGAAACTTCCTGCGGTAAGTGAATTGACAAACTGTGGAATCGTCAGACGATGGAATACTACACAGCAGTTAAAATGAACACTTCTTAAAGATTGTGAAAAGGAAGCAGTTCAAATTAATACTTCATTAATATTGCTGTATCAGTATAGATAATCTTGTAATGGTGAATGGAGTGGGGGGAAGCAACATATCAAAGGCAATGTAGAAGAGAACACTTCGAATTTAAGCAAGATGAACAGTTTTACACATGTATGGGAGGTTATGTTGTATGGACACCTGTCAGGGCAGGTTCATAGCAGCTTCAGTGGAGTGGCTGTCTGTAAGGAACAGAATGGGGTCAAGGATGGATACAAAAGGGGGCTTCAAGGATAGCTGTAACATGATATATCCTTTCAAAAAATCTGGAAGCAACTACGGCCAAAGGTTGACATTCATTAAATCGAGGTAGGCAATACACAGTACAATTCTCTAGTCGTCTGTGAGTTCTAAATCTTTTCTGATAAAAGGGGAGGAAACGCAGAGATGACTTTTGGGGAGCTCTCCATTTGGAATTCCTTGCAAAGATTGCCGCACATTCTTGTGACCTTTTCTCAGTAGCCACAGATCTTCATCCTTTGGGGGCAAATTGGATTTTTTAAAAATAAAAGGCCGTTGTATTGAATCTGCGTGAGGTAGATAATAAATCAGGAGAGTGCTGGTTTTTAACTAGAATTTGACGTGGCTGGCAGTC